>NC_139680.1:59043951-59497282 GCF_964106915.1 Podarcis gaigeae
TCTTTTCTTTTAGTAAATCAGCTTCTGAATAGCCAAGTCTCTTCTCCAAGAGGACTGTAGAGTTTTGCATTCATAATCTAAAAATTATGCAATTGAATCACTGTCATGCAGATGACTAGATCTTTCCCTGAGCCTGACCCTAGCTAGGATCATGGGTAGGCAAACTAAGGCCCGGGGGCCAGATCCGGCCCAATCGCCTTCTCAATCCGGCCCACGGACGGTCCGGGAATCAGCATGTTTTTACATGAATAGAATATGCCCTTTTATTTAAAATGCATCTCTGGGTTATTTGTGGGGCCTGCCTAGTGTTTTTACTCAGGCTGAGGGAGCCGGCGTTTGTCCATAGACAGTTTTCTGGGTCTTGTGGCCAGCATGACTAAACCTCTTCTGGCACATGGAAATGCCATTTACCTCCCCACCACCTATTTATCTACTTGCACTGGTATGCTTTCAAACTGCTAGGTTGGCAGAAGCTGGGACAGCAACAGGAGCTCACCCTGTTGTGTGGATTGAAACCACCGCCCTTCTGATTAACAAGCCCAAGATGCTCAAGTTATATTACCTTAAGAAGGCTGCACATTATCTTGTTATGTTAAAAAATTTTCTTGGGAAATTGACTAGATGAGACTTTTAGTGAAATGGCATTTCACCACTCCTTTGATTTAAATGGGATTCAGGGAAGCTACTGCAATAGCAGAGCTTAATGCTCAGGGTTCCTAAGAAATATAAATTCACTTTTTATTTAAAGATGAAATTTATCTAATTCACACTTTCCAAAATAATTGGCAAACCATAACCCAGCTGTCTTTTGAAATTCACAGTTCTCCAAGTTTTGCAGTGCAGATCTCCAGGCAAGTAATACACATAAAAATGCAGGTCAGAATATAAGTGCATCCATTAATGCAAATAAATGAAAAAATGTGTGATGTTAAGCAAATTGCTTTGTAAATAAGTGTATATTAGGCAAAAAAGTATAAATTGGGAGAAATTTGAACTAAAAAGCTAACAAATTTTCATCAGGGCTTTAAAAAAAAGTAGATTGGTATAGAAATGCAGAGAACTGAATTTAATTGTCATCTTTAGCCTTTTTTTAGCTGCTGTTTTGTTTATAATGTTTTGTAGATTATAATTGTTAATTATATTTGTTAATTACTTTACATGATTTATGTTGTATTTGTGATGTTCTATTATGTTATTGTTATTCATTGTTTGGAACCGCTTTGAGATTCATTTGAATGAAAAGTGGCGCAGAATACAACAAATCAAATAAAATTATGAAGTTTGGGAGCTTTGGGGATGTCAGGCTTGCCATTTACCTCTACAGAGATATATGCACCTGAGTGAAATTTCATGATTAGCATTAATGGAATGCAGATTGATCGCAACAACTACAAATCTCCACTCACACTTTCAAGAATCATTTGGATCTTTTTCTCAATGTCAATGTTTTCCTTTGCTTTTTTCTGTATAAGGATTTCTTCTACGTGATCAAAGCCACCAGGCACCTGACTGAAATTTGCATTTGGCATATCAGTAGATTCCTGGTCTCTAGGTTCTTCATCAGGGTCCTTTAAAAAAGTACAAAGAAATAACTGTTATACTTTTAAAATGCAAGCACTTTGAGCTCCAAGTGCACCATGGTGCACACTCTGAGCTGGTGAACATTTGCTCTGAAAGTGGGACACAAAGGGGGAGCCCTAGTATGCAAATGCGAAAGGGTCTGAAAGTTTCACATCAAACGAACGTGTGTTTTTTTTATAATATTTTTTATTGAGTTTAAGAAATACAGAAAAAAGAATAAAGGATAGATATAAGAAAATAGAATAGAAGAATAACAAATTTCCATGTTCTTTTTTCATCAAATCTAAAGGACTTCCCCGCATCCTCCTAACCCTGCATTCTCTGTAATATAAAACATCAGCAATTTGTTAACTTATTTCAAAGCTTATTGTATCTTCCATTTTATCATGTTCCCTAATTTCAAATATACTGTAACTCAATTCTTGTACGTTTTATATTAAACACAATAAAGTTGTTTCATTATTTTACCTCTAAATTCTTGTGTCTTAATTTCCATTTCATTAACTTACATTTGCTGAAGCTAGAGTTTCCTAAAAGGTGCATTTTTTTTAACATTCATACAGCTTATAGTGTTTTTTCAAATAGTCCTTAAACTTTTTCCAGTCCTCCTCGATTGTTTCTTCTCCCAAGTCTCGGATTCTGCCAGTCATTTCGGCCAATTCCATGTAGTCCATCAACTGCGATTGCCATTCCTCCAGCGTGGGTAGATCTTGTGTCTTCCAATGCCTTGCAATCAAGATCCTAGCTGCCGTGGTAGCATACATAAAAAAAATTCTATCTTTCTTAAGTACTCTCTGGTCTACGATGCCCAAAAGAAAGGCCTCCGGTTTCTTAGGTAAGGTAAATCTAAGTACCTTTTTTAGTTCATTATGAATCATCTCCCAAAAGGCCTTCACTTTCGGGCAAGTCCACCAGAGATGAAAGAATGTCCCTTCCGCCTCTCTGCATTTCCAACATTTATTGTCAGACAGATGGTATATCTTAGCTAGCTTGACTGGGGTCATGTACCACCGGTATACCATTTTCATAATATTTTCCTTCAAGGCAGTGCATGCCGTGAATTTCAAACCGGTGTTCCATAACCTTTCCCAGTCTACAAACATAATGTTGTGCCCCACATCCTGCGCCCATTTTATCATGGCGGATTTGACTGTCTCATCCTGTGTATTCCACTTAAGCAGCAAGTTATACATTCTCGAAAGTAGTTTATTTTTTGGCTCTAACAATTCAGTCTCTAGTTTCGATTTTTCCACCTGGAATCCAACCTTTTTATCTATTTTAAAGACCTCCTGAATTTGCGCATAGTGCAACCAATCTCGCACCTTGGTTTTCAGTTTTTCCAAGCTCAGCAACCTCCAATTGTCTCCAATTTTTTCAATTATTTCCCAATATTTAGGCCAATGGGCCTCCATGTTAAGTCTCTTACGTGCCTTGGCCTCCACCGGTGAGAGCCACCTCGGAGTCTTACTCTCCAATAAGTCTTTATATTTTGTCCAGACCATCAAAATTGCTCTTCTGACAATATGGTTTTTAAACAATTTGTGCACTTTAACCTTGTCATACCACAAATATGCATGCCACCCAAACGCATTATCAAACCCTTCCAGATCTAGGACATCAGTGTTCTCCAATAAAATCCAATCTTTCAACCAGCAGAAGGCTGCAGATTCATAATATAACCTCAAGTCTGGCAGGGCAAATCCCCCTCTTTCTTTCACATCAGTTAATATTTTAAACTTTATTCGGGGCTTTTTGCCCTGCCAAACAAACTTAGATATATCCTTCTGCCACTTTCCAAGACATTCCACCTTGTCCACGATCTGTAGGGCCTGAAACAAGAATAACATTTTCGGCAATACATTCATCTTTACAGCAGCTATTCGGCCTAACAAGGAAAGTTTCAATCTTGACCATGTTTCCAAATCTCTTTTGATTTCTGACCAACATTTCTCGTAGTTATCTTTAAACAAATTCAAATTTTTGGAGGTCAGATACACCCCTAGGTATTTTACTTTTTTAACCACATTTAGTTCTGTTTCTTTAGAGAACTCATCTGTTTCTGTAACTGTCAAATTTTTTGCTAAAACTTTAGTTTTTTGCTTATTTAACTTAAACCCCGCCACCCGACCAAAGTCAGAAATTAATTCTAACACTCTTTTAGTGCTAGAGACTGGTTCCTGTAATGTTAATACCAGGTCATCTGCAAATGCTTTCAATTTATATTGTTTCACTCCGACCTCAATTCCTTGGACCAACCGGTCCTTTCTAATCATGTTTAGCAACACCTCCAGAACTGAGATGAACAATAGGGGGGATAGGGGGCACCCCTGACGTGTCCCTTTTTCAATTTTAAACTCCTCTGTCACCACATTGTTTACTATCAATTTAGCTTTTTGTTCTGAATAGATTGCTTCTATACCATTTTCAAACCCCTGCCCCACTCCCATCCCTTCCAAATTTTTCTTCATAAACATCCAAGAAATGTTATCAAAGGCCTTCTCTGCATCAATAAAGATTAAGACCGCTCTAGTGTTAAGATTTGTTTGTAGAAGCTCCAAAATATCAATAATGTTTCTTGTATTGTCAAACAAATGCCTACCAGGGAGAAAGCCAGCCTGGTCCTTATGGATCACTTCATTTAATACTTTTTAAAATCTACTTGCCAGGATATCCGCAAAAATTTTGTAATCCACATTTAGGAGTGAGATGGGGCGGTAGTTCTTAAGCTGAGTCTTTTCAGTTTCTAGTTTAGGTATCAATGTGATGAAAGCTTCTTTCCACGTTTCCGGTGCCTTCCTCCCCTCCATGATCTGGTTACAAACCTCCATCAAGGGTTGTATCAAATAATCCTTTAAAACCTTGTAGTATTTGGAGGTTAGTCCATCAGGGCCTGGAGACTTGCCCAATTGAAGATTCTGAATGGCACTTTCAATTTCTTGCTGTGTGATGTTGCAATTCAGGGTTGTTCTCATTTCCTGGGGTATTTTTTGTAATCCATTAGTTTTAAGAAATTGATCCACCTCGGAAGCTTTTTGCGGCCCTTGTGAGTAGAGTTCTTTGAAATATCTCTGGAAACACTTTCTAATTTCCTCAGGTTTCTGAACCATTCTCCCTTCAATCTCTAGATTTGTAACTGTATTAAGTTTTTGTCTCTTTTTCAACTGCCATGCTAGCAGTTTCCCACACTTATTCGCTGATTCAAAGGATCTTTGTTTCATTTGTTTAATTTTCCATTCCACCTCTTGATTTATCAATTTCGAATATTGCGCCTGGAAAAATTTCACTTCTCTTAGCACATCCTTCGACTTAGGCCTAGATCTTAATTTTTTCTCTCCTTCTCTTATTTTCTCCAATATCTTCTCCTTCTTTTCATTCCAGAGCCTTTTCTTAATCGTGTTTTGTTGTATTAGAAACCCTCTCATGACTGCTTTACTTGCGTCCCAGATTATTCTTTTTTCCACGGTGGTATTCAAATTAATCTCAAAATAGTCCTTTAAAGTTTTTTGGGCCTTCTTAACAATCTCCTGATCTCTTAATATGGTGTCATTCATTTTCCATCTAAAGGATCCGGTTGTATTTAGTCTCAGTTCCACTTTCAAAGCATTATGGTCGGAGCAAGTTTTTGGGCAGATTTCCACTTTTCTAGTCTTAGGTGCCAGTCCTCTAGTTGTCCATATTTGGTCGATTCGTGTCCATGTCAGATGAGCTTCAGAAAAGAAAGTTCCTTCTTTCCCTAGAGGGTTCTTAACCCTCCATATGTCAATTAAGTCTATATTGTCAGTCATTTCAAAAAAAGTTTTAGGTAGTCTGCCATCTTTCGATATGTTGACACTTTGTGACTTATCCATGTTTACAGACACAACCCCATTCATATCCCCCAACATAATGATGTTATTGTAGTCCAAGTAATCCAGCATAGTCTCATGCAGCTTCCTGAAAAATTCCGATTTTCCCTCATTTGGAGCATATATTCCTAATATCAAAAAATTTTCTCCTTGTGTCTGTATTTCAATCGCCAAAATTCGGCCATGTTCATCTTTAAATAAAAATTTCGGTGACAGGCTCTCCTTTGCATATATCACCACTCCTCTTTTCTTAACTTTATCCGAAGAAATAAATTCTTGGCCTAGTCTTTTATCAATTAGCACTTTTCTGTGGAGCCTTGTCACATGTGTTTCTTGTAGGCAAATAACGTCCAATTGTTCTTTTTTCAAAATGTGAAAAACTTTTCTTCTTTTTTCCGGGGAATTTCCGCCATTTATGTTCCAGCTAAGAAGCTGCAGAGACATCCTGGTTCAATTGGCGGGTCCTACAATGGGGTATCTAGGTTTCCCTCCGATCCCGGAGGTGGTAGTGCTGGTCCAGATCCAGATGGTGTAACTTTTGAAGGTGGTCCCGGTGGTGGTGGAGGCCAAGAAGCTGCGGCTCCTTTTTGCAGGTCCTCCTCGTGGTCGTGTAGGAACTTCTGCTGGTCTTCAGGTGATTTAATTTTTATTTTCCTTCCTTTGTAAGTAAATGATAGTCCTTGTGGAAACTCCCACCTATAAGGAATTCCGTTGTGTCTCAACAATTTGGTCAAGTCTATATAGGTGGTCCTAAGATCCAAGAGATATTTGGGTATATCTCTGTAAATTTCAGCCTTTTTACCTTCTATCTCCAAAGATTTCTTGAAATGTAGGCCTAATATCTTATCCCTCTCTTCTCTTGATCTCAGGATAACTAAGCAGTCTCTGGACTTGTCTTTCTTTACAGATCTTCCCAGTCTAAAGGCTGTCACAATTTTAAAGTCCTTATCTTCCTCAATTCCCCAGAATTTGGAGAACAAAAGTGTCAGAAATCCCTCTAGGTTGTCTTTCTCCAGTTCCGGGATGGCCCTTATCCTGAGATTATTTTCTTTACTTTTCAATTCAACCAATGACAGGTAGGCTTGTTGTTCCCCTACCTGTCTTTTCAGAGGCCTTACTTCCCCTTTAATCTCATCAACCTTTATGTTCGCCTGTTCTGCTTTTTGATTGGCTTCCACAGCTAATTTGTAATTTTCAGCCGTAGCTCCTTGCAGTTTCTCAATTGCCTGGGTGTGCTGCGAAACCTGTTCAGTTAATTTGCCAATAGAGGATGTAGCTTGGTCAATTTTTGATGTTTGATTATCCACTTTTTGATTTAAAACTGCCAGTTGTTCCAAAATTTGTTTCAAGACTGTTTCAGATCCTCCAGTTGCCATATCTTCTGCAGCAGGCTGTACAAATTCCACCTCCTGTGCTGTCAGCACAGTTGGGACCGATGATCTGCGATGATGAGTTAAAGTTGTTTGCATAAGTTGCCCAGATTTTTTCTCTTTTTCTTTGTCTTTGGCTTTAGCTGCTCTTGTTCTCCCTGAGCCGCTCATTCCACACCTGCCTCTATTCAAGGTCAAATGATCTTTTGTCCCATGAGAAAGACAAGTCCAGAGTATAAACAATTAAACCACAAAGAGTTTCAATAAAGTTCAATTCCCAGGCCACTATATTTCCACAATCCTCTAGGGGGGGTATTTCAAAGTTTCAAAGAAAGAAAGAACTATTTTCCGCCATTGAAGTTCCTATATTCCCCATGTTAGATTTTTGTAATTCCAAAACACAAAAGGAAGGTTTCCAAAGCTTCCAGTTTCTTATAATCAAGCCACAAGGTGTCAAGAGAGGTCCCAGCAACAATGTTAAACGTTAGTATCTCAGTCTATGCAACAGTTTAAGTCTCTGCTACAATGTCATCAATTTGACAGCAGTTTGACAGTTCTCTTCTATACGCTGGCAGCCCGACGACGGGGTTACCCCTTCTAACTCCGTTTAGCTCAAAAATAGGGGGACAGTTCCAGAGGGCAAAAGTCCATAAATTTCACAATTCTTTCCCTTTTATCCTCAAAATGCAAAGTCTATCAATGCACTCTTTCTTCCACTTTTACAATCCCTTTTAAGCACTTCAGCTCGCTTCAGAGCCCTTGCTTTGATCTGATTAGCAGGGTCGGGAGGCGGACTTCCTGTTACTCGCCTCCCGTTTTCAGCCGAATTTCTCCAATTTAGTTAAAAATTTAAGCCCTTTACTCACGGGTATGTTGCTCCAATTCCGATATTTTCAAGAAGAAAGGTCAGCGCTCATCAGCAGCAGCAGCGCGGCTTTGCTTCCACGAAAAGAGCGATGAACTCACAGCGCCGCTCCCCCTTTCACGTTCCGGAGCCTCTTACGAGGCTCCTTCTCCGTTTCTGGGGGGGCTCAAGGCGCCCGCCGAGTCCCACGGCCGCAGGCTCGCTCTGCCTGCGGTTTTTCTTGATGGGTCTCCGCTTTGCCGCAGCGGACGACCCTTTTTCGCGGAGCCCCTCTTCACAAAGTAAAGAGGACCGCCACTGCTGTTTCGCGCCGCCTCCGGAAGTCCAAAACGAACGTGTTGAAACATCTTTCTTCAGTGTAGCAATGGCAGTTAATAATAATTAATTATTTGTACCCCACCCATCTGGCTGGGTTTCTCCAGCCACTCTGGGCGGCCTCCAACAGAACACCAAAACACAATAACCTATTAAACATTAAAAGCTTCCCTAAGCAGGGCTGCCTTCAGATGTCTTCCAAAAGTTTGGTAGTTGTTTTTCTCTTTGACATCTGGTGGGAGGGCATTCCACAGGGCGGGTGCCACTACTGAAAAGGCCCTCTGCCTGGTTCCCTGTAACTTGGCTTCTCGCAGCGAAGGAACCGCCAGAAGGCCCTCAGCGCTGGACCTCAGGGTCCGGCCAGAACGATGGAGGTGGAGACTCCATTACATTACATTAAAATGTCTTAGGGCGGTTTCATTACAAAAATAAATATAATAACTTGCCCTAAGAGGCAAAGAGTGTGACAGAAAGTGCTTTCAGACTGGAACTGGCCCTTCTCATACATGCAAGATTTTTTTAATTTTTGTTTTGCTGTGTCTACACAATGTCATTGCCATCAGATTGCCAGCCTGCATTCCTCACCCCCCTACCTTCCCAATTTCATCTTCATTTACCATTTCTGGAGAAAATCTGATACATTTTTTATAATTAAAAAAAAACATAGCCAGTGTGTGTGAGTGAGAGGGATATGTGTTTTTAGCCTAAAGACAACAAAAATAGAATGGTAAGGAAAGAGCTGTCAGAATAGATAAAGCAATGAGGTTTTTACCATTCTCAGGGAAATGGACAAAAGGAGTGAGAAATAAACTATTCTGTGGCACTGAAAAGAAAAAGATAAAAGCTAAGAGATACACTTGGGATGATGAAGTTCGAAACTTGTACAGGATGTAAGTCCTTATCTTCTGTGTTATTAGCAGACTATGTTTGTCACAGTTGCTATGGCTCCAGTCAAAATTAGGAGAGACTGGAAAGGTTGTAGTTTCTGATTGTCAGAATATCAAAACAGAGGGTAAGATTGTGGCAAAGCGGGCAAGATAAAAAAGGGGAATGGAAATTAGTACACAACCTCAAGGTCACTAAACGTTTCTGTTGTCCCATGTATTGTTAGCAACTACCGGTATTTCTCCTTCTTTCATAACAAAAAAAAAACATATATAACCTGTTGCACCATGATAAGTAAGGATCCTACACTCAATTTAACTCTGCAGCATACATGATTTCTCATCCCACCCCACATTTTATCACCACAAAGACCTTCTGAGTAGTTAAGGTGAGATATGATGACTGCTTCAAGGTCACCAAGTGAGCTTTATGTCTGACTCGGAAATGGAATTGGTCCCAGTCCTAACACGGTACAGTGGTACCTTGTGTTAAGAACATAATTCGTTCTGGAGGTCCGTTCTTAACCTGAAACTGTTCTTAACCTGAAGCACCACTTTAGCTAATGGGGCCTCCCATTGCTACCACACCGCTGCAACGCGATTTCTGTTCTCATCCTGAAGCAAGGTTCTTAACCCAAGGTACTATTTCTGGGTTAGCGGAGTCTATAACCTGAAGCGTCTGTAACCCGATGTACCACTGTACTCTAACCATGGCTTAAAAGAGAAAAATATTTGGTAGAGGCCGAACTATTTGTAGAGAACACAAATTAAGTTACCTTTGGACTTCCTATGTATCTTACCTCATGACTGCAGTACTTTAGGAAAATTCTTTCATAAAATGATAAGCGTTCTGGACTTTGAAAGGAAAAAAATGATGTTAAAAAACAGGAAAGCAAAGTTACTTCACATCACATTCCTGTGTAAAACAGCCACAACAGATTGAACTGCTGTGTTCTTATTTTATCATCACCATGTTTTAATATTAAAGGTAAAGGTAAAGGTACCCCTGCCCATACGGGCCAGTCTTGACAGACTCTGGGGTTGTGCGCCCATCTCACTTAAGAGGCCAGGGGCCAGCGCTGTCCGGAGACACTTCCGGGTCACGTGGCCAGCGTGACATCGCTGCTCTGGTGAGCCAGAGCCGCACACGGAAACGCCGTTTACCTTCCCGCTGGTAAGCGGTCCCTATTTATCTGCTTGCACCCGGAGGTGCTTTCGAACTGCTAGGTTGGCAGGCGCTGGGACCGAGCAGCGGGAGCGCACCCCGCCGCAGGGATTCGAACCGCGGCGGGGTTTTAATATTACGACATGTCATCTCAAACACGACACACATTCAGCTGCTGAGTTATGTACACACATGTCTAGCTCTTCTTGACATGGGGCTGGTAGAATGGCAATACTCACTGCAGAGGCTGGTGTGTAAATAAGCAGAGATATATGCTAGCATATATTTCTGACCTCATGCCAGGGCAGGGAATCTGAGGCTTTGCAGATGTTGTTGGTCTCCAAGCCTCATCAGTCCCAGCCAAAATGGCCAATGATAACCCAACAACCTATGAAGAGCCACAGGCTCAACATCCTTGCACCACAGGCAAAACACAGCCTGACCTTTGGGCCATTTGGATATCTAATCAAAACTACGACTGTAAAACTTGCTGGCATTGTTTCCGGGAAGACCCTTTCTTTATGTTATTGTGGGTACAACAAAAAACTACAGTAGATACTGTAATTTCTTTTGAGCACCATATCTTAACCTTAGAGCAGTTTTGCAACGTTTGCAGGTTTTAAAATAAGACGACAAATTACTATATATACTCCAGTACATGCCACAAACCTTTTTAAAAAGGGAGTTGGGGAGCGAAAAGTCTGCCTGAAACATGAAGGTAGAGGGCAAGATGGATGGCTGAACCAGTTTTCAACTTGCTGGTATGTCTGTCATGCAAATTGCCAAGCCAGCCTCGCACCAGGGGTGAAGAAACTGCTGTGCCTGCTCTTTAATCTTACATCTGTCTTCACCCACCAATTTGTAGACTTTCCATGTTTTAACATCTGCATTTGACTAATCTTCGGGAACTGCTGAGGTTATAGCGAAATAATGCAGGGGTAAGTAGTATTCCTAGACAGTATTATTTTACTCAACCTTTTCCTCCAGGGTCTATTTTTCTTATCCGAGAGAAAAGGAGCAAAATAAGAAGGCAGCCTAAGAACACTCCCGTTTTTTTTTGGTCACCCTTTTGGCAGGTCCCCTCTGCCTTTTTTGGCCTGGACTTTACCCAGGTGCAGGGGAGGATGAGAACTTGCTGACATTGGGTCTGAGACATTTAAAATGTGAAGAAAGGGAAATTGGAACCTGCCTGTGGTTTGAACTGTAACAAGAGATCAAAGGCGGCAGCTTCCAAGCGCAAAGGGAAGGGTGTATTAGTTTGGGGCGTAGCTCTGAATCTTTGATGCAGGACAGTCTGGTCACACGAGAACACTGAACCTTAGCATTGGGATCTTTGTCTGCAGTTACAGTTATTTGGAAAAAAACGTACCTGTCTGAAAATATATATGTTTTCTGAATTTTTACTACTTTCCCTATGCTAGGGCGTTGGTTAGCAAAGTAGCACACATGGCTTTGCTTAGATGGGAGAGGTGGAGGGCCTTAGAAATTCCATCAGCTGCTCTGGACTTGCTCCGACACGTCCTGTTTTGCCCATGTTTCACATCACTGATACAACTGGTACAGTTTCTGGATGTCATCCAGTGCTGTGTTTTGTAAAAATAAAACGAGGTTCCAGTGCATATAGCTTGCTAAATTGTAAAAGGCCTCTCCCACCTTTCCATTCTCCCTGCACCTCTCCCTCTTTCTCCATTTGATTTGTGATCAACTTTTAATTAAAAAGTTTTAATTTAAAAGTTGATGTTGAAAATCATTCCAAGAAAAAGGTGCTGGTTCTACAAACCAGCACTTACGGTCAGAAAAAAGCACTGGTTGTACCCAGTGAAGCTGTCTCATCCATACAACAGCTTTTGATTGCACAATGGAACTTCCTTTCCCTCTGCTCCCCACATGCCCCTCCAAATCTGTTCCGGGTGTTCCCTCTAACCCCCCCCCCAAGTAGATTTGTGGGTACACAAGGGGGAATGAAAGGGAGTGGGAGTTCTGTGGCACAGAAGAAGTGTGAATTTTGAAGGGCAGCTATGTAGAATAGTTTGCGCATTGTTTCAGAAAGTATGAATTAAGTAGGTTCACTTCAAAGTGTGAACTGAATCAAATTTCTCCTCCGCCTCTACTTTTGAGCAGGCATGGGGCTTCCCCACTTTCTCTGTGTCATTTGAAAGCCTTCCATCTTATGCCTTGACCAAGATGGCCTTAGGTCTTTAAATGCATTGTTACTCACTGTGTTTCATTTTCTGGCTACCCAAATTCCTTTAAAGGCCAACGAGAAGGAAAAGACCTTATTTCAGCACATATTTTCTAATGACACAACCTTCCTTCAACTCTTTTTGTATATAAACCATCACATCATTCCACTCGGCTAAGGAAGGGGGAAGTGTACGAGTACGTGTCTTTCGACCATGAAGTTGCTAATATTATTCAGGCAGTGTTTCATTCTTAGACTGGTTTACATTCTTTCCCAGTGAGTGAATGTGATAAGCACAAGTGTCTATTTATAACCAACAGCGGATTAGACTTACTTAATGATGCAGTACTTGGTTAAAAAATCCAGAAT
The DNA here is from genome assembly GCF_964106915.1 of Podarcis gaigeae. Taxonomy (NCBI): domain Eukaryota; kingdom Metazoa; phylum Chordata; class Lepidosauria; order Squamata; family Lacertidae; genus Podarcis; species Podarcis gaigeae. Next base: position 59,056,528 of record NC_139680.1, read on the forward strand.
GGCTGGCCTGACTCTTTGTGTTTCTTCCATCATAACTCTATTACTATGGCTCTTCCTCCAAAAGCCTCTCTTGATATGTGGCCTGTGGCAACACAACAAGAACAACACCCACATAGTGGGGGAAAGTGAGTCATAAGTGGGGTTTTGAGAGACACACTCCACAAATTATTCCATTAGAAGAATGACAACATATTATGGAGTTCTGGGGGGAATTTAGGATATCAGGTTAATTCATAAGCCTCGCTGAAGGTTGATGACATAATTTGAAAGAAGCATTATTCTTTGTCTGTACCTAAAGTGGATAGTGGGACAATGCAGTATTTTTGAAATAGGATAAATGAACAGAAGAAGGAAAATGTATGGTCCCACTCATTAATTTGCCCTCAACTCCACTCATACTCTAGGAGATTCTGTTAGCCCCCATTATCCTACTCAACCAGTAATTTAACATGCAATTTCCTATTAGGGCTTTTGAACAAGCTCCTTTTTGGATCTGGGCAATCCAGGGGACATTGGGAATGTGAGCACACCTGTTTGCCTGCCTCCTATATGAAGACAAAATAATATAGATGAAGGGAGACCATGTGGTGCGCCTGATATTGTTGGATTGCACCTTCCATCAGAACTGACCACTAGTCATGCTTGCTGGTGCTCATGTGAGTTGGAATCCAACAACAGCTAGAGGGTACCCCATTACAACCCCTGACATAGATATTCACCCCACTCCCTGTCCTATTATGCTAGCATATCTGGAAAGTGAGCACAGAACATTTTGACAAAAAACAAGCGGGACATGAAAAACAAAAAACCCAAGTGTTTAGTCTTCCAACCAGCAATACCTTCTTCCAGGATACGGCATTGCATTTCCCTTCCTGGTTTTCTAGTTTTCCTTCAGAAGACACTTAATATTCTGTGACTTGAGTATGGGTTGGTTATTCTTTAGGGCTGCAATAGGCCCCTCCCTCATATTTTTAATATAGAATAATTTCCCCAAGAATGCTGATATCTCCTTCCTGTTTCTCAGTGGTCTCATGTTGCCTACAACCCTGCCAAACCATACTAGCTGAGTTCGTTCAACTGTGGCCTGAGGGGGCAGAGAAATGCTTTGCTTTATATCAGGGGTCAGCAAACTTTTTCAGCAGGGGACTGTCCCTCAGACCTTGTGGGGGGCCAGACTATATTTTTTTTTGGGGGGGATGAACGAATTCCTATGCCCCACAAATAACCCAGAGATGCATTTTAAATAAAAGCACACATTCTACTCATGTAAAAACACATTGATTCCCGGACCACCCACGGGCTGGATTTAGAAGGCGATTGGGCCGGATGTGGCCCCTGGCCCTTAGCTTGCCTACCCATGCTTTATAATTTGTATGCTATTGTTGTTTTAATGACGGTTGTTTTATTTTATCATATATTGAAGGCACTGGAATCAAACAACAAAGGAGGAGAAAACACTGAAAAATGGCAAGAGCTGCTGAAGAAAATAATATAGCCAGTGTGGTGTAGTGGTTAAGAGCAGTGGGCTCGTAATCTGGAGAACCGGGTTCGCGTCTCCGCTCCTCCACATGCAGCTGCTGGGTGACCTTGGGCCAGTCACACATCTCTGAAGTCTCTCAGCCCCACTCACCTCACAGAGTGTTTGTTGTGGGGGAGGAAAGGAAAGGAGAATGTTAGCCGCTTTGAGACTCCTTAGGGTAGTGATAAAGCGGGATATCAAATCCAAACTCCTTCTTCTTCTTATATAGAAGGTTTATCCCTGGGTTTCCCAGACTCATTCCCAGACTCATTCCCACAACCACCAATAATCCTGGGAAATATAGTTAACCTCCCACAGAGCTACAACTCCCAGCACTCTCAATAAACTACAGTTCCTCTTTTTGGGGAGGATGCTTTATGTATGCTGGGTACACAATCCAAGAAATGAAAAAGAGGGTGTGGCTATGCAGATAAAGGAATGCAGGGGAGGGGCCAGAGCTCCGTGACTGAGCACATGCCTTGCATGCAAAGGGTTTCCCCAGCCTGCTCCATACTGTGAATATATTAGGGTTGCCAAATTCCCAAAAGTGAAAATTTGGACAAAGATGTCAACCTCTTTTTTTTAAGTTGTTGAGGGTTTTTTGAGGAACATTTTGGGGGGGATTTATTTAAAAATTACTCTAGCTGTCATACGTCCGGGTGGGAGACTGTGTCTATCTGGCTCTTAATTGTTGATTGGCTGAGAGGCTGACTTGGTCACTTTGGCAGGAAGGCTCAGGAAGGGGAGCCCAATAGGGGAGCTTGGTGACACCCCCCCACACACTTAGGCTCCTTTGAGGGTGATTGGCAGCTTCTGAAGCCTACAGCTCACCACCTCTGATGCAAAGTTGCCTTATCACTCTGGAGTTTGGGAGGCCTGTGGGGTAGTGATGCAGGAAGTCTCCTGCTCACAATCATAGTGTGGCCGAATAATCTGGATATGCAGATTCACTGCCTCTGACCTGGCAGGGATTGGACTACAAAGTATAGATAGCTCAGAATGCACAGCATGAGACCCTTAATTTCGGTTGTCGCAGGTTCAAGCCCCATGTTGGGAAAAAGATTCTGCATAGCAGTGGGTTGGAATCAGATGACTCTTGCAACTCTACAATTCTATGGTTGTGTGATACCCTTATAGCTGGGGGATTTTCCTGGTTTGTGGTCAGCTCCCACACCTATTGTTTCCCTCTGCAGGCTTGATCTACCATTGAATAAAGTGACCATTATTCAGTCCAGCTACATATGCACAAACCTTCATCTCAGCCCTTGGCCCTTGGGTGAGAGTGAGGGTGAAAGATGGGACACAAACAATAAGAAGACTATGGCTATTCTCGAACGAGACTTAAAGTGGTATTCTACTGCAAGGATGCTTTTCTGCAGTGAGGTCAGTGTCGAAGTATTTTGAAAATCCCTTCTGTAATCCAAACAAGCAGAAAAATCATCCTACCCGCACCTCTCAGACTTTCTTTGTTTTATTAACACAGTTTTTTAAAAACATGCATCATGATCTCATCAAGAGGTTTTGAAATCGTGCCTTTCAATTAGAGCATTATGTGAAACAGGACAGCCGTAGGGATTTGGTGCAAAGGCTTACAATGGAGCATCTGTAAAGATTAGGTAGTTCCTTGTGTGCGGGACAAATGCCTTAATGTGAGGAGGATCACAGGAAATTTTAGTCTATAAGCTTTCAAAATACATTAATAAAGGGATTCAGTTCTAGCCAGAACATTCACAAGGAAAGCAGATGCCATGTCCTTAAATCACCCTGCTGAATAATCTAGTACAGTGTCCCCATAATCATCATCTCCCCCTCCCTTTGCCTTCATGAGGGTTATGCTCTCTCAACCTTGGTGGCGATGGCAGCTACTATAAGGCTAGTGGTATCCAAAGTTTTGTCCTGCATTTTCTGCCCCCCTGCCAACCACTCTCCATACATTTATGAAAAAAGAAATTGTTTTGTTGTACCTGCTTTATTGCGATGCCCAGTCCCATAATCATTATCAAAAGACAAATCTGGCCCATTCATTGGGTCCCAGATGAGCAGTCAATCTGCACAGTGAAGTAGGCTTCTGCTGCAGATCTGCTCAACGAATGTGTACGGTCCGCAACTAGGCTATACAAAGACGCTCTGATGTATCTGCTTAAGTGAGCTTGGTATATCTGGGCCACCTAAACATGGTCCCTACCTCTTCTAATCTGGGGCAAAGGTGGGAATTGTAGTGATTATTTGGCATAAGAAGTGCATTTGTTAGTAGTATCAAAAACGGAGGTCACATTGCTGCTACTGATGGGGAAGTAGAGGGGGAGCGGCAGGGATGTTGGTGTGATGCAATTGCAATGGTGGGACCATTAGATTGGCTCAACCAGGGCATTTGCACTGCATTAACCTCACCATTGAAGACAGGAGTGCCTGGCGTGCTCTGGTCCATGGGGTCACGAAGAGTCGGACACGACTAAACGACTAAACAACAACAACAACGAACCCCACCATTGCATCCCCCACTGACCTAATAAGCAGCAGTAACTCAACAAACCAGAGGTCAGGTGAGCATTGCTGCTCTACCATGCCATCTGCTACTGCACACCACATATTTATTTATTTATTGCATTGATATACAGCCTATATAGTGAAGTCCTCATGGTGGACTCTGGAAGTTTGCACACATGGCAGTCAGCCTAACATTAAGCACAAAAGTAACTATTTCACAGCAAATGTACACACCATTTTTTTCAATATTCCCTTCAGTTTTCATGCAAAACAAATACTTCCATTAAATATACACACACCACCATTAGTTAGTCATTTTAAATATGAGAAAAAAAGATCCTCAGCATGTGTTAGATTTCCATTCTTTGTAAATCCATGTGATCATCCAAAGGATTTGGAAGACTTAAGGTCTACGCACAGTACAAATGCAAAAGGAATAAGAAGAAATAAAACTCCTGCATTAAAGAGCTTTACTGGAAGAATAAGCTGGGATAAACTGATCATTGCTGGCACTTAATGTTCTTTTTCTGTTGCAAAATGACATTAGCACTCCCAGAGAATGATCATAATGACTAATTGAAAGCATTATTGTTTACCGGTTAGCTGCTTATTTTCTGTCAATGGCAACAAAAGATTACAGCTAAACATTTCCAGAAGGCAAAATGACCTTTATTGTTTTCTGTTTGAGGCAGGTTCATGTTTTCGTTTTAACTGTGGAGAGATTCTGACAAGGTCAACACTGCTATCCCTAGCATCACATAGCATCTCAAATAAAGTGTGCCCATACATCACAAATGGGTCCTGTTTAACTTTTGGGACCAGTTCCAGGTTACGGGAAAAGCAGTAATGTGGGGAAATACATTTGCCAGAAATCTAACGCTCTGAAATACAGTGAATCATGTCCAAGAACATTTGAAATCTCTGATTTATATGCCCTTTCTTGTTCATTTTTATCTGTTCATTTTAGTGTATTCATATACCATCTTTCTTCCATTATGGAACTCAACGCAGCAGCCTTCTCCCATCCAGGAGTCATGAGTATCCAAGGTAGCTACAGTCGCAAAACATGGGTAGAAAGCCAAGGGGTTTGCTAACTGCTAAAACAATGGGCTGTCTCATAACCCTATGGTTAGACTCCCCTTCTTCAAGAAATAGGGCTGGGAATTCAGAGAAGGAATTGCCATCAGGGCCAGCCCCAGATGTACATGCAGTGGCGTAGCGTGGGGGGTGCAGGGAGGCCGCCCGCACCGGGCGCAACATCTGGGGGTTAGAGTTAGGGGGCGCAAATCCACGGGTTAGGGGGTGCAAATTACTTGCCTTGCCCCGGGTGCTGACAACCCATGCTATGCCACTGTGTACATGCAACAGCAGAAGCACTTGAACGATAGGCTACCATTGTGCTAGTAACTCTCCAGGCTCAGTTCTCCACATTCCACAGAACTTTGTGATGTGTTTAATAAAGAAAACCTCACAAAAATTCACCAACATGTGTGAATTTATCCCAATATCAACATTTTTGCAATGCAAATTCCCCTGATAAAATGCATTTTGAATACTATTTTCAACAATATATACATTTTATTGCACACTTTATCCTAGCATATGCATTTTTGCACACATTATGGGGCTAGAGTACAGCATTGCAAAATTCAAGAAAGAGTCTGAATTTTGAAGGATGGATGTGTTTTGGTTTGTGTATTCTTTCAGAAAGTGTGAATTAAGTAGGCTCACTTTTAAATGACTGCATGGAATGCTTGCTGTTGACTTGATAGGCATCATGGGAAATTATGGGTGAAAGTTACTGAAATTTATTTAGGATCCAGTATTGTGAGTTTTGGAGTACCTTTTGTGAAGTTTATGCACACCTACTTTGCTGTTAAATCATACTTGTGTTGCTACAGTCAGCTAGCATACGGTGTAAAAAGAATTCATTCAAAGTGACTTCTAGACAAAAGTGCTTTTTCTCCAGGGCTGTGTTCAGGGAAACTGAAATGTTGTGCATTACAGCACTGTTTTTCGGTTCCTACTTTGACCTTCACTACCACTAGGAGGGGGAAAGGTCATTCAACACCTCCTAGTCCAGGGCCTACGTGGCCAGAAGGCTGGACTGTTCTCAACAGTATAAAAACAAGTTAGGTTGCTTGTTATTATTTTTATAACTGCCCCTCAGGATGCAAAATGCCAAGGGCAACATACTAAAAATATAGGTACTATTACAGCAACTTCAAGAGAGGCTAAATTAAAATGCTTGGAGACCAATGCCAACTGTTTCCTGTGCTTTTGCAAAAGAGAGATTTAGTTTCCCTGGCAGACTGGCAACAAATGGGTTATAATGGGGAGCAAGGCATGAATATTATTGCAGGTCTTTTTCCAACTTAACCCATGTGAACTGTGCTAATGACCACACAGTGATAAAACTATTGCTCCCTCCTTAGTATAAAGCTGTCTTTTATGGGCACATTTGGATTTGAAAGCAGACTCCCTTGTTGGGTTTAAATAAGGAGGTCTCCTTGGCAATCAGACTCCAGCTAATTAAAACCTGTCCATCTGTTTAGCATCTGAATGAAAGATTTGCAACTGGAAAGTGACCATGAGGCAGCAAAAACATTTTTCTAAAAAATAAAAACAAAAACATTCATGGAATGTCAAGGGCCCTCCAGGAATATCAACTAAGAAAAGTCACTGCAAAACCAGCTCATTAGCAGACGAATCAGAAAATAGCCAAGTGACGTTTACCACAAAAGCTCATTTAAACCCAGACATTTCATTCTCCACAGGTTTATCAGAAGCTGGGATTTCTTTCCCCCCACTCCCCAGCCCCGGTAAGTTATGCTAATAGCAGAACAAAAAGTCCATGCTTCCAAATGTGCATTGTGAGGAAATTCTCTGAATATTACAAATAACTGCATAGCAAAATCTGGTGGTAGTTTCTTCTCACACCTGCACCCCAGCCTAGTGCCAAGATGCACATACATCTGTGTAGTCGCATTGTTTTCAGTGGATCTTAAGTATACATTTGATATGCAGTAGAAAGTGCCCCATCAATAAATATATTTGAATGGGCTTGGTATTCACCTATGTGGCTGCTGTTGAATGATAACAGAGATTTTGTTGTTGTTTAGTTGTTTAGTCGTGTCCGACTCTTCGTGACCCCATGGACCAGAGCACACCAGGCACTCCTGTCTTCCACTGCCTCCTGCAGTTTGGTCAAACTCATGTTGGCCGCTTCTATAACACTATCCAACCATCTCGTCCTCGTGTCATCCCCTTCTCCTTGTGCCCTCCATCTTTCTCAACAACAGGGTCTTTTCCAGGGAGTTTTCTCTTCTCATGAGGTGGCCGTGGCGAAGGGGCTTCAATAACTCAGAGAAGCTATGAGCTATGCCGTGCATGGGCACCCAAGATGGACAGGTCATAGTGGACAGTTTTGACCAAACGTGATCCACCTGGAGCAGGAACCGGCAAGCCACTCCAGTATCCCTGCCAAGAAAACTCCATGGACAAAGATAACAGAGATACACTAATGCAAACCTTTTGGACAGGAATCCCTTAACAATACCTCACAAAATAAAACAATCCACTGCCTATCCTAATTAGATAGCAGCAGCTGGAGTGGAACCTTCTATCTAATGAAGGATTGCATTTCTTACATAATGGGGAACCAGTATCCACACCTGCTGCCATGGTTAAATATTAGATGCCTGTCTGGTACTCCAAGCTCCGAGGGCCTTCACTGCGAGAAGTGAAGTTACAGGGAACCAGGCAGAGGGCCTTCTTGGTAGTGGCGCCCACCCTGTGGAATTCCCTCCCATCAGATGCCAAGGAAATAAACAACTATCTGACTTTTAGAAGACATTTGAAGGCAACCCTGTATTGGGAAATTTTTAATGTCTAATGTTTTATAATTTTTAATGTATTGTAAGCCACCCAGAGTGGCTGGGAAACCCAGACAGATGGGCAGGATATAAATATGATAATAATAATGATAATGATAGGTAGGTTAATTTAAAATATCAAAATATTGTCATTATTTTTAAATGCAGTGGTATCTTGGTTCTCAAAAGTAATCTGTTCCGGAAATCCATTCGACTTCTGAAACATTCGAAAACCAAGGTGCTATTTCCAATTGGTGCAGGTGCCCCAGAAACAGTAACCTAAAACCACATTGGATGTTCGCCTTCCAAAAAACATTTGAAAACCGGAACACTTACTTCTGGGTTTTCAACGAAATGTCTGAGTACCAAGGCGTTCGAGAACCAAGGTACCGCTGTAATGGTTTAATTATATATTTAGATTGCAACTTATGGTGTGCAAATTGTATTGCATTGGACCTATTCTACTAGGCCCCAATGGCAAAATTGATACAGCACAAGCAGTGAAGACATACTTTGGCTTATCCACCAACTGCATTTTTGCAGCATGATCCTGCAGCATCCAGGCTATGGAATGGCAGAAGCCTTGGCAACGTTTACATCATCATTGCAAGAGGGGGTGTCCGCGGGGTTTCTGTTCATTCGTCCGTTCGTCCGTCCGTCCATTCATTCGTTCATAATATTTATAGACCACCTTTTAGGGCCAAACCCTGATAGCTGCATTAGCATAGCTGCAGTGAGCCGGTCATAAGAGCTGGATCAAACCAAATGTATGTCTAGTCCAGCATCCTGTTCCCCACAATGACCAACTAGATGCTTATGCCATAAACTTTATGGAGAGCCAACAAGAAGGTCCTGGATACAATTGCCTTCTCCCACTGTTGTTCCGCAGGACTGGTATTCAGAGGTGTGCTGCTTCTGCTTCCTGGAGGTAACATGCAATCATTTGGACTAGGCCAGTTGTGGCCTTGTGTAGTTCAAGATGCTTCTTACCCATTCCTTCAACCCTTTCCACTTTTAATATCTGTAATATTATAAGGCAGCCTTTTATATGGCCCGTTCCCTCTTAGATGACCCTTGCCTGAAACCATGGAAAGTGTCTGCCAGACATTGCTAGCAATACTGGACTGGGTGGACTAATGGTCTAACTCAACTCAACCTTCATATGTAATAGCTCAGGTCAGTTGAAAAGCATCATACATCTGCAAACTCCTGAAATATATTCAAGCACTATACTCTAGATAGATGGGAAAGTCTCCTTTTGGTGGAGTACTGTTGACTTCATTGAACTTTTCACTGGGGTGAGTTTTGCTTCCTGCACTTACAAATTGCTCATTCCCACTACCATTGGCAAGCAACTGCAGTATCGATGAGATCATTGTTTGCTCTTTGGAGTTTATAGAAGGGAGCTGCAGCCGGATCATTTCCCTCATTGTCAGATTATTTAATCAAAATGTTGTTTAAGTTTACAGTATTATAAAAGAAATGTCGCTCTTCTGGTTTATTGTTCATCATAGCAAATAATCAAACCGCAACTAAGTAGAAGGCTTGGTAGATTCCACCCCCCCTTTTTTTCCCTCTTTAGCATACCCTATGTTTGAATATGAGAGTGATTAAAATCCATTATGTTCTGGCAGAAATTCACTTTCTTCTGGCTGGGAATGCCGCCTGAAGAAAGTGAGAAAGCAAAATCAGGGAACAAAATGTTTCCTGATCCCAAGCTGCACAATTCCTCCATGTGTTCGTAACAGACTGTGCAGCAAGCAGAGGCCTCCGAGGCATGGCGTCCCCTGTTACCTGCAGTTATTTTGTGGTAGAAACTGCCACTTGAAAAACCGTGTCACAGGCTTGAATCCAACTAGTTATTGCACAGGCAGAATGCCTTCCACGTAACTTAATTTCCACCTCTGTGTATTGCATGCACCTCCACAATTCCCCCATCTGCTCTCAGTTTCCTGCACCCCTATGGAGAAGATTTGAGGGGATGTGGGGTGCACACAGAGGGAGGAGAGGAGGGGAAGTTCTGTTGCGCAAGCAGAAGCCATTCCGTGTCAACGGCGCTGTCAGTCAAGGAATGTACAAAATGAGGAATTAACTCGTTGTTGTCTAAAGTACACTTATAAGTTGGGAAAAAGCACGTCTATCAGTCCTTTGATTCTCAACTACTCCTAGGTGTGCACTCGATGAGGCAGTTGCAGCAAAAGAGAGGCCCTGTCCCAACTTCAGCTTATCCATCTTCCCCACCTGAGTTGTGTGCAAGCAGGCAAAGATTACATCTGTGTGTAACCTGCTTCTGCTCATCCCTCTACAATTCTACCTGGTCCTGGGAGACAGTGGAGCAGGAGAAGTAGGGGCAGGAGGAGGAGGTGAGGAAGCCCTTGTGTCTACACCAGCCTTACTTATCTCTCCCTCCTCCTGCATCAAGTGTCCTTCACTCTCCAATCCTGCAACTTCTCCTGCCTCTAACTCTTGTCTCCTGGCTGCTACAGATTCCCCCAGACCATGGCACCCTTCTTGCAAGTCATTTCCAACCCCACTTCACCTGGTGCCCATGTATCAGTATCTGACCACCACCCCTGAGTGCCCAGCCAGTCCCTGACATCCCGCTCACTCAGTGACTCTGTTGAGTCCAAACCTTAAAATATAAATATGTATTTGTTTAGACAGCACCCATCATTATGTAGCTGGAAGGGAGACTGTTCTTGCACTTGCGGGTTTTCCACAGGCATCTGGTTGGCCACTGTGAGAACAGGGGGCTGGACTAGATGGGTCACTGGCCTGATCCTGCTTGGCTCCTCTTATGTTTTTATCAGTGAGCATGACCCAGGGGGATGTCATGATCCTGAGGCCTGCCTCCCCATCTTATCCAGCCCTGAGGAAAAGAACTATTCACTAGGAGTGGGGAATGCTCAGAATTACCAGACTAACAGTTCTGAAGCTGCTGCTGCAAAAAAGGAAAACAGATGACGACCATTTTACTGTGTATCCAGCTTGCTTTCTGAATGCCGGTAATGCAATCTGAGAAACATGTTTACAAATATTTCAAACCCTCATGAATCTTGTGAAGGAAACAAAATAGCAAAGGACAGGAACTCTGATCTTTATACACGATATGGGTGTAACTAATGATACAAGACTACCACATCTCCCATCTGTGCTAAAGATGTACTAAAAATAATAACAAAAATAATCACGTCATTGTTTGAGGGGGGGGGGGGCGTTTGGAAGCAGTAATGTCAGCAGCCCTACAGAAGCCAGAGAGTGAGGCAATGTCTTGCCGCAAGTCAGTGATAATGGGTAAGCAGACCTACAAATTGAAGACCTCCCAAGCTAAATGGCATGTGAGCAGTCCCACTGTCAACGCTTTTGAGCAGCTGATATCCTTCTCAGCTGAATGCTGAATCCCTTGCTTTGATTTGTTTACCAGAAAACTGTAGGAAAACTTTGAGATCACCTCACAATAATTCACATGGGCGGGGGTTCATTTGCCAAAGATGGTCAGGAATTTTAGTAGGTATGAATTTGTAAAAACTAGGGAAGAAGATAGGATGTTGTTAGCCAGTCCTTGCAATGAAGGACAGTGTGATTTATATGGTGGAAATCCCTCAGTATCTCTGTGGAACAAGTAAAGTAAAGGTAAAGGGACCCCTGACCATTAGGTCCAGTCATGACCGACTCTGGGGTTGCGGCGCTCATCTCACTTTATTGGCTGAGGGAGCCGGCGTACAGCTTCCAGGTCATGTGGCCAGCATGACTAAGCTGCTTCTGGCGAGCCAGAGCAGCGCACGGAAATGCCGTTTACCTTCCCACCGGAGCAGTACCTATTTATCTACTTGCACTTTGACGTGCTTTCGAACTGCTTGGTTGGCAGGAGCTGGGACCGAGGAATGGGAGCTCACCCCGTCGCAGGGATTCGAACTACCAACCTTCCGATCAGCAAGCCCTAGGCTCTGTGGTTTAACCCACAGCGCCACCCACGTCCCTTTTGTGGAACAAGTAGTGCTGTGCAGAAACCTGTCCTCCATCAGGTCGCATATAACTTCTCTGATACCATCATGAGCACCAAACATCATGAATGCACAAGAAAAGGGGCATCTGGATGTTCCCCCTGCCCTGTCTCGGCCCTATGATTCAATTGAAACTGTCATCCCATATCTAAAATTGTGACTGGCTAGTGTTCCTCCCCCCCTCCAGGCCGTGTTCCTTGTATCTCATAAATAAAGCACGTCTCATTGCTGACCCAAAGTAATGTTTGTCACCTTTGTCACTGCTTCTGTGATCTGCTGCCCACACGGATACTCACGTGCAATGGTAGCCACCTCAGAAGTAAAAACAAACAACTCCTTTCAGTGTTTTGGTGTTATTTGCATGCAAAGTTTATAAAGGAGCTACTCACTGGAATACTAAGAAAGATAAACAGATGGCAAAACTCTAAAGCCTGTTTCTGGAAACCTACTTGGAGAGAACAGCTAATCCATTGTTCAGAGTCTGAAAAATATTATGAGTCTGGAGTGGGAAATGGATGTGGAGAGAAATCCAAGAAAACAAAGTTCAAGGAGCAGAAATTCACTGCGGCTTTCCTGAACCAGGCACAGAAGCCCAAATGTAGAGGAGAGACCATGTGGGCATGTAAAAGGTGTGCATATGGGGCAGTGGAATGGGGAGGTGCATAACCAGAAGACAGCAGCAACATAACTGGCTCTCTAAATTCAGAAATGCCAATATAAGAGTTTCCCCAGCCTGATGGGTAGAACTGTTTGTTAAGGGTTAGACTGAAAGCAGCAGCTGTTATGGCAACAAGGTGTGCCAGTTACATAACCATGGCAGAGATGTAAATGGAAAGGCAAACTGAGCTTTATTTATATCGGCCTTTGCAAATTAAAGAGGAAAGGAAGGAGGGACAGACAGATGAACAGAAAACTGTCCCAAAAGTCAAAGAAGTATGAACTTCAAAGGCTAGCTGTGATTTGGTTTGTGCGTTGTTTTGGAAGGTGTGAATCAGGTAGGTTTGCTTTTAAATGTGAGCTGAATTTCTCCCCATCCATACGTGCAGGAAATTTTGTCCACTACTGATCTTATTGGGGAAACCCTGATATGTTTCCCAGCAACACAGTTTGGAATCTGTGATTCTAACAGATTTGGGTCATAACTAAATGTTATGGAGACACACGACTGCTGCCAAAAATGGCATCCCTGTGCTCAGTCCTGCTCTAATCCCTTGTAACATCTTGTGAAACTCTGCGTTGAAGTAATCATTTATTTGGGCTTTCATCAGATTGGACCTCTGAAAGAATTCCAGCTGACAAACATTGGTAAATCCCAGGATTTGCACAGTGAGAAGGTTGATACTGAGTTTCGTCTACTAGAAGAGAGGTAAATATTTAGCCCTGGCTATTTTTATCTAAGCCATACTTGGACAAGTGCCAGAGTAAAGCATCTAAGCAAGGCAAGGCCCTGAAGGAACACTGTGAACTCAACCAGTCCCCCACCCCAATAATTTATTTTTCTCCGCAACTTTCTACTCAGAAACAAAAAAGGATGCAGACAGGAAATAGGATTCCACATAGGAGTACAATTAATAGGAAATGACAGGCATAGCTGGAACTTATAAACGGCGATCTTTGTATTGGCTAAGAGTTGTTGTTGGCATCTGTCTGGTCTCGAGAGACAATGGAGTGCTCCTCCAGGGGTGAACTTAAACCGCTGCATTAGCAACACTGAAGTGACCTCCCTGGGTCACAAGCCTGGGCAGTGTGAATGGAGATCCTGGTCAGCCCACTTGACAAGACATCCCCCCTTTGTCCTTGCTGATGTGGTCCAAAGAAAAGCAGAGCAATACATTTGGCACCAGCTTGGCAGCAGGAGTTGCCGGAAGGAGGCGTCCAAGTCACCTTGGGGACTCCAGTCCATATTTTTGTAGGATTTACTCCTTAACTTTTTCTTCTCCCAAAAAACATGCCTCACGACAGTGGATGTTTAGGATCAAAGTTTTCCTCCTCCTAGATGGGCTACCTTCCCAAGTTGATGAATCCCATCTATCTGGGCAAGACAGGCTTGCTCAAACCTGGCCCTTCAGAGGTTTTGAGACTACAATTCCCATCATCCCAGACTATTGGTCCTGCTATCTAGGGATCATGGGAGTTGTAGGCCAAAAACTTCTGGAGGGCTGAGTTTGAGGAGGCCTGGGCTAAGAGTAAGGTCTGAAAATCCTCTATGCCCACATAATGTGGGATGCACTTTCTCCAGTATACGCCCACATGTCCAAGTAGCTGTGGTGGCATTCATGTTTATCACAGGCCACTTGGTTTGGATGTGATAGGAAGATGCTTTAAGATAACAGTTACTTTACTGGAGGCAAGCACCTAATAGTTTGAAATAGCTTGCATGAGAAGGGAGGGGCCTTGTTCTCTTCCCTACTGTCTCTTTGGCCTGTGAACTCATGGAAACAAAGAAACCAAACCATTAAAACCAAACCCACATGCTCACATCTAAGTTTGTGCCAGACAAAGCAAAGGGGAAATGGAGAGTATTCACCCACCTTAGTCAATGTCCAGCATAATAATTAGGAAGGGGAATTTAGTTCACTTCCTGATCATCTGTTGATTACACATTCATTCTGATTTGTTTGTTGGCGTGATATCACTTCAAGCAATCCTACGCCTAACCCATACTTTTCAATATACTTTCCTGCCACCTCTTTTATCAGAAAAACTCCCACTCTCTTTTTGGGATGGGGGAACAGGTTTGTTGAGCAAGAGCACCAAATCCACTTTAACGGCATAACCCAAATTTGCCAGTAAGTGATTCAATCCTACCTCAAAATAGTGATGGACCCTAAAAGATCTAACAAAGAAACTAAGGAATTACTTTCCCAAAGAAACATACAAGGAACTTTACACAGGCTCTTCTTTTTCTGGGAGCACAGGACTGGATGAATTAACTTGTGGAGAGTTAACTCTCAGAGCAGATTGGCATGTGCAATTTGGTGCCATTTCCCCCCTTTGTGTGATGTCCCCACTGTGCAGAAACGGACACATTCAAAGGGGAGGGAGAACATATCTATTTTTAGGGGAAAGTGCCTCCACATAAAAAGCAGCCCCAGGCTGTGTTTTGCTGATGCTGTGAACAGAGGCGTTACTAAATACAGATGTTAGATGTTGTGTCTGTCATGTTTACTTTTTGAGTGGTGTGGAGCACCATGCAGAGACCAAAATAAACTCAAAGTGGACATGCAGATTTTGTTATTCTAATAGCATCATATATGCACTCAAAAACACTCATAAATATATGGAAAAGTAATTTTCAGATCACAGCTTCATCCCAAGACCTAAAGCCATCCAGGGCAAGCTGGAACAACAGTGTAAATTCTTTGTAGCAGAGGCTTTTTCCTTGAATAAATATGTAACAAGCTTAGACCCATGAAAAAATGTTCATGGTTTGTGCCAGGTTAAATCAGATGCACATCAAAATGTGCATCCGAGAACAGATGCTGTCTAATAGAACAGCTTTGCTGACAACATCTGCATTTAGATGGGCTTCCAAATGCCCATTTGAGAGCAGGTGTTTTATAATTATATGGCACTGATTTCTGCAGAATGAGCACTTGGATACAAAACTGTGCGGCTTCTACTAAAAGCAATGCATCACCAATAGGCTGTATCTCCACTTGACTGCATATATGGATGTGCACTCAGCTTATCCCACCGTCCTTTAAATTTGCAATTTACAGTATATTTGGGGAGTAAGAAAGGAGCTTGGACGAGGTGGGCCTGGGGAACTCCTGCTCTGACACCAGTGTCCTGTCCTGCAATTGCATGGCTGACTTGCATGAGGGAGAAACTAGTACATGGAGGAGATGCACTTATCAACAAGCATCAAATCCACGCCCCTCCCCTTCCAGACTGCAGCAGGGCTCTGCCCATCACAATTTAAAGGATCTGGTAGACAAGTGGGAGCTACCTGGGCTCAGAGAATTTGAGTTCCACATTTTGTCCTATCCCTTCTTCTTCTTCCCATTACCTTTAAGACTGATGGGGTCCAAGATCTCAAACCAAATTATTTGCTTTTAGCATCCAGTTACATAACTGCATAAGCAAGCAATTAGAAAATAAATGGCAGACACATTCGCTCATGTAGCATTCTAAAATAAAACCGACAATATTTTTCCATGCTAAGAAAGATGTAAACAAATTGTTCATAGGTGAACAAAGATGGTTTAGGGGGTAAAAATAAGTAAATAAATAAATAACTGTCCTCCTACAAGGTAGGGTAAAGGAACTGGGCATATTTAAGCCTGGAGAACAGAAGAACACCAGGGGAGAGGAGGATGAGTACCTAAAAGGCTGTCACAAGAGGACAGAGACTTGTTTTCTGTTGCCCAACAGAGTAAGGCTAGAAGTAAGGGGTTTAAATTAAATGAAGAAGGGTGAACACAGGAACACAGAAAGCTGCCTTATACCAAGTCAGACCACTGGACCATCTTCTGACAGAGGCTATCCATGGGTTTAGACAGAAGGTTCCCCCAGCCCTACTGGGAGATGCGGAGAATTGAACTTTGGACCTTCTGTACGGAAAGCAGAGAAGAAACAAGAGCACATAGCGCTTGTGTCTGACTGCGAAGTGCAGCTTGAAAAGAAAAAGAGAACTTTTTTTTTTAAGAGTGGGAGAAGTTGGCTAGGAAAATAAGAGACATTCCCGAAGGTAGGCCACAATTTCAAACAGATACGCTTTGACTATGCTGACGTTTCAGCTGACAGTGTCCCTTTTACTCTAGCTGACTGTGGTACCTACAAGGGCTTCCTCTTCGTGAGACCAGCTCTTGGCAGGCGCTCGCCCTCCTGTTTCCCAGTGACGAGAGCCTCTGCTGCTTGTTCATTGGTTAGCCTGTCGTCACCAGCGTCTGGAGGCTTTTCCTGTGGAAATAAAAAAGACATGGGCAGGAGAGCAGACATATTTGGTAATGTTTTGCTTCAGAGTTTCCTTTTTCACAAGGCTTTTGCTTCAGCAGCAAAAATTCTAGAATGCAGTTTGGGGAGCAGGAAAGAGAATGAGAGCAAGAAGACCTTGGAACTGATTCTAGACAGACCTCAATGCTTATAAATTTGTCAAAGTAAGCCAGTTTAAAAAAACAAAACATGAAGAAGCCTTCTTATTTAACTGCAGGAGATGGTGATATTTAAATAAGGAGACAAACCAGATCACTGGTCCTGTTGAGGATTACAATTCAGGGCAGCTACTTGCTAGTCTTTCAAACAGTCCCTGGCCTCATATTGTCATCATCCTCTGTGCTACCCATGTTGTAATTTTAATGGCTTTTTAACAAATAGAACTGAAACATTAGAAAAGATTTTAAGCAGCTTACGAGGGAAACAGTCTGTTCATAAAGCACAATGCCCTTATTTATCACAGGACATCTTAGGTACTTCTGCTTATTCCAGTCAAGTATTTGAAACAATTGAAGCCCACTTTCCAAGACACAAGTGAACAGCACAGTTGACCACTTCATATATATTTGTTGACTGAGCAAGATTACACGGAAGTAAGCACATTCAGAGAATAGGCTCTCATCTACTACTACACTATATCACTCTACCCAAAGCCATCCAGCCCACTGTGTATAGAAGACAACAGTTTCTAAAACCCATAGTACATCAGGGATCCATGGAGTCGCTTGCAACTATTAGTTATACTTTGTGTAAAGAGGCACCTTATTTCATTGTCCTAAACATCTATCCAATCATCTCTTGAAGTGGGTGCCCAATAGTTTTTTTTGAATTTTCAGAGCCAATAAGTGTATTTCTGTATTTGTTTTGCCTTGCCCTGCTCATGATTGCCTGCTTTAATTCAGCATGATTACTCACTGAAATATGATGACATTGCTAATATACTGAGCTCTGCCCCTTTTCAATATGCTAGATCCATATACAAAACTTAGCCCTGTCCTTTCTCCCTTTATTGGATTAACAATAACATAAGCCGGCACTCCAGAAAGTGTTTATTTAGGACACAGTTTATTGCATTAAAAGGAAACTCAGAAATCTGGGAAGACCTTTTGGATGCCAAGAACCTCTCTTGTTCTTTCTCTTTTTTGGAAGGATTGCCATTGGTTTTGAGAAAAGAGCTTCAGGAAAAATATTATTCAAGTGAGATAATTTCTGTCTCACCAAAGAGTAATTTTCTTTTGACATCAAATGTATCTATCGGAACTCCCTGCTGTCTTCATTACTAACATCAGTGCATGTGGCTTAATTTATTCTCCCTGATGTTGCAAATTCTTCTCTTCAACCCAAATGCAGAAGTTTGAAAGGCAAAAATAAACTTAATTTGTGGTAAGTTCTCTGGAATGTTAGTTTTCAGTCCCTAGGAATGTTTGGCCATGGAGGATCGTCCTTTCTTCAGACAGTGGAGGTTGGAAAGGGTGGTCCCTCAGAAGCATGCCAGGCTTGTAATTCCATTGGGTGGTGTCCTGCATTAGTCATACTCAGAGTAGACCCATTAATTTCAACGGGTGGAAGTCAACTAATTCCTAGTCAGAGTGCCCTCACTGAAATCAATGAATCTAAGTCATGTTGATTCACTTCCAACAGGTCTATATTGTGTAGGACTAGCATTGCATACCATCCAATGGAATTAATGTTGGGCATCACCCATTATTCACACATAACACTGTTCTCAGGGCTGCAGTCCTATACTGTGAGTAAACGCCAATGAATTCATTGGGGCACACTTCTAAACAGGCATTACACAGCTTAGCTCAGTTGGTTAGACCATGGTGCTGATAGCACCCAGGTTGCAGGTTGAACCTCCTATGGGGCAGATGCACATTCCTGCATTGCAGAGGGTGTGTGGACTGGATAATCCCCAGGGTACCTTCCAACTTTATGATTCTTTGTATAGGATTGTACTGTCAGTAAGGTTTCACAATGACAAACCCAATAGTGTGGATTTGGGAATATTTCCCTTAAGGCTGCTAGCTGATGTTTTTATTTCAAAGGTGGTAATTTCAACTATCCATGTACAGTATTTATCTACCTACATGTATAACAACAACAACAACAACAATTTTATTATTTATAACCCACCCATCTGGCTGGGCTTCCCCAGCCACTCTGGGCAGCTTAAAGCATATGTATGCATGATGTCCTTTCCTTTTAAAGCAAAATCTTTGTTTTCAGGTGTGAATTTGGTTTTGATATACTTACTATTTTTTGTTTGCACTTGTCGTTACATTCCTCGAATGCATCCGATGGTATGAATGCGACTGGCTGAACAGGATGTGATTTCGTTCTTTCAGCAGATGTATACTGATGTACCAGGGAATCTGGTTCTCTTTGATGTGGCATATTATATTCCATTGGGTCAGTGGAAAAAACCAAATACTTGTTCTTCTTAGTATCGGAAATACTTTCTTTTTGCTGTGCAAAAAGCAAACACAAAAGTATTGAAATGAATTTATGCCAGCAAAAGGTGGATGTTCATGATATTGTTTCCATCGTTTATTCCATTTTCACCCATTGCTTGGATAAGTTATTCATAGGACTTGTATGTTCCATTCCCACTTGTTCAAATGGCAACCCTAGATGTATAGTGTGTGTGTGTGTGTGTGTGTGTGTGAGAGAGAGAGAGAGAGAGAGAGAGAGAGAGAGTGCGAGAGAAAGAGAGAGCACAAAGATGTTCAAGTGAGTGCTACACTAGGCCTGCATATATTGTGATCCACTAGGCTGAATGTTACCTATCCACGGTTCTGTGTTCAACCAGGGAGTCAGGGACTTGATGAACTTCCTGCTTCTGCTCTTTGCTTAGGACAAGGGATATGTGTGTGTGTGTGTGAAGCACCACAATATTCAGCTGGCAGGCTACATTCAGCTTGGTGGGTCACACATTAAACAATTAACATTATAATGCAAATCTGTCCCCACACACCCCTCCTGTATCAATTGTGCATGACTGGATTGCAAGTTGTGGCCAACAGTGTCTTTTCTTAGTCCCAGAGTTTCCAGGACGTCATGGAAGAGCAGTTCTATTTAACAAGGCAGAGTGAAAGTCCTGATGGTTATTATTAGCAAGTTTAATTCAGGATTGCTCTTAATTTACCACTGTATCCAATCCACAATACATATGTTGAAAATGTCCTTCGAGGTGTCTTTGGCCCTCTCAATATTTGTTGGCAGGAGGGCTGCCCACCCTCAAGATGGAGGGGATGGAGGAGGCTGAGCGCAAAGCCAAGTGTGTGAGAGGAGGAGCTGAAGACCACTGAACCCACTCTGCGCTTGGTTTCCTCCCAAGAATGTCACATAGTGCACATGGTGTGTGCACATGATGTCACACACCGGGCGCATGACATCACACACAAGCAAGGCATGAAGTTCACATGACGTAACACATGCATGAGACGTGCTGGGCCCCCTCAATCTTGGACACAAGACGGCACCTCTGGTAAAAGTAAATCAATCAAATTCAGTTCCTTTCCCCATATTAAAGTCATGCTACAATTAATTCAGGCCACTTCTGCATCTAAAATCACCAGTGTAGGAAAAAATTGCAACATACCAATGTCAACTCATAACACAAAGATTTAGGAGGGCTACTTCAACGACACAATTATTATTTCCCCAGTACCATCAGTGCTTTAGAAAGCATTGTGAGTCCATGGAACATATACCAGACTGCCTGTCTTCTATACTGCATGAAGTGAGAAGGACAGAAGAGAGACAAAGGTAATAAAGGGATATATATAGTAACATGCTGTTACACACACACACACTTATACAGTCCATACTTCCAGACACCTTCTCTTAGGTTTCTGGTAAGCATCTGAATATAGAAATATAGGAACCAATTACTTGACACCTTCCTAGCATATCACTGCAAGGTCAGGAAGGACAGAAATTTTGATTTGGCAGGAACTAAGCAACTGGCTCTGTTTATGTTGCTTACCAAGGAGATTGGGTGTAGCGCCATCAGATCACACATGCTTTGCATGCAGAGGGTTCCAGGTTCAATCCCTGGCATCTCCAAGTAAGCCAAGAAAAGATTCCTGCTGGAGACTCTGTAGAGCCATTGCTAGTCAGCGTTAACTGACGGCAGCTTCCTAAAGGCAGCATGGGAGGATGGTTCAAACAATTCAAAGGGACTGTAATGTTATTATTATTTTAATCAAACATCTAGAGCATTTCAGGTCTGGTGTTTGTTTGCCTGAAGGGAAATGGTTTGCAAGGCTTGTGGATTTATTACACATTTTGGGGAAATGGTTGGAAAATGCATTTATCAGACAAAGGCAACCTTTGTCTCTTTCCCGTCCATTTCTGCTCCTTCTGCTTTTTCTATACAGATGCACACATACCACAGAACTGAACAAGTTCTCTTTTTTTAACTGTTTGTCTTTTGTTTACTTTATTCTTTTACACCTGTGTGTGTGTGTGTCTCTCTCTCTCTGTGTGTATGTTTTAAGGAAATAACTATTTTGGGGGTTGCCATATGGACTCAGAGGTCTCCAACCATGGAATCTTCCTTGAAATGGGACAGAAATAGCTGCCTTCAAATAAACTGTGTAACTAAACACAGATGGCTGTTTCATGAAGACACAGCACTTTATAAGGTAGACAGGACCACACCCACACACAGTGAATCTCCCCTGTTCCAGTTTCATTGAAGATAGCACATCCTGTGAAAGCAAACTTTGCTGATCACTGGCTTAGAGAAACATCATGTAGCCCCATGAATCATCACCATGAAAAAAGTTTCCATGCCCTGTAGTTTATAAAACCCTAGACATGGTTTAAGGTGGATAAACCTGAAATCTGACCTGGCTCTTATGTGTTCATTTCAAGTTTGGAGATTTTCCCCTCTATCCCCTAATTGTCAATGGTGCAGTTAAGATATTCTGGTAGTCAGATTACTTTTTTAAAAATAGCTACCCCAGTTTTGGAATATTGAGGAACATTTCTTAATTAGGGAAAAAGAACATGCTACAGAAATTATAGGAGGCACACACAACTGATCTCTCTTGGTCTTAATGAAAGAGAAACCTATGGCTTTGGAGCAAAGAGCATCACAAAAGTCCTGATGACATAGGTGAGAATCAGAAATTCAGCTGGTAACAAAAAATATGTACAGTACAGAAATACAGCGGTATGAAAAATGTATGATGAACTGTGCAAGCTAACATCTGATGCACATAGGATGCCCAGCCCAATCTAGCTGTGAAGGCAAAATATTCCATAAAATGCTGATAATTCTACTGGATTGTACAGTGAGCTATGAAATTAAGGAAAGTAATAAATAAGTAAAACAATTACACTCCAATTACCTATTATAGATATTGTAGCTGTGACCTGTGAGTGATTGTGAACTTAATTGCAGTAAGTAACTCTTAATAAGATAATATCCAATGTTACTAATGGTCAGAGTAGACCTACTTAAATCAATGAGTTTATGTAACTTAGGCTCATTGAGTTCACACTGAGTCTACTCTGAATATTACTGGCATTGGCTATCACTGATAACTTTCTAAACCATTTGGTTTTACTTGGTTCAATGCTTGCTTTCTAATAAAAAGGTAATTTTGCTGCAACCAGATGTAATGGATCTTGTAATTGTACAAAGGAAATCATTTTTAGATGTTTCAACAAAAATACTAAAATGTCTAAAAGTAATTGAGCAAGCATTATTTGCACAGCTGTTTCGTTCTCCCTTTCCCAGAATATTTTGGCTCTATTATAAAAGCTGGATGTAGTGGATAAAGTCACCTGTAGATTCAACACAGAACCAGCAACTCCCATGCATGTTTATATATATATATATATATATATATATATATATATATATATATAAATATTGAGCACTTCCTATAGCCACAGCCGCCCTTGCATAGCCATCCTTATATTTACAATGACCTCTGACTTAAACAGAAAACCCCAGTCTGTATATAGTACATGATATTGCAAATTTCCTTCCAAATTTAACAAGTAGGATTTAAGCACTTCTGTGTAAAAATCTACTAAAATGCATCCGATTTTTGTTCTCACTTGTAGGGGCAAACTTTCCATGCCTAATTTGCTGCTAACTTCAGATTTGCCAGTTGATTGAAGAGATACAGCTGACAGCAATGAGGTTTCTTTATTTGGATCACTATTTACTTCATGAGTTCCTGAAAGAATTGAAGAACAGAAATATAATTGACAAAATCTGTTAAAACCAAATGTAATACAGGAGGGTGAATAGTGTGTGTGTTTTTTAATTACCAGAGACATGTGCTCCCTATATATCGGAGCATCTTTTTTATTTTTTATTTACTTGGTTTACTATTTCTCTGCCTGGGTAACTTTAGATCGCTCAACGTTATCCTGATGTCAGTCAGCAACTTGCAGCTCCTCAGTGTTCCTACAGCAGAGGTGGGAAACCTGCGGCCCTCCAGATTTTGCTGGACTCCAATTCCTATCATGTCAGTGTTCAGAGATGATGGGAATTGTAGTCCAGCAATACACAGGGCAGCATTCAATTAACCCATCCTGCCAGCACAAGGATTTCTGGTTAGGCAGTGGGACTTTCCCCTCTGTTCTCCCCCTGTGTGCACCCTCCCCAAATCTGCTCCAGAAGGTTGAGAGAACCTCTAGAACAGATTTAGGGGGCACACTGCGGGGAGGAGGGGGGAAATGTTCCATGGCACAAGCAGAAAAACTTGTGCCAATGGAACATTCTTGTAGAGCTGCTTCAAATGCAACCCATCACTGTTCCACAGTGATAAAGTTAAATCTTAAACGTGGTCAAGTATTTCAGAGGGAATAGAGACGGACTTCCGGGTTAGCGCGATCGGGTAATGGCGGATTCCCTCCGAGCTCCGGAGGGAATCGGCTCTACTGAAGACAGGTCTTGCTGCGGCGGCGACGCGGGGACCCTTAGAAACCGCAGGCGCTGAAGCCTGCGGACTTGGTGACTCGGCGGGCACTTTAAGCGCCCCCCGACCCACGAAGAGCCTTTTTAAAGGCTTTGGAGAGGGTACGGAGAGTGGCGTGGTGCTGTGAGTAGACCGCTACTTCAGTGGAGTGAAGCCGCGAGCCATGGCCGAAGAGCGCTGACTTTTTTCCTTGAACATTTGGACTTAAAAAGAAATAACCCGTGAGTAGTACGGAATTTGGACTTGAAAATTTCTTTCTCTTTGAATTTGGTACGATCGGGGAAGTGTTAAAAAGGAAGTCCGCACCCCCCTTTTTGCAGACACTTAAAGCAAGAACCGGATAACTAAGGTGGAGAGACTACCTTTCTCTGTGTGAGATAAAAGTTATTAATTCCACAATTGACATTAGAAGTTTTGAGCTGGAGGTTAAGAACTGAATCTTAGAAGTTGATGTGTAACCCCCCCCCCAGACCCAGGAGCGATCCGCGAGTGAGCCTGTTGAGGAGACAGAAGGAGTTTGACAGCTGTCAAACGAGCTGTCAAACGAACTGCTTAAGCTAGAAAAAATTGTTACCTATTTTGCAGACCAGATGGGTTACATTTGATTTAAAGTTGTTGGAAACAATCAAGAAATAAGTAATAGTAATTGATTGCTGGAGAAGGATTACTAAGTAACAAGAATCCCTCTAGGGGGGATTCTGAGGCACTACAATGGCTGCAGATGGAAAATTACAGGCCGAGTTGGAAAGAATGTTCTTTCTCGTGGGAAAACTTCAGGACCAGAGCACAGCTATGGCTACAATGATTGTGAGCTTGAATTCTAAAGTAAGCAATCCTGTTGCCTGTGTTAAGGACTTGACAAAAGAAAACTCTGCAGTTGAACTAGAAGACGTGACAAAAGAAAACTCTGCAGCTGAACCAGAAGAGATATTTTCAGAGTCAGAAGAGAGGGAAGGAGGAGCGGAGATATTTCAGGAGGAAAAGGCCAACCAAAAACCTACAAATGGGGAATACAAAGAAAATAAGATACGGATAATGAGAATTTGGTTGAAAAGCAAGGATGAAGAAGACAGAGATCCCCTTATGGGGGGATTGAAAGAACTATGGATTACAAATTTGTGCAAGATGAAAGTGGGAGCCCTTGGGACATTTGGATTATTTGGAGTTAAAAGAAGTAAGAAACAGGATCGGGGCTCCGCTTTCGAATATGGAGGGCTGGTTGGAAGAAACACTGATTTTACTGGGATAGAGCTCCTTCGAGACTTGGTGGCCAGCATAAAAGATTACCAACAAAATCGACGAAGAGGGACTGATAGAGATTTGAAGGCCTCGGACGTGAGAAACCCAGGCTAAGAACTGATATTATGGACACCTTTTGGGGGGATCAAAACCTGGAAAGAGGGGGGGTGAGAGTTTTTTTTATAAGGTTATGATTTTTATGTCTAGCTATTATGTTCAGTAACTAATATGATAATTGAGAAATTGTTGGAAGGGAATTTAGGTCGACCTTTGGAAAGGATGTAATGATTATAATGGATCTGTATAAGTTAAAATTGGATAATTAAGAAGAACTAAGTTTTTTTTAAAAAATGATACTAATATTGTAAAGAAAGGAGATAAGAACTTGCTGAACTAACTATTGGAATTAGGATGCATGAAGGGGGGATGCGGGGAAGTCAGAGAATGTGGTTATGAAAGTAAGAATTTGAAATTGTACATGTTTGTGTCTTTGTGTTTGTTATATCTATATAAAATGTGAAAACTCAATAAAAAAACAATTAAAAAAAACAGAGGGAATAGAGACGATGGACGGGAAGCTTTTTAACATGTTTTCTCAAACGAAATTCTCTGATTGGGACAATTGAACGTTAGCTCTTTTTGAGCACAGGCTTTCTGAGTGGCTTGTCTCCTATTAAATTGCCATTACTCACTTCCAACAAAAGAGAGCTGTTCAGCTCTTTCTGGTTTAAATCAGTTGGTTTTATTCATTGATTTTGGGACAGGATTAGTGGAACAGATTGGTCGGGAACGCCAAAAATGAGAGAGGTATCCTCGTATGAGGAATATTACTTTTCACACACATTAAATCAAATTAACCCTTGTTCCTTTCGATCGGTAAAGGGGATGGCCAGATGCAGCCAAGGAAAACACTTTCAGTCATTTCCATGGCTGTTTTAATTGGCAAAGCCTGCATGTCAGATTACTCTGTAATCCATACAAGAATGTTGTTGGGAAAAGATGAAGCATGCCTGACTTATCAGCCATATTCATCCTGGTTTCCTCAGAACATTGCAGCTGCAATGGACTGAAACTGGCAGCTCTTGGAGCGTTCTCAGACCAAGGACCACAAAAAGGTCTCTCTCATAATCATATCCTTACGGAAATGTCTCGGAACGCAGGCACACCTTGATCCACCATAATGAGGAGAGGCAAACCATGAATTTGAAAAGAAAGGGGGGAAAGGCTGGCTTGGATGCACTTCAATGAAATGGTTAGGTCCTAATTAATCTTACATGTTAACTGAACTGGAGCCAAGTACGCTTTAAAGTTGTGAAGTCTGGCACCCAAACCATTCCAGGGCCAGGAAAAGGTAGTCACAGGAGATTGGTATTATGAAGGGCACTGGGTTGCCAGCTACTGAGTGAGCCCTGGAAATCTTGGCACAGTCCCACTTGCCTTTAGTGCGTTCATCTGACATTAAAAACCCCCTCATTTTTCAAGTTCTTCTGCACACAGTCAAGATACAGGCAAGACACAGGCAAGATACTTTTTTATATAATGAAAGCAGAAAATATTTTTGAGAGCCATGGTGTATACCGGATTCTGTGCATCACACAAAAGCATGGAGCAGATGTTTTAAATGGTTTCAAAAGGGCAGCTGCCAGAGAAAGGTGGTCTGTCATGTTTTGGGGGCAATTTTTCTTCTAGCCAATGTCAAAAATGAAAGTTCGTGTTAGCATGAAGAAAATGCATTGTTAACAGCTTACACACAAACAAATTTCATGTACAGTGACTGATTCTGTGTGGGATTATCTGACATAGTAGTGATGTAGCACCTGTAGCCTTAAAGAAAGGCAGTATCTGTCCATTTTTATTTGAAGGCGAACATATATTGTTAGAAATCAGTGGTTTCCAAGATTCCTGGGTTTCCTCCTTATTAGTGGCCCCTCAATACAAAGATCTATAATGAATATGATGAACAAGATTCCTTTTCCTTGATGTCCTGCATGGAACTTGATGATCTGAAATAAGATCCCTTTAAAATAAGGAGTCTACCTTAAAATAAAGGTTGTCTGGAAACTCTTTTTGTCATGACCCAAAGTAAGGTAAGGGGTGTGCTACTGATGCTTTGATTTACTTAGTCATCTTCCCAGTACTTTACAGTTCCAGAAACTTTCCAGCCTTGTCATCCACACACTGTTTTGGAAAATATCATAGAAGCATCATTTAGAATAGGATTTTCCAAACTTTCTAAAGTTTACAAAGCCTTTATGGGGTTTTTTTAAGGACCCACTGACTTGCTGTTAGGTAACTCCTTCATGTTGCAGATTTATTCCTTCTAAAATGAAGTTTTGGGGCGTTGAAGATTTCCCCTTTTTCAGATGCTAAAGCTCCAAAGAGTCCCTGGGTCTTGAACTGCCAATTTGGCAAAGCTAGTAGTTGTGCATTTAATACCGGGGGGGGGGGGGGGGGAGGACAAAATATCTTTCAAACAACGATGGAACCAGCTTGTCCCTGAGCTCTTATTGTTATTACATTTTGACCACACAGTGCTTCCTCAGTCAGAGATCTCTGTGGATTACTTGGGCAGGCATTTTACAACCTATCACTCAGAGGTTGAAACTGCTGCCATTTCACCTTTTGACTTTTTCACTCAAACAATTAAAAAAGCATATTCTTTCATGATTCTTTGCAGATTATTTTAAGTGAGTCCAAAGTTGTCTTTCTGTCCCCGCTGCAGTGGCAACAAAGATGCATTGTAAAGCAGAACTGTTTGCTTGACACCAGACCTGTTCAAAAAAGAGGAAACGCTAACCTTTTCCCCCACTCAATTGCTGTAAATGTTTCACCTTATGAAAGCAGTATACAAAAGTGCTTAGGAATCATTTTAAAAAAATGGGGGGGGGAATAGAACCCCGATCAATACCTGTCATCCTCTTTGCAACAACTCCCCTATCCTCAAGGTAACAGTCTGGGGCAGGTATATGACCAAAACACATTTTTAGTTCTGCCCTAAATGTGTTTTAATTCTCTTACTTTTCAAGAAATATATCAAAGAACCTTAGAGAGTCAATGAGAGAAAGGTTCATTTAGTCCAGCATCCATTTCTCACAGTGGCCATCCATATGCTGATAGGGAGATGCAGAAACAGGACATCTGTGATGCTACATTTTTCCTACCTGTGAACCCCAGCAACTGATATCCAGAGGCAGATCTTCTCCAACTGTGGCAGGAGAGTGATTCATAAAGTATGAATAATCATTTTTTAAAAACTGTGTTCCCTTATTTTCAAAGGAGTAATGCATTTCCCTGTATTTTTCCTTTGAGTTTGCAGCTAGTCCGACAAAGGGCAGCAGAGCCACCATGGGGCTGAGGCCACCAGGACAGTTGTACTGGACTCAAACACAGCTCCTAGTAAAGTTCTGTGGAATGTATGGTGTGAGAACATATCTCCAGAGGCCTCTGCAAGAGCCCTAGGTCATGGTCTTATGTTAGCTACATACCTGCGAGTAAGGGATGTGGGTGGCGCTGTGGTCTAAATCACAGAGCTTCTTGGACTTGCCAATCAGAAGGTCGGCGGTTCAAATCTGCACAACGGGGTGAGCTCCTGTTGCTCTGTCCCAGCTCCTGCCTACCTAGCAGTTCGAAAGCATGCCAGTGCAAGTAGATAAATAGGTACTGCTGTGGCGGGAAGGTAAATGGCATTTCCGTGCGCTCTGGTTTCCATCACAGGGTTCCCTTGCGCCAGAAGTGGTTTAGTCATGCTGGCCACATGACCTAGAAAGCTGTCTATGGACAAACGCTGGCTCACTCGGCCTGAAAGCAAGATGAGCGCTGCAACCCCATAGTCGCTTTTGACTGGACTTAACTGTCCATGGGTCCTTTACCTTTACATACCTGCAGTGGAATGAAGTGGTTGAATGGACTGCAAGTCTCCATGCTGCAGGTAAAGGGTGCCATTTTTTAATTCTCCTGTATGCAAAAAAACAAACAAGCAAGCAACTCACTGCCAGTAAAAAAATTATTGATGAAACATCACGTGATGTCTCTGCAAACAAATCAGAAGGAATACTAAATAAATATCCATTATCATCTAACCTCCCCACAAACTTTGTATAACAAATCAGGATGTATGTTCAATAAATGAGTCACCTGGAAGTGACCTAAGCCAGTTTCAGTCTCAGCTCCTCATTTATACAATGGGAATGATGCTACCTTCCTTTCTAAACGGAGGTACAGCATTTTCAAATTTCAAGTACTATCTAAACGATAAATATTGCTGCAGCAGAGCAGAGTGCCCAGTATGGCACTTCTCAGCTCTTTGGTATAATGGCTCATCTAAGCCAGGGCAGTCCGCAGATGAGGCAGCAGCAGGAGTCCTTCAAGTGGAACCCTGAATAGCTGAACTCAAAGGATAGATGGGAGTCAAAAGGAACAGGGTGGGAAAGAACAGTGATTCCAGCTACAATAACAATGCAATTCTGTGCTTAGTTAATTTTGGCAGTAAGAATATGGTAATAAGTTTTGTTATGTTGATGTGGTGCCACTGAAAATCAACACACTTAGGGCTGTTTCCCATACTGCATGATGGGAATGCTCCCATAATTCAATCCTATGTCTGAAAGTTTTTAACATGGTAAGTTATTATGCATGCATAATCCCCTGGAGAAAAAATGTGCATGCATGCTAAGAATGTGTAACTGGATTAGTGCTTGAATAACTTTTATTGCACTAATCTGTATACCACAGCAGTACAAACTGGATCAGTAAGTACCACGTCTCCCCCTAGAAGTAGCTACATGTTTAAAGTTTGACTTTCTTGTCTCCTAAGAACAGAGTATAGAAAGCAGCCTTAATAAGGGATATGAAATGGTGATTTTAGAGAGAAAGTAATAGAAAGCAACATGGTAAATCCTATGATTTATCACATCTCACCTAGCAAAGTGATATGTGGGGATACCTCAGCTAGAGTGCTGCTTAAAGAGCCATCCTTCAGAAAATCTGTTTGTGAATAAGTATCCTAGCCTCTTTTTCATATCAGCAAAATGTATCCTGGTGCTGCATAGACACCACAAGGAATACTGGGTGATATTCAGCAGACCTGCTAAAATCAAATTCCTTAAGGCCATTGGTTTCAATGTGTCTGCTCTGAGTATGTCTAATATTGGGTCTACCCCATTATTGGTGCTGTCTTCCAAAGGCCCAGCTGAGAAGCAGAGCCAATCAGAAATAGCACTTGGGTTGTGATGTTCATGGAGCATATTGCAGGATACAGTAAATAGCACATTATTATATCCCCTCAGCTTAAGCCAATCATACAGGATGTGAGCACTTGTTCAGTTGTTTTCACAAATGATGTTCCTATATGCTTTTAAGCAGGCTTGTATGCTATGTGATTTACATTGTTATGAATTGGAGTGGGCAGACTCTCTACAATCTCTACATTCACTGACGCATCATAATTTGAAAAATTCATAAATTTCTGAATTTAGCAAGGGCTGGGAATGACGCCAGCTAACTTCCTCACGGGGCCAGTCTGGTGGTGGTGGGTTGATGCTGATGGCCAACAATGGTGCTGATGGTCCCTCAATGGAAGCCATCAACCAGGCAGAATGCTCTGGCAGGCACAGAGGGCAGTTGCCAGGGTAACAGGGTGTGTGATGTCACCACAGGAAGAGAGAGCGTCCTTTTACAGCAGAGGTTTGGGGAACAGGGGTTTCTGGGAAGAAAGAGCAGGAAGTGGGCAGAATTCCATGTGGGGATTGAAGGACAGCAGTCTTGTTGGCTGATGCCTCTGAGTCTAATGCTGTGCTGCTGGGGAGGGCAAGCCCCTTCTTGGGATGTAAATGCTGTGAACTCCCTCTCTTTAAAATTCAGGTGTAAATATATGGAAACAAGCCATATTTCTAAGACACTGCAGACTCCATTGTGCCTTGGTTTTCCAATGGAAACACAACCCTGGCTTAGTGCCCAGGAGTCCCCTGGAATTTTGCTACTGTTCAGCAGAGATTGTTTTTTTAGGGTGGTATCTGTGACCAGCTAATCACCAATATTACAGAACAAGCATCAAAAGCAAGTTTGGAAGAGCAAGTCTTCTTATGGAAAACATGCTTTTGTTAGGTGGCTTTACATTTCTAAAACAGTGACTGGGATTAGCAGCTATGAGTGGCTGGTTAGGATGTTTTTGGGGTGTGCATTGCACATATGCTTTTTAGGAAAGTGCAACTTTTTTTTTTAGCCCTTGAGATATTTAACACTATTTATAATGCTGTACATTTTAGCATGCGAAGCAGCCAGGAACATTCTTGGGGCTTCTGCTGCGATACTGACCAGCCAGGCCGCCAGCTTTCTGTGGGCAACATATTTTTTCAACTGCAGTTCCTTTGAAAAGGACAGGCAAATATGCACATGTAGTTTACATACTTTCTGTGGTTTGCATATTCTGTGGCTAAAAATATCCAAACCCCTTTTAGCCCACCTTCAGAATCAGACTTGAAGTTAGACTGGGATGCAGAATCCAGTTCTTGTGAGTATCTCATCCTTCTTTGCATCTGGGGAAAAAAATTGAAAGAGAAGGAAACCTTAGACTTCAAGCATCTGACTTTGAGTTAACATTCTTGTCTCTGTTAAAGAGCAACAGCTCCATATGTCTCTATAAAAGGAGAAATGCACAAAGGTTTGGACAGGGCATGAGAACACTTATTAAATCCAATACTTGGTCAGGGAATCTTAAAGAAAATATTGTTTGATCTTGGATCCTTGCACCATTGAGAGAAGCAGACGCTTGTGGATTGTTGGCAGCTTAGCTTAGCTTGCTCATACTTTGCTATTCTAACTTTCTCAACATAAAAGGGTGCAAAGAGAATTTAGCCGAACTGGAATGAGAGTGGGTGGCCAGTCAGACAAACCCCAATTCCCAGCACTGCAAGCTTGGACAAATGAGTAGGGTGTGGGACAAGTTGTAGATTTTCATTGCATTTGAGCTGGCAGAGTATGGTGCAAATCAGAAGAAAGGCACAGATGAATATGGAACTGGAGCAAAATGTTATGGAGTTCTAGGAAAACATCTCACAGACATTTATTTGGTAAGTTTTCAAGTCTGGCATAGAGGTCCACGTTTATCACAGAGCAAAGCCTCGTGCAGGGTTGAACTAAAACATTTTGCTGCCTGAGGTAGGGAAGCAAATTATGCTCTTGTCCAAGCTCCAACCAATTTATTTTGACATCTCAAGCAAAAAAAAACCCCCCACAAGCACCTCTCCCCACTCCCTGACAATAAAAATATAATAATAAATTGAATAATTAGCAATTTGCTGCCTTTTCATGACACCCCAAATCAGCAGTCTGAGGCAAATGGTCTTATTCTGTCTAGTAGCTGGGCTGGCTCTGAATGTAGTTTTTTTTTTTTTATCTCCTAAGAATATAATTCAATGTAAACTTACTCGAAAGTTCCATTGATTTAACTGGGCCTTACTTCATAGTAGACATCTATAGAAAGGCCATTTTTATCCATTGTGATATACAGGCAGCAACCATTTTGCATGAGGCTTCAATTCCTGGCCCCTGTGCCAGTCGGTAGAGGGCACATGAGCCCCGTTATACCCTGTTCTGTCCCCATTCCACCCCCTGCCCTCTTCTGGCTCAAAAATGACCTGCACATTGGTGGTCATGTATCAATCAGAAGCGTGGAAAATGGTAGGCGTCTGTATTGTAAATAGAAAACAAAGCCTTGCAGCTCATGAGCCAATGACATCACATTTCAGATGATCTAGCAGGGCCAAGCCAGAGATGCCTGCACTCAAATCTATCTCAGGAGCATACTTCTACGGTTACTACTGGTTGCTAAGTTCTATAACTTGAACTGGGATCTAGTGCCTGAAGCACAGAATGCAGAGAATACTGTTGTGTTGACCAAGAAAAGGCAGAAGACCAGAAAGCCAGGTTCCTACTGTTGCTCCTATGATCCAGAAGGTTAATGTTTCCAGTCAATCAGAAAGGCTGAGGTTGTACACTCCTGTTGCTTCTACTGCCAGGCCAGCAATCTATAATTGGCTCAATAACATTCTTTTTGTTTGTTTCTCTGAGCTTCCCTGGGAAATACTTGAAAAAGGCAGTTCAAAACAACAACAAACAAATGGGTGAAATGTTTGCCCCTTCCCATGCCAGTCTCACCATTTCTAAACAAAACACCAAGTCTTTTAGATGGGGGGGGAAATGGTAACAGGAAGCTGGGAAGCTACAAGAGAGGTATTGTTTGCCTCTCCTTAAATTGAAATTATGCCCTTGTGTACATTGCACAGTCAGAAGTATCACTTCCTGCAGAAATGTGTGTGATTGGTATCCTGGTCCAATTCAAGATGCAGAAGAAAGAACAAATAGCATGCAGCTTTGTGGGAGATGACAGGTCATTCCAGAAGCAGCGAAGACTAGTTAGGCAGAGGAAACCATAACCCCTAGATCCAAATCTGAAGGAGTCTCAGCCTGACTCAATATGCAGAGACTTTAGTAGAATCAGTAGGGTAGGGTTTATGCTCAGACCATAAGGCTCCTAATTGAGAGCCCAGTCGCAGTGCTGCCCACCCTGTATCAGTATCTATATGTAATATATGTTTAATAACTCAGGCAGACAACGATCTGGATTAAAAAATGGCCACAACTTTATTGATTACAGAATGTAGGTGGAATTTTGGCTCAGGCACTGGTTGTAGCCATTCCAGCCTCCTACTGGAGGGCTAGAACCAATGCAGGGTTGTGCCAGGATTGTGGCCTCTCCAAGCGTTAATCTACTGAGTTGGCCATCCTAAGGCCATTCCTGGAAGCCCTGTCGTCAGGAGAAACAGGGGAAGCAAAATAATGTTAAACTGCGAATGAAAGGAATGGAGGATTGTTAAAGCAGCAACCTGAAAGGCAGAAAACATTTTAGAACAAAATGAAATTGACCTGGAAAATAAAGAAGATGAATGATAAGGGGTGGGGGTGGGTTGCTTCTCTGCCAACTGTGTTGAGACCGGACAGGGCTGCCAGCATTTATGCCTGGCCGGATGCAAGAGTAAGCGTGCAGTCAATGTCTTCTCAGCCTGTGAGGCACACCCACTAGGCAGGCCACTGATTGGCCCATTTGAGATGCTGCAGGAGGCGGGAACTTGAGCCGGATGTCCAGGAGGACAGAGGAATTTCCCTAACAGCCACCTGGCCATGTGTGCTCTGTTCTCACTGTCCGGGGATGGCAGCTGAGCTCAAAAGGCGGCAACAGGTGCCCACCCAGGAAGGGGTAAGTGTCCATTCTCTATAAAGGTGCAGGGAGGAGGTGGCTAAAGTAAAGGAGTAAGTTCTGCCATGACATCTGCAATAAGAGAAACAGGGAGGGAGGAAACACAAGCATTTCCTACTGCCTTCTGAGGAAGCTTGGAAGAAAAGTCTTGTGAATGACTGAGGCACTACAGCAACAATTTTCAAAAAAAATATTGGAACTAAACTGAGATCAGTGGAATGAACTGGTTGATACAGGAACAAAGGGAGTGTTTTCTTCACTTTTAAAAAAAAATCAAAAGCAACTTTAGCTGAATGAAAGTTTAAGTGGAAGATTGGTGGTGGTAGTGGAGGAGGAAGGGTTATTTAACCTTTCTTCCACCATTTTCCACATTCATAATCACCATTCATAATCACCACAATCAGAAAAAGCATCTGAAGAGAAAATAGTTAAGCAGAAACACTCCATGCTTCCTGTTGCCAGTTCCTCTCAAACTGTATCTTGAAGCTGTTTGATTTTAAACAAACAAACGGAAAATATACATGTTTGCATGATACATCTAATTTGGCTCTAAACCTGTCTTTCTCCAGCTTGATTCTACTGCTTCCTTTTTTTTTCTACCCACAAAAGCGAAACATACTTCCAAACAATAACGCCTGTTGCTCTTCAACAATACTTCAATTCAAGCTAAGGTTATGGGACCATCACCTGTGGATAAACTATCAAATGCCAGGAATTGAAGGTTCACCATCTGGTCCATTGAGTGAGTTCCAGACAGTGTCATTCAAGTGTAGTTGTGGAATGTCAGGCCAAAAGGGGGCATGCCCTCGTTTAAAAAAGCAATGTTATGGTCATTACTGAATGCAAAATGCAGAGTTTCTTTATCTGAGCAGAGTTTGATTTCAGCACAGTGGAATTTGATTCCACTTTGGTCTCACAAATGAACCAGGAATATTAATTTTATTAGTGTATGAATGCGAGGGGAAATGCCTTCCCACAGCCCTTTTCAAGTCTCCCTACATTTTTCACAACTAAAAATCAAAATTTTTGGCGGCGGCTGTATCACCACAATAAGGATAAACACAATGTTTATAGTCTGCAGTGCTTTAGAATTAAACGGCAGGTAAGATTCTCATTCCCTTATCAGTTAGCCACACAGGTAACAATCCAGTGTAAAACTGTTCTCCTTTTGGAAATTCACTCCAGAAATTCACTAACAATAAAATGCCACGTTCCTCATTTTGCCAGGACTAGAATGTTCAGTACAATCCTATGAATATTTACTCGGAAGTAAGACCCAGTGTCTTCCAATGACATTCACTCTCTAATAAGTGTGCTTAGGATCACACACTTATCATCAATAAGTAACACTGTTATTGGGTGAAAGGGAATCTCCTGTGGTTACACTTCATGTTCCAAATGGGGTCACTCTAAAAGCAATGACTCAGTGGCATTTGCACACTAACTTCTTCCTTTTTGGTTTAAGCAGGAATGCTTTGAACAAAGGGGTTAGAAAGTCAAGTCAGCTGATCCATCTGTCTTGGGAGCACAAGAAAAAGCAGGACAGGGCACTGGGAAGCAAATGTAGTTCTGAAATACCATAAAATAGACCTTGAAATAATATCAGTATGGATGAGCACATAACAGAGAAGACCTGTGTTTTTAGTTGTCACATGGTGGCAAGTCTAAGAAACTTATGTGTAACTTCAATGGGGATTGGGGTTTGAATTTGCCAGAAAGAGACAGAGCAGGATTAGCTATCAACATAAAAGTATCAGAGTTGTGCTATCCAACAATTAAGGAAATCAGAGAGTTTAATAGATGTGAATGATAGTACAGTGGTACCTCGGGTTAAGTACTTAATTCGTTCCAGAGGTCTGTTCTTAACCTGAAACTGTTCTTAACCTGAAGCACCACTTTAGCTAATGGGGCCTCCTGCTGCCGCCGTGCCGCCGGAGCACGATTTCTGTTCTCATTCTGAAGCAAAGTTCTTAACCTGAACCACCACTTTAGCTAATGGGGCCCCCTGCTGCCGCCGCACCGCTGGAGCAGGATTTTTGTTCTTATATCTGAAGCAAAGTTCTTAACCCGAGGTAATATTTCTGGGTTAGTGGAGTCTCTAACCTGAAGCATATGTAACCTGAAGCATATGTTACCCGAGGTACCACTGTATACTAGAAACTGGTGTTTCTCCTGAACTCAAAAGAGGAGACAGCTTCTGGCCCTTGAATAGCTATCTAGATGTTGGATTTTCAGCATGCAAGCTATATATTCTGAAAATCCCTCCTCTGAACAGCTATTAGAGGTTCTGGATCCCTGTTCTCTTTTGCATCTGGTCATCTTAGCAGTACTGGGTACAACGAGTGGGGGGGGGGAAGGCCCCACCCTGAACCTTCACATTTTCTGCTCAATATCTATTAGTATCTATAATATTGAACATTCACTTGGATGCCCAGAAAGAAAATCACTTTTAAAATCCACATGATTGATCAAAAACCACAATGGGATTCAGTCCCATTTATTTCAGTTGCATGGGCTCTATTCAAAGTGCTTCAAATGCTAACATTTAACTGGATAATGCTCAGAGTTTTAAAGGACCAGTTGTGACTGGTGTTGCATTTCAAAAAACAAATTGATTCTGCAACAGATGCAACAAGCTTGTGTTTAATATAAATCTTCTTCCCCTGCCTCCCCGCAGAAAGCTTACACTCAAGGATCAGTGAATTTGCAAATCCTTTCCCACTTAACATGTAAGTGGTGCTATAGAAAGGGTTACCGGTAGCTCTTTGTTGCAATATCCTCTTCCAACAGCAGCTGGCTGCTATTCCTACTTCCATAGAAGGGTACATCCTGGGTCCTAAGCTGTGCAGGCAAACAGAGGCTCTATACAGTGATACCTTGGGTTAAGAACTTAATTCGTTCCAGAGGTCCGTTCTTAACCTGAAACTGTTCTTAACCTGAAGACCACTTTAGCTAATGGGGACTCCCACTGCCACCGTGTGATTTCTGTTCTCATCCTGAAACAAAGTTCTTAACCCGAGGTACTATTTCTGGGTTAGCGGAGTCTGTAACCTGAAGCGTCTGTAATCTGAAGCGCCTGTAACCTGAGGTACCACTGTACTGGCATAAAGAACTAAACTGGTAGCTAGTAGTTTGGCATCAATTTTTTAAAGTACATTTTATGATTTATTTATTTTTTTAAAAATTCTTTAAAGCCCTGCTAAAGAAACCATAGTTAGTGAACAAGATCATGTTGATGATTTTCTTTGCTGTTGCTGAACTTTTAAAAGAGAATCACATTTTAAGCAGTGCTTTTTTCAGGGGCTACTCAGGGTATGTAGTACCGGCACCTCTTTTTGGGTTGTTTTTTAAGTATGGCACTTACTGTAACTACTTTATGATGAGTACTGGCACCTATTTTTCTAGGGGGGAAAGCACTGATTTTAAGTATTTTTTAAAAATTATTCATTCAACTAAAATCTCATGCATCATGTTTATGGGAGCAATGAATACAAAAAATAGATTGGATGGGAATATTAAATTATTGCACTCAAACAGGATTATAGGAGCTTATTTCCTTCTTTGCTTTCCCTAATTCTTCTAAAATATTAATACAGTCAAAGGGTGTTATTTGTGATGCACCAACACAGAGGCAAACCAGCGAGACTCTAAAACAATCTCTTTGGACAATCCTTAAAATCTTTGGTCTAGCGGCTATTCTGTGGCTCCTGCTCATCTTTTCAAGAGAAGAGGCTATACAAAACAAACTATTTCTGTACAAATCCAAATAACCATTTATTTTGGTAAAATTTATACCACCAGATTCTACTTTTAGCCAGGAAGTGCAAACAAAGCATGGAGACAGCTTGTTCCCTGACCCCAAATTCATTCTGTGTTGCTATAGCACCACCCTTGAGAAAATGGGGCTGGCTCTTTTCCTCTCCTTAGTTCTGCTCAATGGGCTTTTGTCAGCTGTTGAATTATAGCATTAAAATTTAAATACTACAGATTTAATGGAGGATTATTATGACACCCTGACACATTCTTTCTGTTGCTGCGGGAAACAAACCCAGAAAATGAGCAGAAGACATTCAAACAACAACAAGGAGCTTTTAAGCCACAGTGATGTTACATGTACATATATTTGGTAACAAGACGAAAGGCTCCAACCTTGATTATTATTGTTTCTGTACCAAAGGAGACTCCAAAGCTGCACGGATCACAAACCCTCTCAAATTAGGGTTGCAAACAATTGCATTCTTCCCCGCTGATTGTCATTCCTTTTGCAAGTTCATTTGTTTTGTATTCACTGAATGGAACTTTTTGCTTTACCTGTTCTTAGCCAAATACACATAGAAGGGGTGTGTGCATGCATACACATGTGTGTATTCTTCCATAGCACACACACATTGATTCATGAAATGAATGAAGGGGAGAGGGAGAAAAATCTGTAGCTGGCAGTCCCTGAATGCTGAGTTTGCATTGCATAGCTGTATGTATCTTTGGGAAAGCAGATGAGAGTATACAAAGAAAACCCCATCATGGGAAAATTCAGAAATGACAGGCCAGATGCTGACATTTTACCCCTAGCATCCCTTCAGATACTGCACAAGGCCTCCAGGAGCTGCACAATACCACAACTCATGATGTTTTGCCAACAGCATCTGCTGGTTCTAATGCTAGTGGCAGCAGCACGAGGCCACGGCACCCTGTGGTGTAACATTCCTGCATTTTTCAGAGAATGAAAATCACCCTACAATGCACAATGCTACGTGATGCATTTATTATTATTTTTGAGACATACTTCTGGGGCAGAGAGGAGAGGGTGGAGTACTCAGCCTTCTGTATGCCTCTTTACAGCAATAGAAATGCACTTAATGAAAAGGATGCAACACAATTCAATTTCTTTCGGGAAATTTTAAATCATAACTAAAACATAAATAATTCCCATTTCAAAATCGCATAAGATAGTCTTTATTAATCATGATATTATTTACACGTTTAGTCTGTGAAATGTGTATACTCAAAACTGGTAAAGATTCAGGCAACACACAAATAAAGATAGATTTTGGGATGACGTGTAGGGGGAGGAGAGGTAGGAAATCTTGTGCTAGCACTAATTTTGCCCTATATTTTGAAGTCTAGATGAAAGGAAAAGGTACCCACTTCTAAGTACCTAATCAATACAGTAGTAAGTATACATCAAACCTTTGTTCGTGGGGGGAGAAGGGACATCCTGTTTTCTCACACGAAAGCATGGTGGCCATTTTGGGTGCCATGATCTTGTGTGATTTTGCACCAAGATCTTGCCCAGAAAAAAAGCAAAAAAGCAAAAACAAAACAAAAACCCAAAATAGCTTTTTCCGGGCTGCAATCTCGCATGTGCATCCCCTAAGCCATGGGAAGGCAAACTTGTAGTGTCATGTTTACAGAATCTCTTTCTGTCCCAAATGAATGAGGATATGCAAAGCTTACACTCAAAAATTGCATCAACATACAAATGCTACATGGTAAAGATTACCTCATTGGCCCTGGAAACATTATCTAACCCACCTCTGTTGTAAGTTTTTTAAGATAGATTCCCGAGTTAACAAATAACACTGTTCTGGCGGGGAGATGGGATGGATTGCTTACCTGGTTGATCTCGGTTAAATTATTTTGCTGCCCAAGGTGAATGTCGATGTCTTTTGTTGAGGACTTTCTTCTTTTTACTTTTTTTGCTAGTGAAGTGTCGGTTTGCCTGAAGGATGACTTCTGTAATAAACAACAGAAAGCTTATAAAAGGAAGGTGGGGAATAAAATTCATAAATATATATTTTTAAGTTGGATTTGATGGATTGATTGATTGATTTCAGAATGTATAAACAGCTATACATTCAGTGAACACCCAGACAGTTTACAGAAATAAGCTACAAAAACATAATACAAAATACAAAACTTTATATATTTATTTTAAAACAACAAAATTTATTTACTGTTTAATTGTTAGGTGTTTAAAATATGCCCTTGCAAGTGAGTTCCAAAGATTTCCCTCTTCCTTCAGCATTTGAAAAAACCATAAATTTGGTAAGTTAAAAATTGCTTTACTTACAAACTCTTCAAAGGTCTGGTCCTTGTGTTTTTCCAAACACCAGTCAGAAAAGTTGCACGGGTAGTAAAACTTAGCATAGTTACAACACTCTCTGATTATTGGTGCAGTATTTCCTGGAGAAATTGAACCTAGGACTCTCTGCATGCAGAGTATATGCTCTACTATTGAGTTAAAAAACCACCAGATCCACTATGATGGTGTAGGGAAAGCACATTATGGAGTGGAGAGTGATGAGTTGTATCTATCAGTTCAGAGGAAAATGGTTTACCTAGATCTGGACCCACCCAAAGAACAATCAGAACAAATAAAGAATTTGCGGGTCGTTCTTGAGAAAATTGAACTCTTCAAATTACATTATTTTCTCCCCATACCGCAAGTATACCAACTTTCAAGCCATGCAAAAATTTGCTAGAGCTTTTTATATGAAAGGTTTACAGCTATTTTTATTATGCTTTCCATATTCGTTTTAAGTGC
This sequence comes from Podarcis gaigeae, assembly GCF_964106915.1. Classification (NCBI taxonomy): domain Eukaryota; kingdom Metazoa; phylum Chordata; class Lepidosauria; order Squamata; family Lacertidae; genus Podarcis; species Podarcis gaigeae. Next base: position 59,097,337 of record NC_139680.1, read on the forward strand.
CCCGTTTCCAGGAAGCCTTATTTTCGGTAAGAAATTGTGTCTTCGGAAATCACTTTTTAAAAAGAAAAGTTGTCACTGGAAAGCAAACTTCCAGTTAAACAATATTTGGAACTGAAATAGTAACAGCTTTATTTTTAGGGTTTATTTTTATAAAAAAAGAAAAAAGAAAAACATCACTTTCTATATTAGAAAAGATAGTATTGAGCAAATGAGTGCACTTGGAACAAAGGGAGGGTTGAAGGTATGGAAGGAACTGGTCTAATTTTGATTTAATGTTTCCAGCTTAAGATTCTTACCCAGTTCTTCACTCTACACTTCCACAAAGCAATTCTGGGCTAAAATGGCTCCCTGCTGCTCCCTGAACCAGCACTCTATGCATTACTCTCCTGCCTCTACCGAACACTGACAACAGAGAAAAGCGTGCTTCTCAGCAAACCACCAGCTAGTTGGGTTTTGGAATTACGTAAAGTTTGTATAGTTAAAGCTATGGTGTTCCCAGTAGTAATGTATGGAAGTAAGAGCTGGACCATAAAGAAGGCTGATCGCCGAAGAATTGATGCTTTTGAATTATGGTGCTGGAAGAGACTCTTGAGAGTCCCATGGACTGCAAGAAGATCAAACCTCTCCATTCTTAAGGAAATGAGCCCTGAGTGCCCACTGGAAGGACAGATCATGAAACTGAGGCTCCAGTACTTTGGCCACCTCATGAGAAGAGAAGACTCCCTGGAAAAGACCCTGATGTTGGGAAAGATGGAGGGCACAAGGAGAAGGGAACAATAGAGGACGAGATGGTTGGACAGAGTTCTCGAAGCTTCCAGCATGAGTTTGACCAAACTGCGGGAAGCAGTGGAAGACAAGAGTGCCTGGCGTGCTCTGGTCCATGGGGTCACAAAGAGTCGGACATGACTAAACGACTAAACAACAACAGGCTGAAGGCAGATTGCTTGCCTCCCTTCAGCCTAGGCCAGTGTAGTGTACCCTCCAACATTCCTCAGATGAAAACAGGGACATTTCTCACTCCTCCGCCAACTGACCTTTCTCGATCCCCCATTTTTTTGCTCCCACCCCAAGAGCATTTCCTGTCAGAAGAAGGAAGAGTGCCACCACTGTGGCCAACGGGCACAGCATAAATGCCCTCCACTGTCATAAGAAAACCCTTACATCACAATTTTATATTATTTTGTCTTTTGGTACAAAAAAGAAAAGCACCCACAAATATATTTTAGAAAGGGACAAGATTAGACATGAGTGCACAAAGCATTGCCCTCTGCTCTGCTTTCCCCTTCTTCCTGCCCAGAGCTGTCCTGCCCTCTGCCTCCCCCTCGGAGAGGACACTCCATGCAAGGCTTGGCCTTGGCGCAGCAGCCTCTCCTCCTCCTCAGCTGCTGTCCAGCAGTCACTACGAGCTGCCCAAGGGAGGAGGCCAGCGGCAGCGGCCATGGAGAGGACATGGAGAGGCAACGGAATGCTCCCTCACCACTCCTGCCATGGCTGCTCAGGACAAACACCAGCTCATCCTCCCTCCTGAGCTTGGTGGTGCTGGCACTGGTGGAGGAAATAGGGACATCCCAGGATCAAATCAAAAGCCATAAAAGGCCTGCCTCGGGGATGTCAGCTTAAAGGACTGCAGGGAGGGGTAGGATGAATTGGCCGCACATGCCCTCTAATCAATTTCCCCAGCAGGCAACCTTCCACCATTTAAAGGTTTGCAAGAGACAGCAGTAATTGGCCTGGGAGAATATGTACCCTCTGAGTCAAATTATCCCACTATCCTGACTTTCCTGACTTTCTATTTACACAAACACACTACAATGCTTCCATATTCCATCTGATTTCCCTTTTCATCAACCTATAGCTTCTTTTAGTTTATATATATATATATATAAAATGTAAAACTGACTTTGGAAGGAGAAAAGACTGCCACAAAAAATATTGTCCCTAACCCCACTAATCTTATGGGTTTTATATCAAAAGACCTAATTGTGCTAAACAGGAAGCAAACATATGTCATTCATATTTTAGCATCATGAGTTCTGCGTGCTCCTTCTCATCTGATAAAAATTACTGATTTGCACAAAAAGCAAGCATTTCATGAAATAAACTTCAGTCACAAGAGCACAAGCCAATTTTAGAACATTTTCCTATGGTTAAATATGCTTTGAAATTGATAAAATGTGAGATACCCTTCCCATAAGAACTTCCTTCTCTTAATGTGACAAGCAGCTTCTAGGGAGGTTCAAATGGAGATGCCAGCCTATATTTATAAAATACCTGGTCAGGACCAGGAGTGGATATTAGGTGGGAAAAACTCGACTTGATGAGTTTGGAGTAGGTCAGGTGTGGGGATGGTGGATAAATTCAATTCAGTTTGCATTTAAAGCCACATTTATCATATTTTCACTTTCCCAAACAATTTGAGAACTAAAACATAGCCATACTTAGAAATGTACATTTATCCAAATTTTGTGATGCAGTTCTCCAACCAATCACTGTTGACAGAAATGCATATATTAGGTAAAAGTATGCATAAGAATGAATATATTAATAAAAATAATATACAAAATATTTTATATTAGGAAAAATTGCTTGCAAAAAAGAAGAAGAAAATAGATTGAACATGGGGGGGGGGGGAGCACCAATCACATCTCCCGTACTTGTTTACTGAACATACAAAGATGATTGTGTGAATAACTGGTATAAATCTATTGTTAGCTTTTTCTAGTAGTACCGCAGTTACATTTTTGTAGTGCATCCTTTGCAAGTACATTGTAGAAAGTTTTTTTTTAAAAAAATGGCATTATATGTTATTATTAAATATCTGTAGTGCCAGCAATAAAAAAGATATTTATGCATTGCCTTCTTTTACAAATCTGTTCTGTAGCATAAAACTAATGTGATGGTAGCAATGAAGGATTTATCGGCTGCTTGTTTTCTATCAGCATTATAATGGCTGCAGTTATGTTTTGGGAAGCTGCTAATGATCTACCTTGACTTCATCTACTACAACTGACATGACATCATATGCCTAGCCATGCTGTTCCGCTTTATAATAAAACAACCCAGCTAAAATGAAGGTGCAGTGCTTCACTTATTAGAAGCTTCCGGTTCATTCTTGTGGCTGTTATGATGCCACAAACAGAGTCACTTAATGGATGAAGGGTCAAACCTACCAGCTTCCTCATTAGGAAAGGGTGAACGTGTGACTAGAGCCTTAGAACAGATCGTATTATTCCTTTACAGTTTTTACCTTAGAGTCATCAGATTGTCTGCCTTTATCTCCATCCACTTTATCTTCATTCCAAGGAGAAGAAAACTTGGAAGGAAGGAAACTTTGCTGCTCCAGAGCTGGCATCTCATTGGTTAACTTCTGCTGTGGCTTTTGAACCTGGAGAAACGTGAACATGACAAAAGGTTGCTGCAACCTTCTAAAGGATACCTTTTCTCCCAATTCAGCTGCCTTCCAAAATCATGCTTCCTCTTCTTCTGGCCCTCCATCTGCTGCTGAGTTTCTTTCAGTCTTCATTCTCTCACCTTTTGTTCCAGGAGGATCTCTGAATCTCTATCAGAACTTGGTACTTCTTGGTTCCCAGGTGTCTCCATCACAGGAAGGAAAGACTAGGTAAAGAGAATGCCAACATACCAGATGTTTTTAGAACGTCAGCTCTTCAGGGTGTTTTCAGAAGTTGTTGGACTCAGGAACAGTGGCAGGCAAGCCGGAAGCACAATGGGAAGTACTTCACTGAGGAGCTGCTGTCCATTGCGGGAGGTGTGAAGCTACATTCATACATCATCTTAGGCACATTTGACTTTAATGATGTCAACATGGTTGCAGGCAGGATGGTTGAAATTGTGCAAATCAAGTCCCAAGCAAGTCTGCAAGCGTAGCAGGTCTTTTCGTGCCAGAGCTGCTTAGGGATGCCTGGCACAAAAAGAGCATTTAAGCTTTTGACCTTGCTTGAAGGGCTAGGCCACCTCAGCATGCTGGATCTGGCTAGTGCTATGCATGCTCTCGCAATAGGGAGAACCTTCAATGGGATAAACATTTCAAATTTGTTTACATGTGCAGCATAGACGTGAATAAGCTGTTAACGATAATATAGTGGTTATTAGAGGACAAACTGAACAGAGATATCCTTCTTGAGGTTCTGCTTTTAGTGCTTCAGTAGAGTGTGATAGAAAAGCTTGTTTCGGCAGAGTGTGATATCAAAGCATCGAAGAGCAAACTGTAAACAGGACTCAGCTAGGGAATAAGGAAAGGAATGCATTCAAATCTCAGTGATCTGCTAATGGGTTTTTACTGGATTATTTTGCAAGGCTCCAGAGTAATTCCAGATTTTCAAAACTGTCTCTCAGCCAGCCAGCCAATCTTCGTTATTTTTAGTTAGCTCATTTACAGTTTTCATTTTATTGCTCTAATTTGTGAACAGCTGTGCCATCAAATTTAAATTCCAGTTCTTGTTTTGTTTAAGGTTAAGTAACTTTTTCCTTCCAGCTAGATGTTTTTGAAACATTAAAGGAGGCTGGAGAAGGGACAAGATGCCTGCATTATTATTATTTTTAAAAAGACTCAGCATGATAGCTTCTCAGTCAGTGATCTATGTTATTCCAAGTAACTATTTTGCCATAGACAATGGTGAACAGCACAAAAAAATACAAGATCTTTCTGATTGTATGGCTAAAAGGAAGATCATGTTGTTGTTTTTCAGAAGAGTTGGAGGCTTCATGAAGAAACACCAGTTCCTGGACTGTGCACTCTTGTCTCACAATCCTCTCTGGGAACTTTACTTCCATAATGCATTTCAATAAAGAAGGAAATGGATAAAAGGAGAATGTACACCATGCCATGAATCATACTACCTCTGACTTAAAAATTTTTTGTACTTGAGTAAGGTTTTTGGTTCTTTTTATATAATTACTTAAAGGCAAAAGATCTATGTGTGTTCATGTACCACTAGGCAAAATGGCCTCTCCCAGCTGCTAAAAATACATAGGAATCCAGGCAGATTTGCCTCCTTTTTGTTACCAAACACCTCTTCCCTCTCAGTTCCAAATGATCAACCTTCTCCTGTTTCTGGTAGCCTCCCAGGGGCATTGTTTGAAAAGAATCTGGCTACCCCATCTTTTTTGTGTGTGTCACAACATACCACTATTTCCAGGGTATTTTCAGATACATTTTAAAACAGGCCTGGAAAAAGGCTTGCTCTTCATAGCCGCTCCAAATGGCTAGAAATTTCACTGCACACAGGTGGTGTAGTGACAGTAAAGGTTGTATTATTATTATTATTATTATTATTTAAATAGTTTTTAAAAAGAAAGACAAAATAAAAGGCAGTTCTTGGACCACTTTATAAAATTGTAAGTACTTTTCTGAAAGTTTCAAAAAATCCACACAGAGGTTGAAAAAGGGACAGGACCATTGGGACTTACTAACTTAGCTTCAGTCCATTCCAATGTAAATAGTTTATTGATAACACAGTGCATCTGAACTGAGTAAAAGTCTGCATTACCGGACAGTTCTTATCAAGATTCTCATGCTGAGGAGGATTTGAAGCATTTGATGCATTTGAAGGGTTCTGTCTACTGCTGCCTTCTGATAGTCTCATCCACTGTAGGGAAGAACTATCTGATGCCATCTGTTTTTTAAAAAATGCAAAATTTTAAAAGAAATGTTATTCATATAAAGCAGTCCACAAAACACTTCTTTGCTTTCTAGGTTACCTGTTTAAAAAAACAGAACCACTGACAACCTCTCACTTTAACTTATATTCATCAAAGTTCTGTCCCCTTAAAGATGGTTGTTAAGACTTAATTTCAGTTAATAATGTCTGGGAATATATAACAAATAAGAAAAAATGAACTACTTGCAGAAGTTGAAAATAAATATTTCTTTCTACATTTCCCCCAGAGATGGAGGACTTGGGCATTCTAGAATGTGGGAAGCACATGCTGTCCTTGGCTGTCAAAACATTAAATTTTTTGGGTTGTATCAGAAAGCAAAGGAAGCAGGAAGTGTATTGGTCTCTTGGTCCCCGATCCCTATGCTTTTCAGAATGTTTGAAGGCACTCTGTTATCTACAGAACATGAGCAAGTGTCAAGCCAGTTCAACCAAATTCATCTTTAGTGTATAGTTGAAACATAGTGGATAAGGTCTCCATTTATATTAGGCTGAAAGATTTTCCACCATATGTGGAAAGAATTGTTGCACACAGATCTACTAAAGTGAACAAACAAATCCTTGCATATGCAATACACCATTGAACAGGTAATTTTAGCATCCAGCCCTATGATCACAATGAGCAAACACCATCCAAAATCTGTGTACCATTAAGACTTAGAAGTGTTTCACTCATACCATCACTGGCCTACTTTTCATTTCACAGAGAGACATTATGAAATCTTAAATATGGTTGTAGGATTAACATACTGGGAAAATTCAAAAACATAACCATAATTAAAATACATTGCAAGCTTTTTTCCTCAGTACTCATCTTAACTACTGGATAAGCATATATGTCATTCTGTGGAAACCTCAAATCCTTGGTTGGTTTCAGGTTTTTTGTTTCAATGTGGGAGATTTAAGCTAGTCAACTTGAATACAGAATAGAAAAAAAAAGTCTGGAGCTGTTTTAGAACATACGGTAACCTTTTCTGGAAATTCCCCTTTTCTCTCTAGGCATTTATCAAAGCAGGAAATGTCACAGGCACATACACCATACTTCGAGATTTCCAGGATCATTAAAAGTAACTATAGAATCTTTTGATAATTAAGAGCTTGGTTTGTGTTTAAAAGAATTTGGTTCATGTTGGGCAAATGAATGGTCTTCAACTGCAAACAGATACTTTGGTGTAAACATATGGTATCCTTTTAAAGAATGCACTTGACATTGGATGAAAAAGCAACACACGCTAGGGTACTAGTGAAACTGTATGCTCCAGTGATGTTTCCTGCTACACTTAAAGCCTGGAGAATGAAGAAGCCATTATAAGAAAATTAATATTTTCCCTTAATCGCTGTGCCAAGAATATGTTTGAATGACATGAGGATTTATAATGCCAGCGTTCTGGATGTACAGATCTTAAAATAAGACAAAACCACCACTAAGACCTGATTTGGTCCTACATAGTCAAGACATATGTACTCTTGGAAACCACATAATTTCAATAAGAGAGTTAATCAGTTCCTTGTGCAAGTCTTCTTTGTGAGAAAGCGCAGCTGATTTTCAAACCATTAACCAAATTCACTAAAAGCACATTTAAAGCATGCTGCTTTTCCCAAAGAATCCTGTGAGCTGTAGTTTACTCTACACAGAGCTACAGCACTCCATGTATTGTCTTCTGCTGTTTATGTAAGAACTCACTTCAGAGATAATGATAAATTAAACTTCATTATTGATAATGCCTGGGAGCATGGACAAATTAGAAATTAAATCCTCCAGCCAGGTCACACCTTTCTGGGTATTGATGTACTGGGTCATAGCTCATTTTTTTTTAAGGAGCCATGTGTCAGATATTTAGTTGATAATGCATAATTACACCAATAACCCGGAATGAACTACAGTTCCCAGAATTCTTTGGGGAAAGCCATATGCTTTCAGTGTATGATGTGGATGTTAAATTAGTCAACTTCAGGATGGGATTAAGTCAGGCAGAAAATTTTAAGAAATTGGAATGGAGCGACGCTAATAAACATAATTGACTGCCAAGTTAGAAGATTTTAATGCTAAATTCAAGTTTTGTTTCTTAGTGCAATTTGACCTATGAAGTCATCTTCAATAATGTTATACTATGCTGGAACAGGAACAAAAAACAAATGAACTGCTCTTCATCAGGCCAAAAGATTACAGTATTTGACAAAATTCCTTTCACTTCATGCCAATTACCACCCAAGTGTCTGAGGGTCAATTTTGTGAAGTGTTTCTCTCTTTCCATGAGGATAATATATGGTACATGGATGTAGTAAATTCAGATAAACAACCTAGCAATAGAAACAAACACACTGTCATATTTTGAGAAAGGATCGACATGAATCAAGGGCAAAGGCTTTATATGTTAAACACTCTATTGTGCCTGTTTCCAAAATGCTGCTAATGCTTCACCTGTTGACCTATAGCCCATGTTGTTGTACAAGGAGGTCTGTACAATTTATGAATACTGTAGCCCCAAGTGAGGGCTGTTTAAATGGCCAGGAAGTGGACCTGAAGGAAGCCTTCCCACTCCATCAGTTCCACCCCCTGGCCCAGGCAATGTCCAGGCCTGCATCTCATTGGCCAACGCAGGCCAGGATCTGGTTCCTGATAGGCTGCACGGGCTTACGCCCACACCACCCATCAGGAAGGGGCACTGAAGCTAAGATTCCCTTGTTGGGGTCCCCAGTGGAGCCTCTGCTGTCCTGCAACACCGCCACACCAGAAGGGTGAGCGGACTTATTGTACAAGGAGGTCTGTACAATTTAGTGAATACTGTAGCATCGGATTAGAGAGATGGGCAGATATTTTTGTATTTAGCTTTCCATTATGAGCACCAGGAAGAATGCATACACCTGACTTGCAATTCTTTCATTCTTATAGCCACACATTCACGGGTGAACTTTTGGAAAGGGCTGTGGTGCAGTGGAAGAATCTCTGCTTTGCATGCAGAGGGTCCAAGTTTCAATCCCAGGCATCTCCTGGTACATTTGGGAGTGCTTCCTGTCTGAAACCCTGGAGAGCCCCTGCCAGTCTGTGTAGACGATATTGAGCTATATGGACAAATGGTCTGACTCAGTATAAGGCAACTCCCTGAGTCTGGGGATAAACATGTAAAATGGAAATTGGCGGTCATTTTCAGCAAGAGATTCAGATCTCTCAACACATTCAAATAGCACAAGGTGCAGCCTCTCCTAAACAGTATCACTTCAGTCTAGGGGTGGATCATATGTTGAATGTCTCTCCATTATTTAAAGTTTCCCTCTAGGAGAAAAATATGATATCCAGAATGTGATGCAGACATTCTGCTCACTTGTAAAGCCTGCACATGAGCAGGGAGAGTGGAGATGAGCACACTGAGCTCAATATCCCATTGCCCACCAACTCCTGGAGGGCAATCACCAGTAGCATGAGGAGCTTTCACCAGTACTGGAGGTTCCCCACTTCAGGCTGTCACCGTCTATGAGTTGGAAGGAATAGAGGACAAAGCTTAGCGCATTTGTCCCCGTTCTTCCCACTTGTGTGCAAGATTTACACTTGAGCAGAATAGCTACATAGGGCTATAGAATAGCTACATAGAGAGTATTTTTACATGACGAAGCATTCTAATATGAAATTCCAGACTTCAGCCTTAAGTGGTACAGTCCAGATGGACCACAACATATATGATTTCTGCATATCAGTGCTCACACCACATTGCTTGGGGATGTGGAAGACAGGTACCGGGCAGCCATTTGGTACTGTAGAGTTATTCTCAGGATATGGCTGTCATTGGAATATCTACTTCTCACATATTTAGCTCTATGGGACAAAAGCGGCCAAATCCCAAAGCTGCTCATGAAAAAAATGCCATGAACCACTAACATTCTTCTTGCTCTTTAAAATGGTCTAATTTAAGAAATTGAGAATTTTTTTAAAAAAATGTCTGGAAGTATTTTTAAAAAAGTATGCCTCCTTCAACCCTACGCCAAGTCTTTGCCTGACATAATATAAAGGTCTGGTTTATAAATTAACTGCAAGACAGAGTTTATAATGGAAATAGCTATTGACCCTTGGCTGCGGCAGTGCATTTTCTGTGGCAATATTAAGTTACAACTCTGTTCCCTGGGCACAGCCTAGTGAGTTATATAACAGTGGTCATTGCATGATTGCGCAACTTCCTTTACCTAACCCTAATTGCATGCTGGACATAAAAAACCCCCTCTTCTATGACATGTTCAGCAGAGACACTGGTGACGCCACCAACCTCATCCACTGTTGCCTTTTAAGACGCTCCAATGAGATGCAGCATGCAGGTGCCACCCACCTTAAAAGGATATTTTGTTTTCCTGTCTCTCCTTTCCGAACTGAAAAGCGGTTTCTGACTAAAATGAACTAGTACAGTAAAATATTTGAACTAATAGGAAAAGGCGAAGCTACATGTACAGGGCATACTGTACTTAAGATTTTGGCTGAAATGTGAGACAGCCACCCAGACGAAGGAGGGGGGGAAAAAGAAAGAACACCTACATTAAAAACAAAAAGCCTCCTTGTAAGCTCTTTTTAACAGCACAAGCATCCTAGAAACAATTAAGTACCTCGGGTTAAGTACTTAATTCGTTCCGGAGGTCCGTTCTTAACCTGGAACTGTTCTTAACCTGAAGCACCACTTTAGCTAATGGGGCCTCCTGCTGCTGCTGTGCCGCCGGAGCACGATTTCTGTTCTCATCCTGAAGCAAAGTTCTTAACCCCAGGTACTATTTCTGGGTTAGCGGAGTCTGTAACCTGAAGCGTATGTAACCTGAGGTACCACTGTACGTCAAATGTTGTCTGGGTTTTGTATGCCATCCAATCAGCTACATTAGTAGCACTGTAGCAAGTCTCTCCTGTGAAAGGCTAAAGAAAGACAGAGAAGCCATGGGGTTGAATGAAGTCAGCTGCTGGTTAGCTTTTCCTCCTGCACAACTATCTTCTCAGCAGCCATTCCATTTGGTGACTAGAGTATCAATTCATTCATTTTTCTTTTATGTTTCATGTCTATTACATTGTGAAATAAGAAGCATAATGTTGGGATTTTTTGGGTGGCAGGTGGGGCGGGGGAATATTTTTAGGTGCTTCCAATCCACTTCTTACTTACAATTGTTGAAATGAAAGGAACATCTGAAATAAGTTAACACTGTGCCAACTTCCCCTCTGCTTCACCCTTCTTTCTCCTGCTACACAATAGCAATCCACCTGTTGGAAATCTAGCACAGTGGATCCAGTTCCCTTGACAGGCCACTGATGGGTTGGTGTTTTTGGTTTATCTGACTATGCACAGGGATGGATCTACTCTTGATGGGGTTACACTTCCTTTGAAGGAGAAGGTTCATAGCTTGAGAGTACTCCTGGATCCTTTGCTGTCACTCGAGGCTCAGGTGTCCTCACTGGCTCGGAGTGACTGCCATCAGCTTCGGTGGCCCAGCTATGCCCCTATCTGGACAGGGATAGCCTAACTACTGTTGTCTATGCTCTGGTAACCTCAAGGTTAGATTACTGCAATGCGTTCTACATAGGGCTGCCTCTGAAGATGGTTCAGAAACTTCAGCTAGTGCAGAATTCAGTAGCCAGGTTGCTCACGGTTTGAGCATCTGGGTCCGACTGCACTGGCTACCAATTAGTTTCCAGGCTTAATACAAAGTGCTGGTTTTGACCCATAAAGCCTTAAACGTCTCAGGACCACAATACCTCAAGGACCGCCTCTTTCCATATGAACCTACCCTGAGATCATCTTCTGAGGCCCTCCGTCGTGTGCCTCCTCCTCGAAAGGTCCAGAGGGTGGCAAAACAGGGCCTTCTCTGCAGTGGCTTCCTGTCTGTGGAATGTTCTCCCCAGGGAAGTTCACCTGGCGCCTTCATTATATACCTTTAGGCACCAGGCAAAACGTTCCTTTTTAACCAGGCCTTGGTTGATCCGATTTACCTCCTATGCCCTTTTAAAATGTGTTGGGGGGGAGCTATTGGGTTGTTGTTTTTATTTTTATTAGGTTTTTTGTGATTTTATATCTTGATTTTATTCTGTGAACCGCCCTGAGACCCCCGGGTATAGGGCAGTATATAAATTCAATAAATAATAATAACAATACTGTGAAACTAATGAAGCTTCAGCTTCGGGGCCCCTAATCCTGAAGGGGTCCCAGAAGTTCACATTACTCTAAAAAATTGGGTCTAGTAGACCTTATTTGAGTCACACAACTCAAATTACTATTATTATTGTATATATTTCAACAATCCCAAAGTTTGAGAGTCAGTAGCACAGAAGTAAAGGTGGAGTGTTATGGTACAGTAATTTTAAGCAGTTAATGTTTTTTCCTCTAGGAAAGGCCAACATTATCTGGTGTTTACCCAGTACCATTACTTCACAGTTGAGATATCTTTTATCAAGTACACAGAGTGTCCCAATTTCCTAGGGATCAGAAGTCAGTTAATAGCCAATTTGCAGGCAGCAGCCTCATGCAAAACAGCCTATTTTATATATATATAAAATAGGTATCTGAAGAAGTGTGCATGCACACGAAAGCTCATACCAAGAACTGACTTAGTTGGTCTTTAAGGTGCTACTGGAAGGAATTTTTTTGTTTTATATATATATAGTTTCTGTGGCTAGCAAACAGGACTAGTTTAGAAACTGCTTCTATAACACTTCTTCAAGTCAATGACGCACTCCTGTAAGGAGGAGAAGGTTTTCTAATTTGCAAGCCGTGCCTTTCTCTACAAACCTGCCAAATAGCTCAAGTGTGTAATTGTACTTTCTTTTCTCTCTCTAAAAAAATCCCTCCTTAAGAAAACAAAATAGCTTTTCTTAAATTTGGTTTCGGCTTTCAATGACTCACAAGTTACTCCTTATTGGGGCCCTCTTGTTTATATGCAGAGCATTTAGGACACGTACTGAAATGTTATCCCTACAGAAAGCTCAATAGCTCTAAAACCCCAGAGCCCCCCAGTGCAGAGGAACAAGTAGCACTCTGTGCCAACTTTACAAGCCTAGAATAGTGCTGAGCAGCTGGCCAGCCAAACTCCTTGTTTTTGGAGGATGCTTACCAGCTCAGTTTTGCTATCTGCCCTGCATGCTCAAATATACCTCAGTTTGTCCTGTGGAACTAATAGTAGCTAAGGTGCAGTCCAATGGCCTGAACACAATTCAACTCCTCAAAACTCTTTTCGAAAAGTAGTATAGAATAGAATGGAAATTTGGTCATGTATGGTTTTGACTGGTGGGGCAGAGTGGGTGGGTGGAGTCATACATCTCCCCCAGTAACCAGCCGCCACTGGAAAATCCAAAGGCCCTGCTCCGGAAAAGTGAAAATATGCATAGGGCTGGGCCTGGGAAGGACCCAAATGTGTAAACAAATCCAAGCCAAGCCCCATCTCTGCAATGGAGTCTTAGGGAGGAAAGGGATTTATTCAAATTTTTAAGAAGGTGCCATGGACGGGGTGCAGAAAAGAGAAGAGCCCACTGGACTTTGTCTGTTGCACCTCAAAGAGTCATAGCATGAGGAAGGAGATAAAGGGGATGTGTAGACTGGGTAAAAGCTGCTGCCTCCATTGCTTCTGCCCAGCCCTCAGTGTGAGTGTTCTTAAATGAGTTTGTTTGCTCCTGCACACTTGGTTTGGTGGGAAGGCATCTGGTGGTGGTGCTCTAGGGAAGGGAGAGACTCAGCTCCCTTGCACAGTGGTTGCCTGGGATCACGTTGCCCACCATCCAGGGGACATTGTGTGTTGGGTAATCTTACCCTAGGAGCCCATTTCTCAGGAGCTGAATCGCTCTCATTCAAGAGCAGCAGCACCATACACCCTCCTGCACCACTTAATGCATCAGGTTAGCAAGGAGTGTGCCTAGTGGCTCGTGGTGCTGTGGTGAGGCAGGGTGGGGCCGTGGGTGGTGGCCCCCGGTGAGCTCCTGGACCTTTGGTCTGGCCCGATCTGGCCTGCCTAAGAGGGTCAACACAAAAGCAGTGTTAGCCTCCTGGGATGTGAGCACCATTGAGGGGGAAGGACAAGGAGAAGAAGCCTTTATTTTACATGTCACAATATTTATCAAATTCATCATCTCTTGACCTTGGTACTTTAGCAGTGTTGTTTTCTGTCAGATGACATTTGGTGCCTATGAATCAGCATAAAAAGTGGAACAAAAAGTGAACATTGAGCAGTCTAACAGATCTACTTCTATACTATTTAACAGCATTTGAATACAGTTTAATCACCAATTGCCATGTGTGGGTGGGGAGTAGAGAGAATTAGCTTTTTCTGGATAATTTTGGTTAGGAGCAGCTTTCAGATTACCCACCTCTGATAACTCACATGAACACTTCAGAGTTGAGATGATGCAGAAGGAACAAGTCCTTCAAATGTTAATGTTCTCTTGCCTATTCACAAGATTAGCTCAAGATATTTAGTTAACAGAAGCGTCAATTCACAAGAAGAAACACAAACTGCAACAATGAAGTGCCTGTCTCCACCTGGTGTCCATTGTTCTACATTAACTAAGCAGTCCAAGTAAACATATTTCCTGAGTACCATTATCTTTATATTCTTCTAACAAGAGTTAAGATTTAGGTTTGTATGCTGCTATTGTTGTTGCTGGTTTTCTTGGAAGGCAGACTTCAAAAGCAAAATGTGAATATTTAAATTCTAAAATGCTACAAAATTTTGAATTTTATGTTTCCTCCTGACATATTTTTCACCTGAACGCTCGGTGGAATACTGAAAGAGAGTACTGAAATAGCTTGTGAACTGCTAAATCAGAAATGCAGACCCTGACTCAAAATGATGAGATTATCCATTGAGACAAGGGCTGGTGAAGCATGAAGTCTGAAGTGCTTCAATAGTGCTTTTGTCCTTAGGTCAGTCACTCAGGGAATGCTGAATGCTGTGTCAGCAAAACGAAGATGCATTAAGCTGTAGGGCTGGGCGCCTGTATATGTGGGCACATAAAATGGTCTTCCTTCCAATGCACCAAGGATTTGGTGGGGATGAAGTCTCTGGCAGTTATTGGGGGAACCACCCTGATGTAGGAGAAGGATGGGCCCTGGCCAGTGGCTGAGTTCATCTTCAGAGACTGGTGATTTCAAATAACAACTGGCTGCAAACTAGTAGAACTAGATGAATTCCACACCTTCTGGTTGTGACCATATCATGGAATCTGAGAATCATGGGTGTTTTAAGAGGATAACTCAAGGGGTTTCAGACCTATACTCATAGATCTCAAGGAGGTTCACAAAACAAAATTACAATATATATAAAAAATATATAAATTACAATGTAAAAATAAGAACCAAAACCCTCCATCACAGGGTCAGGTTGTGTAAATAAACCATATATCCTAAAGACACCACAGTCTCTGCTATCCCTTATTCCAAGGAAACCAAACCCTGGAATCCCTGGAAGCTCACCCTGCTTGGAGATTGGGGTGGCGTGCAGCAATATAACAAATTCAGGTTGCATGTTAATATGCCATACTGAGAATATCAAATGTTAACTTCCAGCAGTTGTGCTGTCTGTTGGTGTATAATAGATAAGAATTGTGAAATAATTACAAATTAGCTGTAGATGATAAAAGTTTTTTTAATAAAACCATGTGCATGTTCTTGATACACTTTGCTCTTTCAAAGAATCTGTCTTCTTACCTGATTGCATGAAACTCGGATAAGCAACCTGCTCTCCATTTTAAATATCTGAAAGTGCATAGAAGCTGAAGTAGGAAAATGAACCTAAAGCCAAGCAATGCAAGACTCCAGTATACATTTTAAGGACAATTTCTGTTTTGCAGAATTTCCATTAATCTTTTAACTGGCAATAGCTTAAGCTGAAACTTGGATTAGATTTAGACACATGGTAGCAATGTGTCATCCATTTTCCTTCTGATTGCCTTCCAAGCAATGCAACAACTTTGTCACTTTTTACAATTCCACAGAACTTTGAAAGAACAATCACTAATTCTGCACACAGCTGCGTTCGGTGGAGGGAGGTGGAATGAAAGCATGGTCACTATTGTTTGTGACTAATCATCCTAAAGAAACTTGTTGGCTCGTTTTCACGTTATTTTCTTTTCATGTTTTGTCCTCCATTGCCACAAAATGCTTCCGCTATTATGGTGCTAATAAATTTCTCGGTGGGAAACTATTAAAAACTATAACTGATGTAAAAAAGAAAAGAAAACAAACAAACCTCTCTTTAATCAGTTTCTCATGCCAAAGCTTAGCAGCAGTGAGCTGGTCATATGCAACATAATAAAAAATAGTTTTAATAAGTTCCTTGCAAGAGCACTGGCTCAAATGCTGTTCGGTGTTTTCCCATTGCTATTCTGCCTATAGATCAGGAGTAGCCAATATGGCGCCCTCAAGATGTTGCTGGACTACAACTCCCATCATCACTGACCATTGGCCATGCTAACTGGGGCTGATGAGAATTATAGTTTAACTGCATCTGGAGGGCATAATGTTAGCTATCCAAGTTTTAGCCCAGAGGTTACCAAACTGTGGTCCATGAGCTTTGTTCAGGTATTTTGTGGCAGATCTGTAAAAATAGAATTAAAAAACACCTTACAGCATCTAGCAGAGCACATTACAGTCTCCCTGGAAAAGACCCTGATGTTGGGAAAGATGGAGGGCACAAGGAGAAGGGGATGACAGAGGACAAGATGGTTGGACAATGTTCTCGAAACTACCAACATGAGTTTGACCAAACTGCGGGAGGCAGTGGAAGACAGGAGTGCCTGGCGTGCTCTGGTCCATTGAGTCACGAAGAGTCGGACACGACTAAATGACTAAACAACAACAACAAAGGGAAGCTAGACTTCAGGGACCAGGCACTCAAGTGTAACACTGCCTGAAATGATTTTGGAACAGGTTTTTCCATATTATCATGCAATATAGAGGCATAAATGAGCAGTATGTATATCTAGCAATTTGCAGACACTCTCAGCCACAAATCTGATAAATGACAGAGGGCGGGAAGAATGGATTTTAGAATGGAAAGCAAAATTTTATAGAATATTAAATTCTGATTAGTACAGTATAGCAGGGTGAACCTAAGAGTTTTCCCTGAGTAGTCAGGTGCAGAACATCGGGCCCATAATCTGAGCCAGGTTCACCGGTAAAATGCTTTGTCCGCCAGGACTCAATCCTGGAAAACAGGGTGAATAACAAAGATAACTTCCTCTGAGCTTTTATGGAATGCTTTTCCTTTAACAGTCGATATACACTGAAGATTGTGGGGTGTCAAAGTTTTCAGCTAAATTCTGCGTGGTTCTAGGCAGTCCTGTGATTAACCCCACCCCTCTCTCTTTTAAATGACCTACTGCATTCCAGTGTATAGAACAGGATGGCATGGTGGTCTTCTATCAAGAAATAAACTCATAAAAGGAGGGGGAATATCCTTTAAAGCACAGGGTGGCCTCCAGAGTGGAGCAAAGGATTTTGTACAGTGAGATGTGAATCTTGAAATGCTGCAACATCTTCTTTAAAACCTGTATAGAACCAAAAATACCTCCCTATCAGAAAGAACTGGGCTAAGATGTTTTGGTAGGTAGAGACACATTGGGACCCTGGCACAGGTATTATGTTTCTAAAAACAGGGAAAGCACACTTTCAAACTGTAGTGAAGAAATGAAAGAAGAATTTTATCCACTTTGTTCTGTCAAACATGAAATCAAAGAACTAACTAAAGCATTTGAAGTATTTGGGTCAACACAATAGTTCCCACAGTGGGTACAGCATAGAATATGGCAGAGTACACGGGGTAATTACTGAAATACCAGAAAGGGAGGATCCTTTTTCCATGTTCACGCAAGCACAGCCCATTAATATTCCAGCATCCATTACCTTCCAACAACAGCAGGAAATTTGATAGCTGAAAGGCGGGAGCACTTATCTTCAATTTACAATCCAGTATTAAAACATTTAGACCAATATATCTACTTACAGTGGCAATGTAATATCATTGTAAAGGACACTGTGGTATCCCAGAAGATGGTAGTCAATCCTATACACTTATTTATGAGGGTGGCAAGTTTTTGTATTTGATACTTAGTTGAGTGAGACAATAAGAACTTCAAACTCTAGTTTCAAACATTTGCTTTAGCAATGGAAGAGGAACATCATAATTAGCTAAAGACTACATTTGTTTTACAGAGACTTGCAATATTGGGGTTAGACACACAAACAATTATCTTCCATATTCTTACCAAGCCCCCTCCCCTCTAAGGCATTGCTTAGTTCCTGGGTTTGTACTGAAGGAAGCCTCACTACAAACAGTATGTGTATTAGACTGGCAGAAGGACAGGAAGCAAACAGTCAGAAGCATGGGGGGGGGGGAGCGGGGAGAGAGAGAGAGAGAACAGAGCTTGCACAAATTTTTTTAGAAAGCCATTTGGACAGCCAGAGAGAAGAAGAAAAAGGAAAGGCCTGTGAGGAACAGAGACAGATGGATAAGTGTGTGCCACATAGAAGACAGACAGACAAGAAAAGTTGGGGAAAGGTTGGGAAGGAGGAGGAGGAGAAGGATTAAGGTCTGCCTTTTTCCTGAAAGTAAGGTAATCCCTGAAGACAGAGCCTTCTCTGTAGTGGCACTTTGGCTCTGGAATGTTCTATCTCTAGGGGAGTTTGTCTGATGCCAGGTGGCAAAAAGGGCCAATTGATTTCAACACTGCTTTATCAGTTATGCTTTAATGGCCTGTCTTTTGTTTTGATGGTTTGCATTCTCTATTTTGAGTAACCATGGGAATCTTGGATTTTTGAGCAGGGTTCCAAATAAATAAGAGGTTTCGCCCCACAGTCTGGTGATTACGCAGCTAGGAGGGGTGGGAAGCCATGGAATTCACCAATCAAAGTGTTGGCTACAGTCCTCTAGTCATGCTAAGTATCACTGTGGTAAAGGAAAAAGGAACTCCAATCAGATCCAGTGCTGAATGCAAACAGTTGGGGAAAATTACTGGAAAAACACATGCAAACCACATCAGTGATAATGTAGTACATTAGACCTCCTTCCAAAACACCTAATGAGCGAGACAGGAGCCACAGCAAAATAAACTTCCTAATGGGGAGATATTTTAGGGCAGGACTACTTGTCTAGTGGTTTGACATGATCCAAATTAGTTCAGCAGGGCACTTGTTGTGTACATTATCTGTGATACTGGTGACCTACGTGTATTTCCAGACAGCACTTTCCTGAATGTTAAACAGGCTGGTTGGACACATCTAATACTCACAAATCACAGCCAGCCACAGTCATTCCTGTTAGTTCAGCCAGGCAGAACAATGGCCTGTAGAATCAGGAAAGGATAGGCAGTCTGAAACAGCAACTGTTTCATGAAATCCACCTACTATTTTATATACCTCAGCATCAAACTCCCATGCACTTTGTTGAAGATACCATGTAATACTTTGAGTCCTTCTCAATGTGCATCTGAAATAATGGATTTTGTACCAAACAATTTTAAGTACTGTACTTTATAACATAAATAAAAGTTAAATGAATGCTGCTGAAAAAGAACCTGCCACATCTTCAGATTTTGAATGTGCATATGAAGATTGAAAGTTTCTTGGATTGCAAATGTATATAGAATTCTATTTTGTGCTACTCCACTATGCTGCTAGGAAAAGCATTTTTTTGTTTTGTTACCGACATGCCTTCTTGTTATAGACTGCAAGCTTCCCTGATCAATTTAAATTTTACTTTTTGTTACCTGCAGCCAGAAACTAACCCACCCAACTGATCAACTGCTGTTTAGCAAAAATGTCTCTTATAAGCTGGAAATCCACAGCTATGTAGGTTGCATGAATAATTTTAGCTGATGTGGTTTGCAGGTGGTTTCTGGATGCCATGAGCATGGTTGGCACATTGCAAAAGAAACAGGATGCATGCTTCAGATATCTAATATTACATGTGCATAATTAATGTGGTCCACATGTTGTTTGCAAGATGTTTATGAGGTCTTGATGTGGTGAGGGCATCACTGATGTGGCTTGCTGGAGATTTACAGGAATTTTTTCGATTTGTTTTTGTTCAGGGAGAGGTTGATCTGGACTCTACAGTATATTCATCACTGCTTGGAAGTTTCTAACGATATCTTGGCACACTACCAACAGTTAACAGCATAATATGGGCATTTTTTTAAAAAAGGTATCTGATTCTTGAAGCCACGAGGGCTTTTTAAGCAGCTAGGTGTCCATCATATTCTCTGAAGGACAGACCACCCACATGAGCAGTGAAATGACAGATAAAAATCTGTTGAAATCAGGTGAAAATACCTATGTTTTGCCAACACCAGCTGGG
The DNA here is from genome assembly GCF_964106915.1 of Podarcis gaigeae. Lineage (NCBI taxonomy): Eukaryota > Metazoa > Chordata > Lepidosauria > Squamata > Lacertidae > Podarcis > Podarcis gaigeae. The sequence goes on from NC_139680.1 coordinate 59,117,313, forward strand.
ATGAAAAGCAGCCTACCTCAATGCATTCCCATCTTTGTTATTTTTGTGGGAAGATGAGTTGAACTGAAAGTGAATAAGTAACTGTGTAAGCAGAGTCCTCTTCAAAGAGTTATTTCTTTCCCAATGGTAAGCTGGTTCCTAAACACCTACAAAGGAAATGTCTGTTGGAGCGAAAAACACTGAACAGAATCCATGTTATGTGATATTTTGATTCCCCCAAGGACTGAGAAGTGAAAGAACCAGCTCCCTGAATGCTCCCTGAACGTTTTTTTCGAGCTTTGCTTGGAATGTTTATGGAGTGGGGTTATAATCCTTTGATTTGCATCTCTCTTCTTCATCTTCTTCTACTCAACATAGTGGCCAGGATCCAAAGAACAGCACAACTAGTGCTGTGTGCCAAAAGAAGGCTTGAGCTTATGTTTTTCAAACAGCAGCCAACATGCCTTATGGAACACAATGTTTGTGAAACTAAGGATGCTTTCAGAAGCAGTTTGTGAACTATATTGCATGCAGGCCTGCTCTTCAATAATAATAAAACCCCCAGAAAATCCCATTGGGCATGCTTAAACCCTACAGTGTACCTAAAGTTGCTCTCTGGACTATGGCTATTAAGTGTAGGTCAGCACTGAGTGATTTGAAGAATGTGCCCATGTAGAAAAACACACACACTTAGTGCTATCGCCGATATTAATCTAAGTAGAATCTAGGTCAAATTTTCTTTGGCTTCACATGTTTGGAATCTTGCTGAAAAATTCTGGCAGCTTTTCCAAAACCCTACAAGATTCTGTCAGATCTGGGTCACATTCATCACCTGTAGCTTCAAAGAGATGGGGTGGCACACACAGAGAAAGAGAAAAACAGGGAGAGAGAGGGAGGAGAGAGCAGGGGCTGGGAGGGAGATATGGGGTACAAATAACTAGAGAAAGTGATGAGGTTGCAGAAAGAGGAGGGGCATGTAATGAGGCAAACTCCACCCACTTCTGGCTCTGATTCCAACACCACTGGAATAAAGTGCCAGTTTACCTCTAAGAGTGGCTGGGGAAACCCAGCTAGATGGGCAGGGTATAAATAATAAAATTTATTATTGTTGTTGTTATTGTTATTGTTAGATAATGCAGTCCTTTGCAGGAGAAAAAGGTTCCCTATTCCTTATGTAAATGAACTTTTAAAAGCTATGGGTTGTATATGTCTGAATATGGGGAATCTTTTTTATGTACAGATAATATGCTGAGAAGTAATCAGATATAGAAAAAAACATAAGGAAATGTATTTCTTTTTAAATTTCAAGCATGAAATCAAGCAATCTACTTCTGTTGTTTGCTTTTACAGAAGACCTCACTTTAACTCAGGGGAAACTTAAGATAATATTCCTGTACCTGAGGTAACTTGACCTGGATGAACTGTGTTGGCTCTTTCTCACTCTTATGCACGTGGAAGTTTTCCTTCAGAGATTTGATGTTGTACATACGATCGTTAGAGAAAGGAGACACAGGCCTTGTGAAGATTTTCTTGTGTTGTACATTAAAGGCTTTAGGCTCTGTTAGATATGGAAATGAGGGAGAGAGATGGATTTTCGACAGCATTCTTAAAACACAAGGAAAAACATGTAATGGCTTCTATACAGTGGGCGTGCTACATGTATTGAATTCTCACTGAGAAAGGATTTCCCCCTGAACACACTATTCTCATTTATGCCAGGGGTGGGGAAACTTTGGCCCTCCAGATGTTGCTAGCAAGCATGGCCAATGGTCAGGGATGATGGAAATTGTAGTTCACCAACATCTGTTTATGCATACTTGGTGTTTGCAAAGAGTGAATTCATTACTTGACTGTGGATCCTTATCACCACTGACAAGATATCAGCATGCCTAAGGAAACCCCAAGGTTTGCAGAAGTACCAAAAACTTAAAGGAGCAAAAGTTCAGGGGGGAACCCTAAACATAGTCCAATAAAGAATGATCATGCTCAGTGACCACAGAATGCTGACCAATGTTGAGAGGTGGTAAAATGGAAGAGTATGGCAGAAGGGGGAATGAATGAGGAACGGAATGGATTTTCCTAGAAGAGGGCTTGGATAACTGGTTCCCATATTACACCACATGGCAATGCTTTGTTACAGTCCCACTTGTGAAAGTGGAATTTTGAATGGTCATGATGGTAGTCAGTGCCAAAATTCTACGCATAAGAGATGTCAGGAAACACATGAAATGCCTCAGCGCACTGCAGGCTCAAAGTCCACATGGCTTGAAAGACTTGTCAGACTTGGTAGTATAGAGAAGGCTTCCTCAGCCTTGGCCCTCCAGATGTTTTGAGACTACAATTCCCAGCATCCCTGACCACTGGTCCTGCTAGCTAGGGATCATGGGAGTTGTAGGCCAAAAACATCTGGAGGGCCGAGGTTGAGGAAGCCTGGTATAGAGTAAGATCACAGCAGTGACATCTCTTTCTCAGACTGCTAACTGGCCATTTATGTCTTCTATTCTCTTGCAGGCACAAAGCAACAATCCCATCTTTGCATGCCAGGATTTTGCATTCCAACTGGATAGGTAAAAGGAAGGTCATGGGGGATCTGAACTGGAAGCATTGCCAAGTGGATTGCGCTGTGAATCATTTGGGAGCTCAGTGTTCCTGCTATGTGTATATGAAGCTCGATTATGTATGTGAAATAAGTTACCTTACTGATGCCACCTTGGGAGGCTTAGTCCTGAAAGACAGCATGTAAGTACTTTAAACAAAATGCCTTTGTAAGATTTTTAATGGTTCACTACAAATGCAAGGTTGACTTGACCTTAAAAGGCACATTCATCATGGTTGCCAACTTCCTTTGGTAAGGAAAGGCTTGCCGAGTTCTCCAAAATTTGCCAAATGACAGATGCTGCTGTAGGTATTTAAAAGGGGGAGTGGGATTAAAGCGTGTATTTTTTATTTATTTTTTAAGGCTGAAAGGCAAGCTACCTGTCCAAAGACCACGAGGTCTCTCACTTAATCCTGGAATGAATGGCTTGTGGGGGCTGTTCTGCAAAAGACCGTGTTGTTTGAGATATACTGTTCTCTCTCCTCTGGACATATTTCGTAAAGACTGGAGCAGCATTTTTTCCTCTTCCTCACGAAGAAGTTTAGGTAACATCATTATGGAGTTGAAAACAGTTGACAGTTTATTTCCTTTATTTTCTTGTTCTTCTGCACATCTTAGATCTTTGAAATGGGATTGCTCAAATCCTCTTTTGCCCTTATCCAAGTTCTTCTGAAAAGGCTCTGGTAGACATATCCTTTGAAAAACAAACCAGCACCCATCATCAATCTGTTGCTCCTTGTTGGAAGTTTCTTGAGTTGCCCTCTCTCCATCAGGCCATTTATTGACTAGAGTCTTTCTAAGGAACTCGATGACAGCTGCTGCATCTCCTCCTTTGACCTGGCAACTTCTCAACAACCTTAGAAGCACAGCTGAATTCTCTACTGACTGGATGTGTTGTGAGTTTAATGGCTCAGAATGATCCACGATAGACCTCCGTTGAGCTTCTTCCACAACTTTACTGACATTTGGACCTTCTATGATGCATTCCTGCTGAATCCCACAGTCATATTCTAAAAACTCTTTGAGCAATTCCAAACCAAGCATGTCCTGAGTTTTATGTACCATAGTACAGGAAGCAAGTCTTCTCATGTGTTGGAGTAGGTCGGTTTCTGCAGTCAGACGCAGGAGCTGCTGAAAAAGAAAACCCAAACACAGGTCACACTTTAGCCATCTCCTCTTAAGATAATCCTGGGAGAATTAATTAGTCCAGTACAAATCAAGTTTCATCCCAAATAGTGACTCAAACAGATTATTATTCTTATTCTTATTAAAAATGGGGAATTAATTCAAGTATGTGTAAGTATGGACAATGTACAATCTTTCCCACAAATTTATTCCTACTTCCTTTCAGAGCTGGCAAGGGAAAAGAGATCATAAACAGCAGTGCCCATACATCATAAACAGCGGCACTGTTAGCTACCTCCATGGGTGGCTTGAGGCTCAGAGTTGAGAGAAATGCCAAACAGTGCAACACAACAGGGCAGCAAAGCTCAAATGGCTTGCTTTAATCAAACCCATAGAAATCAGTAGGGATACTTTGGAATATGCTGTTAAAGCTACAAGAGAAGGGGGAAAGACTATTTTGCTTCCTGGGTCAGAAAATCCCAGTGGTGACCCTCCAGTGATGCTAAATCTTATTACAACTAAACCAAGACATGGACAATTTGCTACACTTTTAAGAGTGCCTCTAATAAACCATGGCTTGGTATTATGTGCAAACTAAACCTGTGCAAGCATACCTTTAGGGACAGTTACATGCAAATCAAAACAGCCCCCAACCCCTCTTATCCCTGAGTTTCACCTGTGTCCCCTTGCTTTCCCTCCCCAGCTGTTTATTATGGCTCAGCTCCAAAAACAAGTGAACAGAATGAAATTAATGGAAAGAACATTCCCACCATCTTCTCTCCTTGTGCCTCCTGAAAATTATGCATGGTTGGGTGTGCTGTCCTATATACAGTGTGGGATGGGGTGCAATCCCCAAATCTGAACAGAGCCTCCCCCCCCCATTTTGGTAATTCCCTCTCCCCCAGCAAGCTCCTTGCCCATTAGACAGAGTTCGGGGTGAGCTTCATATCCTCTGAAGAGGCTTTTAAGGGGGCACAGGCAGCTTAGAGGTGGTGGGGGTGGTTTAGGATTTCCCCCCTTCTTTCCATGAACTTTCTTCCATATACTTATATATACTTATCTTAGGATCCAAGCCTATATCTGTACTAACTTCAATTAAGGACAAACCGATGAATTTTGTGATACATATAAACCATGCTGTAGTAAGCATCCTTCCACTGCAAACAGAGCCCTTGCCACTGCGTGACATGCAAGCTTCATGCTACAATCCTCTGCAATCCTTCCCTTCCCCATAGGACGATTAAAACACTTAGCCCATCGTCCTTTGAGACACTATCTGACTGTTGCCACAAGCCTCCCTTACAACAGTCTCAGCTACTTCAGTGTGCCACTGGGAGCCGCTTAACCCCCATGTCTCACAGAGATCAGATTCAGCACCTTTGTGTTATGCTTAAACTCCCATGCTGAGGAAGAAGTACCCCACAATTCCTTGCTCTGAGTGAAGAAATGAGAAGGACTCTGCTTTTGAAAAGGGAGTTTACAGCAATTTCAAGCAGTAAATGCTAGAATTCTCAAGACTGCATCTTTCAGAGTTTCCAGGTCAAAGAGCAAGAAGCTACTGTCCTTTTCTTCCAGTGCTAATGAAGCTACCTAACAACAACAAGAAGAGGCATGGCAGCAGTAAACCACAAGTAATCTGTAAACTGTCAGCATGAATGGAAATTGCATCCCATGAGGAGAGAAAGAAGCTCTCTCTCTCTCTCTCTCTCTCTCTCTGTGTGTGTGTGTGTGTGTGTGTAAGGTGTGGGTCTTACACACTTCACAACTATTTTCCAGAGATGGATGAGTGTCTGGAAAAGGGTGTTTATGAAAATATTCTTCTGCCAATTGTCTTGCTGTCCTAAAAAGCAGTGGAGCTGGTAAAGAAGAGTAGGGGAAAGGAAGAACTATCCCCCAAACACAAAAACACTCAAGTGGCCAGTCAGTGAATGCCTAAATTTCTTTCTGGCATGGCAAAATGCACTCCTCAATAAGATCACTATAATCTAGGAGATGAAATGGAATTTGATGGGACACTGTCCTGTTTGGCAGCATTTGCTTTCTGAAGATGTACTAGTTCCAAAAAACGACAGAGCACCATTTGTCCGAGCCAAGATCACTTGCCTTGCCATGGCGATGTGGGAAGTTGAAAATGCAAGCCATGTGAACTGGTACCAAGCTCGTGGATAAACAGATTTCTGCTTCCATTGCTAGCAATCCCCAACTCACCTTATTCATCCTTAGCCATCCCTATTTGGAAGTTATGTTTTCTGGGGCTGTTGCCCATTGTTTCTAACAGTGACACTACTGAAGAATTCCCAATTAAAACTTTAATAGACAGAAAGCTGTTGTAAAGCTAGCATGTGATATGCAAATTTTAGATATTAGATTTAGATATGGGAGAGAGAGAGTTTTATTTTTAAAAAAGACAGATGTTGATAGGGCAATCAGTGTTAAAAAGATTGAGCTTCTAGCTGCTGGGCCAAAATGCTTCAAATATGTTTCAGTGCATTAAAGATGGTCAGGTTATGCCTTGGTTTAGTTTCAGCTTTTTGCATTCCTCAAATGAGCATGTGATCAAACAGTCCTACAGTACTATGAGCTGTACTCCATTCTATACATTTTTAAAAAAATGTTGTGTACAATGCATATGCGTCACTTGCAGAGGCAAGTGAAATAGTTCAGGTTGTTACCAGTGCCACCTGACTTATGCTCATGCGGCATATCAACATGGCTCACAACAGAATGTTAAAATTTCACAGCAAACCCTGAATCCTGGCAACCACAGCAAGTCCTTGTCTCCTCCTCCTGTGTGTACATGGAGTGAGAGGCAGTGACTGAAAATGAGGGTCGGATTATTTACAAGGGGAAATCTTGGAAGCTTTAAATATTTGTGGCTGATGTTTAAAAAAAATCGCAGAGAGTTAATTGGCAGAATCTGGGACCAGGGAAATGGCATTCAAACTGATTATTATTTCTAAAGTGACCAAGAAAATTGTGCAGTGCCAAAGTCCAAGTGGCTCTAATATTCTAAAGACATTGGGGTGTGGTGGGGAGGTGCTGCAGAGAAGAACAACAAACAAGTTACATTTAGTCTTCCATTGCTTGTTTCAGAATTCTGAAACTGGAGCTTCTTCTTCTCCCCTCCAGGGTGATTCCAGAGCTAAAATAGACAGCGCACATATGTCCACGTGAAGAAAGAAAGGTGGATCAGCTGTAGACCTCCTACACAAACAGAAGAAGCGCTTTTTCTCCCTTGTTTCAAGGGTCCAACATGGCTCTCACTTTCCTTTATGAGTATTTGTTAATTTATCCCATAAGGGTCATGGTGTTAGGCATCATGAGACTTGAAGAGCCCATTCAACCGCCAGGTGGCGATTCCTTGCTCTCTGCACCATAGGGCCACTTTCTGAAGGAAGGAGCCATAAGCAGTTCAAGCTGGGGTGCTAACAGTACAGATTGGAATGCTCTCAAGCATGGTTAGTTGCATTGCTGATTGAAATTAGAAGATACCTTTCATTTTATTGGTTTAATAAATTTATATCCTATTTTTGGGGGGGAATCCTCATAAGGCAGCAAAGATAAGCAGATAAACTAAACCACGTACAGTGGTACCTCGGGTTAAGAACTTAATTCATTCTGGAGGTCCGTTCTTAACCTGAAAAGTGTGTTCTCCTTCATGGAGAGCACGTGTTGCGGTGGGGGCCGCCAGGACACTCCAAAGTTGGGGGCGGGCTAACTGATCATTGGCCACTGATGCGACTGGGGCTTCCCTTGTTGTTGGGAAGAAATTAATGTTGCCATTTATTGATTGACAGCCAGAAATGCTAAAACTCCTTGCATGAGGCTAGGGCTTCCTCTTTTCGCCCGTGCAGCGGATTGCCCGTCCCTCCCTCCCTAGAATAGGGTTGTTCGCTTTGACCTTGCTATGCCTGTCATGGGGTCGTCTGCTTTGGAGCGGGGGCCTGGTAGGAATTTTGTCCATCTGGCTGATTGGCTGGGGCCATTTGGTTTTTGCCTACTGCGTAGCAAATCGTCACAACTTGTAAGGTTGCGGCTAGGCATTGGTTTATGGTTTGGTTGGTTGAGGGGCATGGATTGGCTGTGCCTGCCCCTCTAATGCTGCTGCTGCAAGGGATTCCGTTAAAGGAATTGGGGGCTAACTATTGCTTGTCCACTCTGTCAAGGGGGCTCGGGCCATAGCAATGAGCTCCTGGTTGCATTTGGGGTGAGGGCAGGTTCCCTGCTCCGCGTAACCCCCAAGTGTATTCCCCCATTCTGACTTTCGCATCGTGCGGAATGTCAGTCTGTCCCCCATGGTGGGGGCAGATAGTCGCAACCAATGCCTAAGCAACCACTCACAAATTTGTATTTTAATAAAGTTGTGGCCAAAATTATGCCAAAAACCTTAAACAAAAATTCTGTGTGATGTGTGAGTTATTGGGGTGGACCTGGGGACCTCGACACGCAACTGTTCTTAACCTGAAGCATCACTTTAGCTAATGGGGCCTCCCACTGCCGCTGTGCCGCCAGAGCACGATTTCTGTTCTCATCCTGAAACAAAGTTCTTAACCCGAGGTAATATTTCTGGGTTAGCAGAGTCTGTAACCTGAAGCGTATGTAACCCGAGGTACCACTGTGCTATGCAAGTATGTAAATACGCAATTCAAAACATTAAAGCAATCAATAACATGCAAATAGTAAGACCATAAAATAGGGTGCAATCAAAATAAATCAGCCCGTGTGCCAGTGCTTCCTTGCCTGCTGTAGCTCAACATAGGCAGTTTATTAAAAGAATGTGGAAGACTATCAAGCTGTCTTTTTCCTCCTTCGTACCTGTTCCCTGCCAGCCTGCCTCCATTTTGCACCTTCTCCTTGGTACCTATCACTATTCCAGGCACTGAACCAAGGCATCTGGAATGGTCAGTTGTGCTGCTGATTTTCTTGTTTAGTGTATTTTCTCACAGCTACCAGGTTCATATACACACAACATTTCTGCAAAAATCAAACAGCATGTGGTACATGTATAAAATGTTAATCAGCTGGCTTATATTTTGAATGACTACCATCTGTAGTTAGAGAAATATGCTCAAACACAAACCACCCCCACATGCAGAATGATAAAACTGCAATTGGACAGACCTGTATAGGCAATGTCAGAGATTCTGGATCATCTTCAGGAATCCCATATGTTTCTGAGGGGAAATACATATTAAGTAATAATAAATGTATGCGAAACACAAAAGCAGCATTCCTTCAAGTACAGCAGCTGTGAAGCAAATGATTTATGCCTGCTTACCAATGACTGGGATGGCACAGTTTCATTCTGGGAGCACAGTTCCCAGAAAACTGACCTAGTTTCATGTCAAAGGGAATTATCTGAGGTGATTGTTCTGTCAGCAGGTCATGATATTCTTCTTCTGGAAGTTCTGTTTTAGTACAATTCTTTTGCTCGGGATAATATTTATGACCTGTTAGCAGATTTGATCGGCCTGGCTGCTCAGATGAGGGAACTTGTCAAATGGTATTATTTGAAGACCAATTCAAGGCTACAATCCCTCACCACAGAAGCTCCCAAAAATGTTTATGCATGGTGGTGACCTACTGAAAGGCCAGAATGTCTGGAATCAGTATCCCCATGGGATGGTCCCAACTACAAGAGCTGCCTTTACACCAGCAACGGCAGTTAAACTGTGAGCAGTTTTCAAATGTTATAGCCTATGGAAAGTTTTCTTTTGGCAGTGGTGGTCAAAGGCATTGTGGTCTACTTGTGGGAAGGTGAAATGTTTGAATTGGCTTTCAGAGAAGTATTGCATTGTTATTTTGGTGAGCAGATGGCGAGCATAGAGTTTGGAGGGGATATCCAGCAAGCTAATGGGGCGGTAGTTTTGGGGGAGGGTTTTATCTCCTTTTTTGTAGATTGGCATGATGATGTTCAATTTCCAACCAGCTGGAATTTGAGCTGTATTATGTATGTAGGTGTAGAGCTTAGCCAGGATGGGTTGCCACCAGTCCATATTCATTGTTTCTAAAATACCACAAGAGATGATTGAGCAAGGTCTGTGTAACAAGATACAGTACTTAAATGCATTTCACCGAGAGAAGCAATTAATTCTAAACATTTAAAATGTGAATAAAATCTTTCAATTTTAATTCAAAAATTGATCTCAGCATTCAGTTGTGAAGGATGTACGGAAAGGCTAGATTCTATGTCTTGACAGTATACCAAAGGAGAATAGTGCTATAAGTTTACCAAAGGTTTATTAATGGTTCAGCCTGCAATCATGAAACCAGCTCAGTTGTTACGTTTCAGAGAAAATGTGATTTGTTTCCATGAATGGACAACACAGCACAATTCTAACTGGGGGGGGGGGGTATTCCTTTATGAAAAGGCATCCACTATGTTCTGAAATGCTTGAAGAAGAAAAAATTATCCAGACAATAAAATGCCTCTTCCTTGAAGGTATTTCAGACACTTCAATGACACATTAAAATGTTAGTTTGTTGTCTTCTCGGTATAATTTTGAAAACATGATGTGATCCAAAGTATGTGTTTTCAGTCTTGCATGCCACCATCCAATCCCTAGTGATGTACTTGCTCCATGTTCATTACACTGTACAAACTTTCTATTCATAGTTTTCCTCCCCAGTATAATTTTTAGAGGGTAGGCTAGAATTTCCTTGTGTGGCATATGGCAATCCTCCACCTGAAGGCTTGCTCCAAATAAAAGTTTACATTCCTCTGGCATCTCCCTTCAGATGTAAAGGCATGAGGTATGTGTGTCTTCTGTTAAATAACCATCTGCATTTACATGTTCTAGTGGCAAAAGGTACATAGTGTTCTTACACCGTACGGGCAGCAGGAATGTCCAACTCTACTTCCTCTCATAAATACTACATAATAGACAAGACTTTTAAAATATGCCAGTTAAAACTCCGGACTGGCCCTTCCCACTCCAGGTACGAGAGCTAAGAAAGCTTGAAATAAATACCGCAAGAGAGTTGGGCCTAGCAGTGGGAGGTCAGCTATGGTAACCACAACCTCCTTTTTGGATTAAGGGGAGATAATTTCATTTGGAGGCAATTGCAAGAGGTCGTGAGGTGATGGACGGCAGTGGTCTAAATACTTCTGTGAAGACATCAAAAGTGGGAGAGGAATTTTGAAAGAAATGTCTAGGTCTGAGAGTCTGTTTTATGTCACTTCAGCTAATGCAAACAAACAACTTGTGTTGGCGTTGCTTTTAAAAAAAAGATATGACAGAGTGTAACAGTAATTAAAAGTTATGATGGATAAACAAAGCACACATAGTAAATAAAAAAATACATGTGTAGCTCAAAATAACATATATAACCCTGCATTGCTCAAAGAGATAATGTTTTTAGTGTGTGCACTACAGTAACTGTCCATTGATATGAGGCCACAAAAATGTTTAGACTTTTAATGATGACTCAACCTGAAACACCATCAAAGGACATACTACTAAAATAGCCACAGAAAGTGAGAATATAGCTGCTACAATCCAAAGCCACGAGGAATTCAATCCCATGAGCATGAAAAAATGCAGAGGATTATTTTTTAATATAAATAGCAGGGAAGGGTGTTTTTTAATTTTTTTGTCTGACAGATGGTGATTTCAAAAGTAAGAAGACACATATTATACCAAGCAAAGCTTGAGTCTGAGATGTAACCTTCTTTAAGTAGCCAGAGTGCCAATGCATAAGGCTGATGAGTGGAACAATTTCCTCAGCTGAGAACTGGCTGGATGTTTTTATGGTTCGTATACAGCAAATAGACCATCCTCTCTAGTCAATTTGAAGTAATAATGGTATTCACAATGCTGTGAGGAACTAGAAGTATATACTGGTTGCTTTAGGACATTTTGGACTAGGTCTTGCAAGAAAATGTGGCTAGTTGCAGGGCTTTTTGGAAGCATCCCTGGTCTTGGCGACTGCAACTTTTATCTTTTCATTCCACCAAGGACATTTCCTTAAAATACCAAGCACCTCATCTGCTTTTATGATAAGGTTCTTAACAGACATTCTTTACATGCTCAGTGAAGACACATCTGTTTGTCTGTGTGAAGATGCTGCATTGCAGCATGATAGAAATCTTTCTACGAATGCATGGTCAATGGGGGAGAACTCTAGTGCAGCTGAAGTTTTCTGCAAATGACATAATGAATGTATGAGGTTGGAGGCTGCTGCTGTGGTGTCACCCGCCATGTCTGTTCACTGAATGCACAAAGAGCATCTCTCAGGGGCTCCTATGCCATTTCTCAGGCCAAACTGCCCCACAGTTAGGAAGGATATACAATAAAATGTCAAAAGCATCAAAAGCTAAGTAAATTCTCAAAATAAAATACAAAACCAGCACAGAACAAATAGCACATGCTACTCAGCACCAAAATTTAACCCACAAAGACCAATGGAGGTGTTTTGTTTTTTAAGTGTGTTGAAAAGAGTTCAGAGACAGGGCCTGCCTAACATCATTAAAAATGAGGAGCTACTGCAGAAAAGTCCCTGCCTCATAAGCCTCATAAGTAGTTTTTGCAGATGGGTGTCTCAGTAGGGTGCTTCACTCTTTGGCTTAATCGGTTTTCCTAATGTCGGTCATAACGAGAAGTTTCTAGCCCTCATGGGTAAAAAAAAATCCATTTTAACTCCTATAGTCAGCAGAAGGTCCCTGTTAGCTATGAAAGTATATGGGGGGTTTTCAAGGCTGGGAAGTACTGAGCCCTGGGGAGAGCTAGAACTGTGTGAACTTGGAGATCGCAGGAGCAAACCTAGGTTTGGGAACATAGGTGTGGGCACCACAGTGCGGTAACTAATGTGGTATCTGGAATTGGATTTTGGCTTAGACTGTGGATTAGGCTTCCACAAAGCACCAGGGTTTAGTGGATTTGCGGGCTGCTTTTCTGGTGGCACTTTGCTGGAGAGACTAGAGCAGACAGTTTTCATGCAGAAGATGTGAGACTCAATACCCAGCATCTAATCGCCAGTTAAAAGGATCATGTAGCTGGTGGTGATGGTAAAGGTCCATGCCTAAGACTGGCTGCTGCTGGGCAGGGCATGGAATGTGGGGCTGGATGAACAAATAACTTGACCCCGGAAAAGCTGATCATTGTGATGGAACAGTGAATTGGTGCAAATGACAGGAACTGAGCCCAGGTCAGTTGATGGAGTGTGGAGCAAGCACAACCTGTGAAATGATGTTGTAACTTCCATGTCATTTGTTTAAAGTTGTTATTACTCACTCAGGCAACCTTCTTGAAGTGGAGATGCCAATGTCTTTTTGCTAAAGTATGTGTACCCTCCACCAGTGCGTATCGGCTTCTCATGATGAAAGCTATAAAGCAAGAAGGAATATTATAGAAAGATCACTTCCCAGATCCTATGAAACGGAGCTATCCCACTCCCCTATGACAATCACTCCTTCTAATAGCAAATGCAGTACTCCTGTGCTGATGGAAATTAAACCAGAAAGGATCTCAAGTGGTATGAAGCATGCTTGAGATAACCTCAAGTATTGCAGCAGTGATGATTTAAAAAACCACAACAACCCTAAAGAGGGCAACTCCCACAAAGCCCAATAAGAACTGGACATCCTCAAACATCAAAAGACCCATGGGATGTTGAGTGTCTATTGGAAAGAAAAATGGGGAAACAGGAGGAAGAGTGAAGTGGCTTCCTGGATCCCCAAACATCTTACAGTATCCCAGAGAAAAGCATCTCTGAACAGGAGCAATCCTGTTAGGAGGAATACAGCAACCTTTTGGCAGTGGTCACCATCGTTGTGAGTTTAAAATAGGCTGTGCCAAGCATTTTCTGATTTTAATATTCATTTAGTATATTCATCACATGGAAATAAATTATCACTAAGTCAATGCTCACTTCATAGATCATGTACATTGTTAGAGCTTTTAAATGTGCTTTAAATGTATTGCCTAAAGGCAAACATTTCCACTGACTCTTTCAGATACTGCAGGGCTGTGACCACAGCTTCAATTCTTGTTATCACACAAAAAAATAATGCCACGATGTGGTGTCTGAAAGCATGATCATGCTGCAAAACAAGCTGCTGTATGGTGGATATTTTGTAGATTATGGCCTGGAGCATCTGTCTGGAACAAGCTGTGGCCCTCCAGATGGTGCTGGACTACACCTTACATCATCCCTGGTCACTGGCTGTGCTGGCTAGGGCTAATGGAAGTTGTAGTCCAGAAACATTTGGAGGGCTGCAGGTTGTGCACCCCTGGCCTAGGATAATAGAGGTGGAGGAGGCCTAGGCCATCTAGTCAACCCCACTGCTCAATGCAGAAAATCTAGAGCTAGAACATGTCCAACATGTGGCTGTCCTGCCTGTATTTGAAGATCAAGAGCCCACCATTACCCTAAGCAATTGGTCCCAGTAATGAACTGCTCTTACTCCCAGTGTTCAGTCACAATGCACCCCCCCCCCCTATTCCTCAGTCCCACTAGAACTTAGCCTGTCCTCTGAGAGCAAGTTTTTGTTCAGAAGACACTTCAGAAGATTAAGAGGTAGAATAATAGGGGATATACTTGGGGAAGAAATGTAATCTGAAAGTCAGCTTCCTCAATCAATGGGAAGATTAGCAACTTTGGGAAGAAAAAGAACTCAACCCTTTCTTTGATGTTATTATTAGCTCCAAAGAAATACTTTCAAGAATTAAGTGACTTGCTACAGTTAACTTTCACAGGAAGTACTATAAAACAGGAAATCTCATTTGTCAGATGTTTGCACTTGGTCTCTCTCTTTTTTCTGTAGAAAACAATGAAGCATATTCTAATACAGATTTCCTTTATTTAAGATCATTAGCCAAGTTGGTTTACCACTGATCCAGCCTAAAAAATTCTTGTTGAGAATTGAGACAGGATAAGTAGCTGTGTAGAATAGCAGGTACATATTATAATAAACTCTTAGCAATAGAAGGTACATATTATAATAAACTCAAAGCAATGCTAAAGGGGGGGGGGAGTAGACATATTTTACTGTTATAACAGAATGACCACCACTGCTGGCTAAAATTTGAATTTTGTTGTAAGTCAGGGGTAGATGAATTGCAACCTCACTACTATAATTTAATGACTAAGACAATTACTGCTCTACAGGTGATGTTTTTTGGGGGGGACCCTCGTGTGTTGGTTTACATTAATGCTGTCCTGTGTGGCTTAAAATGGAGTTTGACAGAGATTGTAGATGGGAGAAGAAAGTAGACAAATAGATATTAGCACACACACACAATTTGTAGTTACATTAGGAATCATTTCAGATGTCATTTCTGGACATTAGGAATCATTCCCCCATTTGATTACCTGACCATTTAGCAGGCAACACTATTGCTTTTGTCCTTAAAGAGGATACTTACTGTTTCTGAATGTTTCTGTCACAGCCATAGCAGAGTCCATGGAGAGGCTGGTTGTGGATTAACTCTACACAATAACTCAAAGGTTCTGATATCTTTTGGATCAACTGTGCTTGTTCCCAAAAAGGAACATACCTAGACAAAACCAGAGAAGAGATGTTTTAAATATATTTGTTATAAGATTAGCCATTGAATTATATTATATATAATATCATATGCCAGCAGACTTAAGGAAGCTATCAACAACAAGAAGGCAAATTGATAAACACATCACTAAAAATATGAATACCAATAAATGAAAACCAATAAAAAGATGAAAACCCATTTCATATAACTTTTAGGTATTTTAGAAACAAGAAACTTCTTATGAAGGCAGTTGGACCTGTGAATGACAAAAGAGTCAAAGTAGAAAGAGCAGATTGCAAAGAAGCAGAATGAACTCTTTGCACCTACCTTCACAGGAGAAGATGCAGGGCAGATCCCTGTGCCTGAATTCTCTCTCTCAGGAAGGGAATCTGAAGAACTGATCAAACAGCAACCACAAAAAACAACCAATGTACTGGGTCTTACTAGCAAACTAGAAATGATAAAGTACTAGATCCAGATGTCATGACAGATGTGTGATGTTACCCATGTGACAGAGGTATGTTACATTATGCACAGTGTGGAGAAAGCAGATGGAGAAAAGTTTTTCTTCCTCTTTTAATAAAGCCGAACTCTGGAAGATTCAGGACAGATAAAATGAATCACTTCTCACAGCATATTGTAAAACTGTGAAATTCACTACCGCAAGATGTAATGATTCCCACCAACATGGGGAATTAAAGGGGAATTGGGAAAATTCCGAACTGATAAGGCTAACAATGGCTACTAATCATGATAGTTAGTGAGGGGGGAAAGTATTTGATCCCCTGCTAAATTTGCCCGTTTCCTACCCAGTCCCTTCTGAGGCCCTCCTTTGTGTGCCTCCTTCTCGAGTGGTCTGGAGGGTGGCAACACGAAAACAAGCCTTTTCTGCAGTTGCTCACTGTCTGTGGAATGCTCTCCACAGAGAAGTTTGCCTAGTGCCTTCATTATACACCTTTAGGTGCCAGGCAAAAGTGTTCCTTTTTAACTAGGCCTTTGGTTGATCTGATTTACATCCTATGCCCTTTTAAAATGTGTGGGGTTTGCAGACTGAGACATTAATATTTAACATTGTTGCTTGGACCTATTTTGATACCTTGTGGCTGGATTTTAAGAGATCAGAAGTTCTGGAAACCTTCCTTTTGTGCTTGGGAATTATAAAATTTAACATGGGGAATAGAGGAACTTCAATGGCGGAAAATAGTTCCTTTCTTCTTTGAAACTTTGAAATACTCCCCCTATAGGACTGTGGAAGTATAGTGGCCTGGGAATTGAGCTTTATTGAAACTTTTTGTGGTTTAATTTGTTTATACTTGGGACTTGTCTTTCCCATGGGACAAAAGATCATCTGACCTTGAACTGAGGCAGGTGTGGAATGAGCGGCACAGGGAGAACAAGAGCAGCTAAAGCCAAAGATAAAGAAAAAGAGAAAAAATCTGGGCAACTCTTGCAAACAACTTTAACTCATCACCGCAGATCATCTGTCCCAACTGTGCTGACAGCACAGGAGGTGGAACTTGTACAGCCTGCTGCAGAAGATATGGCAACTGGAGGATCTGAAACAGTTTTGAAACAAATTTTGGAACAATTGGCAGTTTTAAATCAAAAAGTGGACAATCAAACATCAAAAATTGATCAAGCTACATCCTCTATTGGCAAATTAACTGAACAGGTTTCGCAGCACACTCAGGCGATTGAGAAATTGCAAGGAGCTACGGCAGAAAACTACAAATTAGCTGTGGAAGCCAATCAAAAAGCAGAACAGGCGAATTTAAAGGTTGATGAAATTAAAGGAGAAGTAAGACCTCTGAAAAGACAGGTAGGGGAACAACAAGCCTACCTGTCATTGGTTGAACTGAAAAGTAAAGAAAGCAATCTCAGGATAAGGGCTATCCCGGAACTGGAGCAAAATAATTTAGAGGGATTTTTGACACTTTTGTTCTCCAAATTCTGGGGAATTGAGGAAGAAAAGGACTTTAAAATTGTGACAGCCTTTAGACTGGGAAAATCAGTAAAGAAAGACAAGCCCAGAGACTGCTTAGTTGCTCTGAGATCAAGGGAAGAAAGGGATAAGATATTAGGCCTACATTTCAAGAAATCTTTGGAGATAGAAGGTAAAAGGGCCGAAATTTACAGAGATATACCCAAATATCTCTTGGAACTTAGGACTACCTATATAGATCTGACTAAATTGTTGAGACACAACGGAATTCCTTATAGGTGGGAGTTTCCACAAGGACTTTCATTTACTTACAAAGGAAGGAAAATAAAGATTAAATCACCTGAAGACCAGCAGAAGTTCCTACACGACCACGAAGAGGACCTGCAAAAAGGAGCTGCAGCTTCTTGGCCTCCACCACCACCGGGACCACCTCCAAGAGTTATACCACCTGGACCAGGACCAGCACTACCTCCTCCGGGATCGGGGGGAAGCTTAGATACCCCATTGTAGAACCCGTCAATTGATTCAGGATGTCTCTGCAGCTTCTTAGTTGGAACATAAATGGCGGAAATTCCCCGGAAAAAAGAAGAAAAGTTTTTCACATCTTGAAAAAGGAACAACTGGACGTTATCTGCCTACAAGAAACACATGTGACAAGGCTCCATAGAAAAGTGTTAATCAATAAAAGACTAGGCCAAGAATTTATTTCTTCGGACAAAGTTAAGAAGAGAGGAGTGGTGATATACGCAAAGGAGAGCCTGTCACCAAAATTCTTATTTAAAGATGAACATGGCCGAATTTTGGCGATTGAAATACAGACACAAGGAGAAAAATTTTTGATATTAGGAATATATGCTCCAAATGAGGGAAAGTCGGAATTTTTCAGGAAGCTGCATGAGACTATGCTGGATTATTTGGACTATAGTAACATCATTATGCTGGGTGATATGAATGGGGTTGTGTCTGTAAATATGGATAAGTCACAAAGTGTCAACATATCGAAAGACGGCAGACTACCTAAAACTTTCTTTGAAATGACAGACAATATGGACTTAGTTGACATTTGGAGGGTTAAGAACCCTCTAGGGAAAGAAGGGACTTTCTTTTCTGAAGCTCATCTGACATGGACACGAATCGACCAAATTTGGACAACTAGAGGACTGGCACCTAAGACTAGAAAAGTGGAAATCTGCCCAAAAACCTGCTCCGACCATAATGCTTTGAAAGTGGAATTGAGACTTAATACAACCGGTTCCTTTAGATGGAAAATGAATGACACTTTATTAAGAGATCAGGAGATTGTGAAGAAGGCCCAAAAAACTTTAAAGGACTATTTTGAGATAAATTTGAATACCACCGTGGAAAAAAGAACAATCTGGGACGCAAGTAAGGCAGTTATGAGAGGGTTTCTAATACAACAAAACACGATTAAGAAAAGGCTCTGGAATGAAAAGAAGGAGAAGATATTGGAGAAAATAAGAGAAGGAGAGAAAAAATTAAGATCTAGGCCTAAGTCGAAGGATGTGCTAAGAGAAGTGAAATTTTTCCAGGCGCAATATTCAAAATTGATAAATCAGGAGGTGGAATGGAAAATTAAACAAATGAAACAAAGATCCTTCGAATCAGCGAATAAGTGTGGGAAACTGCTAGCCTGGCAGTTGAAAAAGAGACAAAAGCTTAATACAGTTACAAATCTAGAGATTGAAGGGAGAATGGTTCAGAAACCCGAGGAAATTAGAAAGTGCTTCCAGAGGTACTTCAAAGAACTCTATTCACAAGGGCCGCAAAAAGCTTCCGAGGTGGATCAATTTCTTAAAATTAATGGATTACAAAAAATACCCCTGGAAATGAGAACAAACCTGAACTGTAACATTACACAGCAAGAAATTGAAAGTGCCATTCAAAATCTTCAACTTGGCAAGTCCCCAGGCCCTGACGGCCTAACCTCCAAATATTATAAAGTTTTAAAGGACTATTTGATACAACCTTTGATGGAGGTTTGCAACCAGATAATGGAGGGAAGGAAGGCACCGGAAACGTGGAAAGAAGCTTTCATCACATTGATACCTAAATTAGAAACTGAAAAGACTCAACTTAAGAATTACCGCCCCATTTCACTCCTAAATGTGGATTATAAAATTTTTGCAGATATTTTGGCAAGTAGACTTAAAAAAGTACTAAATGAAGTGATTCATAAGGACCAGGCTGGCTTTCTCCCTGGTAGGCATTTGTTTGATAACACAAGAAACATTATTGACATTTTGGAACTTCTACAAACAAATCTTAATACCAGAGCGGTTTTAATTTTTATTGATGCAGAGAAGGCCTTTGATAATATTTCTTGGATGTTTATGAAGAAAAATTTGGAAGGGATGGGAGTGGGGCGGGGGTTCGAAAATGGTATAGAAGCAATCTACACAGAACAAAAAGCTAAATTGATAGTAAACAATGTGGTGACAGAGGAGTTTAAAATTGAAAAAGGGACACGTCAGGGGTGCCCTCTATCCCCCCTATTGTTCATCTCAGTTCTGGAGGTGTTGCTAAACATGATTAGAAAGGACCGGTTGGTTCAGGGAATTGAGGTCGGAGTGAAACAATATAAATTGAAAGCATTTGCAGATGACTTGGTATTAACACTTCAGGAACCAGTCTCTAGTACTAAAAGAGTACTAGAATTAATTTCTGATTTTGGTCGGGTGGCGGGGTTTAAGTTAAATAAGCAAAAAACCAAGGTTTTAGCAAAAAAATTGACAGTTACAGAAACAGATGAGTTCTCTAAAGAAACGGAGTTGAATGTGGTTAAAAAAGTAAAATACCTAGGGGTGTACCTGACCTCCAAAAATTTGAATTTGTTTAAAGATAACTATGAGAAATGTTGGTCAGAAATCAAAAGAGATTTGGAAACATGGTCAAGATTGAAACTTTCCTTGTTAGGCCGAATAGCCGCTGTAAAGATGAATGTATTGCCGAAAATGTTATTTTTGTTTCAGGCCCTACAGATCGTGGACAAGGTGGAATGTTTTGGAAAGTGGCAGAAGGATATTTCTAAGTTTGTTTGGCAGGGCAAAAAGCCCCGAATAAAGTTTAAAATATTAACTGATGCGAAAGAAAGAGGGGGATTTGCCCTGCCAGACTTGAGGCTATATTATGAATCTGCAGCCTTCTGCTGGTTGAAAGATTGGATTTTATTGGAGAACACTGACGTCCTAGATCTGGAAGGGTTTGACAATGCGTTTGGGTGGCATGCATACTTGTGGTATGACAAGGTTAAAGTGCACAAATTGTTTAAAAACCATATTGTCAGAAGAGCAATTTGGAGGGTCTGGATAAAATATAAAGACTTATTGGAGAGTAAGACTCCGAGGTGGCTCTCACCGGTGGAGGCCAAGGCACGTAAGAGACTTAACATGGAGGCCCATTGGCCTAAATATTGGGAAATAATTGAAAAAATTGGAGACAATTGGAGGTTGCTAAGCTTGGAGAAATTGAAAACTAAGGTACGAGAGTGGTTGCACTATGCGCAAATTCAAGAGGTATTTAAAATAGATAAAAAAGTTGGATTCCAGGTGGAAAAATTGAAACTAGAGACTGAATTGTTAGAGCCAAAAAGTAAACTACTTTCGAGAATGTATAACTTGCTGCTTAAGTGGAATACACAGGACGAGACAGTCAAATCCGCTATGATAAAATGGGCTCAGGATGTGGGGCATAACATTATGTTTGTAGACTGGGAAAGGTTATGGAACACCGGTTTGAAATTTACGGCATGCACTGCCTTGAAGGAAAATATTATGAAAATGGTATACCGGTGGTACATGACCCCAGTCAAGCTAGCTAAGATATATCATCTGTCTGACAACAAATGTTGGAAATGTGGAGAGGCGGAAGGGACATTCTTTCATCTCTGGTGGACCTGCCCGAAAGTGAAGGCCTTCTGGGAAATGATCCATAATGAACTAAAAAAGGTACTGAGATTTACCTTACCTAAGAAACCAGAGGCCTTCCTTCTGGGCATGGTGGACCAGAGAGTGCTTAAGAAGGACAGAACCTTTTTCATGTATGCTACCACAGCAGCAAGGATCCTGATCGCAAAATATTGGAAGACACAAGATTTACCCACGCTGGAGGAATGGCAATCGCAGTTGATGGACTATATGGAATTGGCTGAAATGACTGGCAGAATCCGAGACGTGGGAGAAGAAACAATTGAGGAGGACTGGGAAAAGTTTAAGGACTATTTGAAAAAACACTATAAGCTGTATGAATGTTAAAAAATGCACCTTTCAGGAAATTCTAGCTTCAGCAAATGTAAGTTAATGAAATGAAAATTAAGACACAAGAATTTAGAGGTAAAATAATGAAACAACTTTATTGTGTTTAATACAAAGCATATAAGAATTGGGTTACAGTAAAATTGAAATTAGGGAACATGATAAAATGGAAGATACAATAAGTTTCGAAATAATGTTAACAAATTGCTGATGCTTTATAAGGCAGGGAACGCAGGGTTTGGAGGATGTGGGGAAGTCCTTTAGATTGGATGGAAAAAGAATATGGAAATTTGTTATTCTTCTATTCTATTTTCTCATAACTACTCTTTATTCTTTTTTCTGTATTTCTCAAAAGCAATAAAAATATTTAAAAAAAAATAAAATAAAATGTGTGGGGTTTGGTGTTTTTTTTGGGGGGGGGGTTATATCTTGATTTTGTTCTGTGAACCGCACTGAGACCCCCGGGTATAGGGAGGTATAGAAATTCAAATAATAATAATAATAATAATAATAATACGCTACCCCATAGCTGCCTAGTTGATGAATAACCAGACAAGACAACAGCACATAGATTCTTGCATTGCAGGGGCTGGACTTTATAACCCTTATGGTCCTTTCCAGCTCTTCAATTCTGTGATTCTATGTCATGCTTGTGAGCGTCCCATAGGCATGTGAAAACAGCATGCTGCACTAGATGGGTCTAGCAGCCCTCTAGCGTTCTAACAGTGAAGCCATTCGAAAACTGTTTTGCATTTGTACTGTAGGCATGTTCATTGATATTAGTTGACCCTGGCGCAGTGTCCTTGAGAAGTGAGGTCTTACAAAGTTAGCCTGTAAAGTGGATGCCATGAATATAGAGTTTTACTTCAACCTTTTTTCTTTCTCTCCCCCCCCCCCCCTTATTGGCAAAGCAGCCCATTCTAGAGATGAAAGAAACCCATCTTGAGTTATGGCAGTTGTCCGCCATGCACAACATGTTTTTCAAAACAGTGGCGTCTTCTGCATCCTGTTTGGCGCACCTCCTCTTTTTATTTTCAGCATCAGAAAGGTGTGGGCGCCACACACTCTGATGAGCAACACAGGAACCAAAGATAAAATGAAGAGCATCTTCTCTGTCCCATAAATAAGACCTTTGCTGCCAATGCTTTGAGTCTAAGCCATGGATGCAAAGCAAAGATGAGGTAGCTGTAAAATCTGGCTTCTCTCTGGAAGATACATTTTAAAAGGTAATTTATTGCTAGATGTTGTAGGATCATCAGATTACATTCACTTTCCATTACCACCAAAGGTGAATGTTTACTGTTTGCCCAGGGAAGTTGTGGAATCCCCATTGAAGGCCTTTAGGGAAAAAACATCTGTCAGGCATGATTTAAAGCGTATACCAATTCCTCGTTAGTTTTGGGTGGCTTTAATGAAGGCTCCTTTCCAATGTTACATTTTTAAGGTGTTTTTTTTTAAGGCTGCAATACCTCATCCTCTTTGCAGGCTCATTCATTTCTGCAGACATATTTTTACAGAGTTAAGGAATTTAGTTACTGAAGTATCAAGGAGAAAATCTGAAGAAATCCTGATTCTGAGCTTCCAATGGCCACCAAAATTGCAAAAAACTTCTTTTTTATTTTATTTTGTTTTTTTTATTTTTGAGGTCTAAAGCAGCACTGCTGAATTAGAAGTTAAATGAATTTGGGTGGGAAAAATTATTGGGCAAATTTTCCTATTTCCTATTTTGCTTTCATTTCTTAGCCTATGTTACTGTTGTTTTGGATTTGCCTTTAAATTCTGGGCCAATTCACATGCATTTCTGAGGAAGTACACTCCTCATGTGAGATATTTGCCTAGAATCATTTCCATATGACAGCTGCTGCATTTTCAAGCCATCTTCCTGAGGTAAGTTCTCTAACTGTCATGTATGAGTGATTTCAAACAAGCCAAAAGAGCTGGAATAGTTCCTGCATGATTTAGCTAAAGGGTTTTTTATGATTTGGGGTGAGGGAATTACTTTAGTAAAGCATTTGGGGACTCTGGCTGATGGCAGCTATCAGCAAGGTCAGTTGCTGGCTGAGGGCTTAGAAGGAACCAAGATGTTGTCTGAGGAACACAGTATGAAGATTTCTGTAGAAAATACTGTGATAGCCTTCTAGCCCAAAATCTCATGAAGAGATTTCTACAGATTAATAAACTGTGTGTTTGTCTCTTCCTGTTGAATATATATATATATATATATTTGCTTTCGTAGATTTTCACGGGTACAGGAATGCAGGTTTTGGTGTCCTCGGGTGTCTTCCCGTGTAAAAGTTGGGGTGTCTAGGCGACGTTTCGACGAGGTCTCACTCGTCATCTTCAGGCTGGTGCTTTCGGCTTCTTGTTACTGGAACAGAGCGGGATCTCAATGTTTGAGTTCCTATAAATACTGTAGAGGGGGTGTGGTGTCTAGCCTCCAATGTTCTGGGCAGAGAGGAAGTTCCCAGGCTAGTGTGCCTTTTCTTCTTTTGTTCCTTAATTACTTGAGAGATACCTTGAGTGATTTCTTGAGTGATATCCTGAGTACCACTTAGGTGGGTCATTAGGTGTGGATTAGTTGCTAAAGTCTTTGTGTCTTGACCTCTTGAACTTTGTGAAGAGTTTTCCTGAGAAGATGGCTGTATTGCACT
The DNA here is from genome assembly GCF_964106915.1 of Podarcis gaigeae. Classification (NCBI taxonomy): domain Eukaryota; kingdom Metazoa; phylum Chordata; class Lepidosauria; order Squamata; family Lacertidae; genus Podarcis; species Podarcis gaigeae. Next base: position 59,141,366 of record NC_139680.1, read on the forward strand.
TAGTTGTGCTTTGGCTTGGCTTCGTGTATAGGGGCGAGCTGTGGTTTTGTGGCTTGTGTCAGCCAGATCTGTGTAGGGATTGCAGGGGGGTGCAGCATCCGGAGGTGCCACCATGGATTGGCTACTGGATGGTGTCAGTAATTCATCTGTGGAGAGGGTCTGGGTTTGGGTCTGGTGTGGTTGATTGGTGTTGCACCAACCAAAAAATAGCCAATATCCTCAGAAACCCCAAGGATAAAATCCAGTTGGAAAACCAAGGGATCTATGAAATACCCTGCAAAGTCTGCCCAGCCACGTACATTGGACAAACAAACAGACGAATAAATGCACGTATCGCAGAACACAAGAATGCCGTCAAAAAAGAAGAAAAAACTTCCTCTCTTTTCCAACACATGAAAGAAACAGGACACGAAATTAATTTTGCAGATTCCAAATTGCTCTTTAACACGGAACATCACCACAAGAGAATAATCATGGAAGCCATCGAGATAGAGAAACACCCTCACAACATGAACAAGCGTGACGACACATCCCGCTTGCCAGACATCTGGAAATTAGCCCTCTCCACAAAAACTGACACCAGATCCAGAGGCACACAGAACGCCAACACCAATCAACCACACCAGACCCAAACCCAGACCCTCTCCACAGATGAATTACTGACACCATCCAGTAGCCAATCCATGGTGGCACCTCCGGATGCTGCACCCCCCTGCAATCCCTACACAGATCTGGCTGACACAAGCCACAAAACCACAGCTCGCCCCTATACACGAAGCCAAGCCAAAGCACAACTAAGTGCAATACAGCCATCTTCTCAGGAAAACTCTTCACAAAGTTCAAGAGGTCAAGACACAAAGACTTTAGCAACTAATCCACACCTAATGACCCACCTAAGTGGTACTCAGGATATCACTCAAGAAATCACTCAAGGTATCTCTCAAGTAATTAAGGAACAAAAGAAGAAAAGGCACACTAGCCTGGGAACTTCCTCTCTGCCCAGAACATTGGAGGCTAGACACCACACCCCCTCTACAGTATTTATAGGAACTCAAACATTGAGATCCCGCTCTGTTCCAGTAACAAGAAGCCGAAAGCACCAGCCTGAAGATGACGAGTGAGACCTCGTCGAAACGTCGCCTAGACACCCCAACTTTTACACGGGAAGACACCCGAGGACACCAAAACCTGCATATATATATATATATATATATATATATATATATATATATATATATATAATGTTACTGTTCCAGTTTAGTCAGAATGGTGAAACAGCTGAGGTAAAATTGCTGCATGCTATCTCCCTCCAATGGCAAATGATGGTATTTGTTCCCCAAATAAAAGATGTTTTCTAGTTATCATTTAACATCTAATGTTCATAAGGATTTTCTCATTTAGGGGAAAAACACCACCTCATGTGCCTAGTAGAATTTATGGAATGAGTTGTCTCTGAAACACAGAAGCTGGAAAACAGAAGAAATATCAGAGAAGCCCATTTATCAGAATTATCAAAATCAATGCTGAATCTGAAGTGAACAGATTTGCAAACCATGGTATACAGTAAATCATTAATCTGGTGTTTCTTTATTTGCCTGAAAAATATGATAATAGATGCCAGAGATGAGCAATGCTGTCATCTACTGATAAAGCCATTCTGCATTATCCATGCCGTAGGCCATATTATTTTCTATGAAAATAATAAATGGAGATAAATCAGCTTTCAGAAAGGGGAGAAAATGTCAGCATCACAGGAAACCTTACTGCTGACATCAAAAGGAAATTTCAGGCTGAAACTGCTGAATTATAATTTAGGAGAAAATTAAATTGCAGACTTGAATTGAGACAATCAGAGGTTCAAGAAACTTTCTGATTTAGCTGCCTGACAGGAACTGTGAAATAAGACTTTTATCAACCTCAGAAGCAGGGACTGCACTGGCTTTCTAGGCAACAACTGACACTGGTCTGGTATATATTATTGTCTCTGCAAGCTTTAATCTAATTGGTTGGACCTTGAATCATTCAATTCCCCCAGTTACTGCACTCAAACAACTCTTTCTTAAAATAGATCTAAATTCACCAGGTGACTCAATGGTACAAGGTGTGTATTGGCTAACTAATTTGAACTTTGGAGCACTGGAATAAAAATAAGTACCAAAGTGGGGTTGTTGTTTTTTCTTCCAAAAGTATCACAGGGAAAGGAAATAAAGTCCAAATGAAAAACTCTGTTAACTAAACAAACATTCAGAGGTCTGAGTGGAACATGCCATGGAAACCTTATTAGACACTTGAAACAGCTCTTAGCACATAGCGTTCCCTCTCACCGGTTCCTACAGGAAATACTAGCGAACAAATATTTATTTCCCAAATTTGGGTCATGCTGGGAAATAATATTTTGTATATTCCTTATTGTAGAGCATTAGAATCAAAGCATCCCAACTTTTTGGACCCACTCAGTAGAAACTATATGCCCAATATTCAAGGTGGGTTGTTGTTGTGTTTTGAAACAGTGGTTTTTCCTCCACATATAGTGATGAAAACCCAGTTAGAGATTTAGATACATCTTCTACTAGAGGACCCAAGTAATTTGGGTGCAGGCCAAACACATCAGTTACGTTCTCGTTACGCTTCTTCGCTCCCATTCATAGCCAGGCCTACAGCCAACCACTTTGGAAAGTTAAAGTGAGCTGCGTGTTCTTGAGCTGTGATCAAGTGTTTCCCCACATATAGGCTGGGTGGGGAAAGTGGGGTGTTCAAAGGTCAAGTAGACATTCATTAACGGGAGGAGAATGGGACTGGAGTTCTGTGGCGGGGATGAGATAGCTAAGGTTTCCAAGAGCAGACTGCAAACCAGAAATGATTTGCACTTCAGGGAAGGGAAACAGTTTTGGTCAAAGGGGCTTAGCCATTCTCCAAAAAGAAAACAAAAAGAGTGGTGCATACTCTAGTTATCTCCTGCTTGGACTACTGCAATGCGCTCTACGTGGGACTACCTTTGAAGGTGACTCAGAAACTACAACTAATCCAGAATGCGGCAGCTAGACTGGTGACTGGGGGCGGCCGCCGAGACCACATAACACCGGTCTTGAAAGACCTACATTGGCTCCCAGTACGTTTCCTAGCACAATTCAAAGTGCTGGTGTTAACCTTTAAAGCCCTAAACGGCCTCGGCCCAGTATACCTGAAGGAGCGTCTCCTCCCCCATCGTTCTGCCCGGACACTGAGGTCCAGCGCCGAGGGCCTTCTGCCGGTTCCCTCATTGCGAGAAGCAAAGCTACAGGGAACCAGGCAGAGGGCCTTCTCGGTAGTGGCGCCCACCCTGTGGAATGCCCTCCCATCAGATGTCAAAATGATAAACAACTACCTGACATTCAGAAGACATCTTAAGGCAGCCTTGTTCAGGGAAGTTTTTAATGTATGATATTTTAGTGTTTTTTTGGTTTCTATGGAAGCTGCCCAGAGTGGCTGGGGAAACCCAGCCAGATGGGCGGGGTACAAATAAATTATTATTATTATTATTATTATTATTATTATTATTATTATTATTATTATTATTATTAAAACAGCAGGACTCTCGTCTCTTGATGAAGCCTAAAGCTGGTCAGCACTGAATCAGGTGATGTTCTGACAACACTTCAGCAGTGAAATTGAAAAACTCTACTGGTGGAGATTCTGTCCACATCAGACAAAATGTTGTTGTGATTTATGTCAGTAGTTATTTTTTGTCCCTCACTTAAAGAATAACTGCAGCTTAAGAGGCCAAACTTATCATTATTGCTATTGATTATGTCTCTTGCTTTTTACATGAAAGTGTCACCAAACAGGGAGCACCATAAATTACTGCATCTCATTAGCCCAGGGCTGGCTCTGTTTTGTAGCAGGTGGTACCACAATGGTGGGATAGAATAAGGTAAGAATTCATGCCTCAGTATTTATTATTTCTTTTGGAGATTTCTTAAGCTGCTCAAAATTCCCATCAAACAGTGCACAAAAAAGTTAAAACACAGCTAAATTGCACAAACCAATTAAAAAACAATATAAATGATCATTAAAACACAAGTATAATCAATGCAATTTTTTTATGTTGGAAACTAAACTATAGGCAGCAAGCTTTTTTAAAAAAAAGTTGGACTCAGTGCAGGTGGAGGGAGAGGGGGCACAATTTGTGCTCTGTTTGAGGTAGCACAACAACTTGGGCTGACACTGCATACTTCTAAAAAGAAAACTGCCTGAGGCACTGAGGGTCGATTCACAGAACATGACAGTCTTATGAGAGCACATAAAGTACTGCTGATGCAGTCATGGCCTGGCCATAATAACATGGCAGCACTGTTTGTGGGCACATGGCATTTTTAGAGACCCTTTTAAATTTTGTTCAGTTGCACTGTCCTAGGAAACGCTGGATTTTGAAGACAACCATTATTCTTTGCATTAATTCTGACAAGTCATTAAAAGAGGGTGGGGGAGGGAATCCTTGCTGACAACTTTTGTGGCCAGTGACTGTGGCTGCACAGCCAAACATCCACACACTTCTGACAGTGCTGGTATTAAAAACTGTCCACTGTTTAACAGAATGGGAGGGAAAGGCCTCTATGTTTTGGGATAGTTCCATTGCTCTGCTGCTTGAACATATGCCTGTCATAAAGTGAGATTATCTGAATATTCGGTCTACCGTGATCTGCGTAAGTTGTTTTAGCAGTCATGTACCAACCGCAAATACTTGCCTTTCTCCTTCCTGTGTCACTGAGCTTTCTCCCTTTACCCAAGACACCCTGGCAGGCTTCCACAGACAGCTGTCTCACTCACCTTGACTCGGTCATATTTATTAACTCCATCTGGATAAACACAGCTGATTAGAAGTAGCCTGGCTACCTTAACTCAGCAGTGTCCCCCCTTTCAGAACCTCTGGGTCAAAGTAGCAAGCTATTTTGATTGTCACAGATGCCTCAACAGGGTTGTGTATAAATAACTGGTGTCTCTGAGCCTGTGCAGCAGGAATGGAAGCTTCCAAAACAACATCTTTGTGCATGTTAGCAGCGCAAAGGAAATAACATCACTGGTACAAATTAAATAGCAGGGCTGAGCCTTACTAAGTACGCAAGATGTAGCTTCTTTTCTACAATCACATGGTATATAATTTCTGTGAAACAAATAAATAAATAATAGCTGCTGCGGAAAGGTCAGATATGGGATGCCCTGCTGATGGCATATGCATGACATACAGTGTTAAAGAAAGTCAGAGAGCCTGTTAACCACAGTGACTGGGCAAATGTATGTTCCAGTCAGGTCAAAGAGGGGAAATTTCTACATACCCCAAATGTCTCTGCCCTAGAACAGCTGGCCATGGAACCAATAAGAGGGGAGGGCACCCTGGACTTCAGTGGCACCTAAGGCCTGGTGCAAGATGCAAATGTTGTTGAACCAACTGGTAATAGTCATCATGGTGCTATCAAATCCAACATCTATGTAAGTGAACAATTATACTGCAGAAGACAACACATTAGATTTCAGAAGAGGGCATTTCTGAATGAAGCCAAATGTTGGAAGATTTACGTTAAAAAAAGTATTCCATATGCCTCTGAGTACCAGTTGCTGGAGATCATGAGTGAGGATAGCACTGTTGAACTCTTAACTTTCTCAGGGACTTCCCATGGAGATCTGATTGGCCACTGTGACAAGAGAATGCTGAACTAGAACGACTTCCAGGTCAGTTTTGTGTTTTTTTATGTGACATACCTGACAATTCCAATTGTTCACGTGGAAGTGAATAATCCCTTCCCATTATGCTGTATTATGGGTTTGGAAGTGAGTCTGAGTGAATGGCAGATCAGTTGAGGTACCTGCAGAAGCTCCAGGCTGGTGCAATGATTGGGCCCAATGCTTGTCAGGGCAGGCTGTGAGACTGGGTCAGGCAGATTCCAGGTCAGGCTCACCCCTCACTTGGAACACCCACTTCAGGCTTTCTGCTGAACTCCAGTTTTGGGGATGCCACTGGTGAGCATTCTGTTTGGCAGGCAGAAGTGGGGGGGGGGGGTTGCCAGCATCAACTGAATGGCAGCCTGTCAGTGACACAGCTGGCATCTTCAGCCGACTGAAGCAACAGAGGGAAGCCTCAATCCAACCCAGCACCACCACCACCCAGCATAAGGAGGAAGTTTAGATTACAGCCTAAGGCTTTAGAGTGAAGAGATAATTCTCTAATTGCAAGGTTGACAGACATAATCCTACTTCCCAGGACTGGGCAGAGCTTGTCTGAGATACAAGGCAGGAGTCTTTTTGGAATAAATTTATAAACTCAAGTAGCATAAGTCCTGTGGGCCCCTGGTGGGAGTCCCCAGCCAGTTTTGCCCTCCAAGGTCTGGGGCAAGTGTGCCCAGCTGTCCCTTCCCACCTTCACATGGTCCTACTTCCCCCTCGCCACATGTGAAAGTTGTTCACAGTAATGTCATGCACATTTTGGTGTATGAAACATATGCCCAACTAAGCCTTCCATGGGAAAACAACATCAATATGAATAGAGCTGTGATAGATCCCTCTGACACATCACATCGTCCTGAGTATTTCGGTATGACATCTTTTGGTTCCAACTTATTGAAGTTAAACCATGTATCAACTACACTGCTTATTATCCATGAAGCAAGTTTACCTTGAAGATCATATCCCCCTCGGCCACACAAAATGTACAAACTGGAATATTTCAGCAATACAACTTATTGCATTGCTTAGTTTACAGAAGCCCCACTCACTGAGGTAGAGCAAACTGCTCATTGCTCTCATCACTTTGCTTTTGAGATATCTATTCTCTCCTGTCACCATAAGATGGCAGCATCCACTCACAAAACGCAACTGCTGTGCCAAGTAATTTGTGAGCAAGTCTCCAATGTCTTTCTGGCAGGTTTTCCTTTGTGGGAGTTTTGCTTTGGTTTATACCCACCCTTGGAAATGTTTGTATGGGTTGAGGAGTGGGATAGTTCTGCAAAGCAGAAGCCCAGAGAAGCCTTTGCCATTCTTTAACTAAGGATCTTCAATGGGAAGACTCCAGCACGAAACTGCTGAATTTAGAGTAAGCAAGCAAATTGGCTGAGGTATTGCCAGCTATGTTAGACTTTAGGTATCACTGGAGGCAAGCCAGTTTTTCATCCAAATAACCCCCAAGAAAGGTATTAAACAAATTTGTATCCTATCCCAGATCCCCTAGATAAGTTTCTCTTCAATTCATTTACCCCCAATTACTTTCCCAACAGATCCTGCTCCAAATCAATTAAATATGCTTTAACTATCCTCCCAAATAATCCACAGCCATAGAAAATTTATTTTCTCAGTCAGTATCCTGCCTAGTATCAATATTGCACTCTAATTCAATGTTCACCAATTTTATTACCCACCCAGAAACACTTAGAGAAAGATGCTCCATGGGGCCATTCCTAGCCATACTGTAAGTTGGTTTGAAAGGTGTTCCATGATGATAGAAAATTGTATGGCAGCCTGTATGTTGAGGGGCAGGGTAGATGGTTCAGGTTAATAGCTAGTGCTGCATTTGTCTAGGCAAATGGAAAGCAAAGAAAGGCTGTTGGAAGTATGTGGGGGATACATATGATAAGGTAAATTATGGTGGTGAGTGAGCTGATATTCACAAATATATGCATACATTCATAAGGAAGAGCTTGAGATGAAGATAGGGGATTTAAAACCTAGAGTTCTACTGGCCTGTTGGCCCCTTATCTTTTCCAGTAATTCATGTGGTAGGTCCAAAGCCTGATCGGAAGATGAAATATAATCTTCCATGAATTCATCTAATCTTCTTTTAAAGCCACCCAAGTTGGTGGCCCTCAAAACACCTTGTGGGAGCAAATTCCCTAGTTTGGCTATGCTGTATTAAAAGGTCCTGAATACTCCACCATTCAGCTTTTTTGAAGAGGGAGAAAAACCTTTGTCTGTCCACTTTCTCCGCACTGTGCATAATTTTATACTTCTCTATCATATCTCCTGTTACTTACATTTTCTCTAAGTTTTCTCTAAGTTAAAAAGCCCCAAATGCTGTAAGTGTTCCTCAGAGGGGAGCGGCTCCAGCCCTTGATCATTTCACTTGCTCTTTTCTGAGCCTTTCCCAGTAAAGGGTAAAATATTAAGGCATAACGCGGATGGAGGAATAGTTTGCAGCACACTTTGGGCTACAATGGAAGTGGAATCTAATGTAAAAAAGGGAGGGTGATAGCAGTTACAACTTACATACATTTAGGCACTGAGACTATCAACAGTACTGTAGTGAAAGTAAAATACCATATATACCAGAGGTTTTCAACCTTTTTGAGTCCACGGCTCGCTTGACCAACTACAATCTTTCTGTGTCACCCCTGTGGGATTCAGGAGCACAGTTATGTCACCCCTTGCCTGCAGAGCTGGCAGCCTCTCATACTTTTTCAAACACCCTCCCTTGTGGAGTATTCCCTTGGCCTCCTCTCCTCTCCCCTCTCCTTGGGAGTCCTCTGGGCAACTACAGCTGCTGTCCCTGGTCTCTGAACTGCCCCCTTCTGCCCCAAAGAGAGTGCCTCCCAGAGGCATCATTGGCCTGTGGAGCTTATAGCTAGGGCTGCTGCAACAAACAGCTGTGCAAGCCTTTGGGAGGGAGAGACGTGAGAGGGCATCAGAGGAGGGAGGAAAGGAAAGAGGGACAGAGGCCAGTGTTGCTCTCAGCACCCTGGTCCATCATTCAAGGCACCCCAGGGTGCCACAACACACTGATTGAAAGCCACTGATAGATAGATTAAATCTATCATCTATCTATCTATCTATCTATCTATCTATCTATCTATCTATCATCTATCATCTATCTATCTATCTATCTATCTATCATCTATCTATCTATCTATCTATCTATCTATCTATATCTATCTATCTATCTATATCTATCATCTATCTATCTATATCACAATCATCATCATCATCATCATCAATCATCTATCTATCATGTGTGTATCAATTCTTATTTCTAGTAGACTATTCAGTTACATGCTGTAATGGTTCTAGGGGTTGCTCATGCGTAAGCCGGTGCCAACACCTGGCTGGGTTGCCTGAGTGAACCTTTTCTGTCCGGACAGCCTCTCACCCGTGGCTGTCTCAATCGCTGGCAGAATCCATCAGTGGGCATTTCTTAAACTTCTTCCAGCAAAGAAGCTCTTTGACGCCTAGTCTCCTCCTACTCTCCCTGCGCAGAAGCCTTCTGCGCAAGGAGGGCGTAGGCAGCGGAGGACCCTTACTCTCCCCGCTGGTCCCCGGCAAGGGTCAAGGGACCGCCTCGCCAATTCCCCCATCTGCCCCCCTTCTCCACTGGTGCTACGCTGATTCTCTTCCCCAGAAGATGGGCTGCCTCTCCCCATCCCGGGATGCTCTCTGGAATCCCTCTGGAGCTTGCTCTCTCCCTCCGGCACTTATGGCAGTTCCCTGGCACATGCCTCATCAGTTAGCGGATTGTATCAAAAATTTCCACACACAGGACACCACTGTCATTCTTCTCAGCTCTGCACCGATGTCACATTGTCAGAAACAAGCTGTATCATAAACCTTTCCTTTTCTGGAATTCAATACTGTACCATACAGCAATATGGTATACCACTGTGACATTTGTAGCTTGTCAGCAGACCACGTTTTCCATAAACACTCACATAAATTACATAATTTTCACAGACTAAGCTATTTCCTGTTTCTGAAGAAAAAACTTTTCTTCAGAACCATTTCACTTCTTCCCACTAACCCCTCAGGAAGAATTCATTGCAACACTTTATTGATAGCTCCAGTGTCTCCAGAACCACCAAATGATCATTATCAGGAAATGGAACTTAGAGATGTGAGGGGTTGTTTCTCTTTTTTCAACCCACTAAGCCAATTAACAGATTTGCCTTTCTATTCAGAGGCAGCCACAATGGAAGTTCTGGTTTCGTCAGCCTAAGTGCAGCAGAGACAGATTATGTCACGCTGCTTCACAAAAATATCTCCGGCAGACTGTTTGTGACAGAAATAAGTGTGCTGTTTCAGACAAAGGCTGCTTGTTCTGCTCGCTCACCCGATGCTCCGTAGCACTTTAAGTCTGTGAGAGCTGCTGCTACAGACATCCATCAAGGTCAAATGGCAAACTGGCAAATTGACCAAAATAAATGAGGCATGTATATGTAAGATGGAGGGCTTGTATTCACAAGAAAAAGGGCAGGGGGAGCATTAATGTACACTGCAGCTGGGAAAGTGGTTCTTGAAGAGTTTTAAATAATATCCTGCAATAGTGCAGTTCTCATGCTTCACAACAGTTATACTCCCTGAAATGTTTTGTTTTGTTTTGTTTAAGAGCATTAAGTGTTGAGAGGCCTCTTAATGATACCACACTAATTGCACGAAATGCTGTTGCCAAATAAGTGAATAAACCAGAGGACTAGAAGTGCTGCATCACTGGGACACCACAAGTTGCCCTGTTATGCAATTGTGATCTGAAGACTTCTTCATGTGTTTGTTGCCTCTTGGTGTTGTCCTTCTGGGGCCAGTCAGAGAGAGCAAGAAGCAATGCTAAGCTCCAAGAGGCTCTGGTACTCAGCCATGGAGATCCCTGCTGAGGTGGGCTTTAGGAAATGCTCATTGATACCAACTCCTATTGCCAGCTCTGCAGTGTGGAAAAGTGACGTAGATCTTTGGCCCCTTTGCCTCTGATCCCCTTTTCCCAACCCGTTCCCTGAATTTCAGCCCTATATTTCTAAGGTAAAGACAGGTCAGAAACCCTGGATACAGTAAGAGCGTTCTCTCTCTCTCTCTCTCTCTCTCTCTGTGTGTGTGTGTGTGTGTCTGTTTTTCCATAGAAAACAGCACATGGAGTATTAAGCACCCCTCTCCTACTGCTTCCCCTTTTCCATGAGTGCTTTGAAACAAAAAAAATAGCTGCCAAGCTAATGCTACACACAGCTGTATTGTAAGATGTAGTTCAGCTGGGAGGCTCAGTGGTATTAGCAGCTCCATAAAACGAGGTGGGGCGGGTCACACAACAGGTCTTGTTTTCCCCTCCCTGCCAAGAAGAACGTCACCCATGAAATAGATTCCTGGTGTCATAAGGTAAGGTAAAAGGTAAAGGACCTCTGGACAGTTAAGTCCAGTAGTCAAAGGCGACTATGGGGTACGGTGCTCATCTCGCTTCAGGCCAAGGGACAGGACGTTTGCCCACAGAAAGCTTTCCAAGTCATGTAGCCAGCATGTCTAAACTGCTTCTGGCACAACAGAACACCGTGACAGAAACCAGAGCATATAGAAACCCCATTTACCTTCCCACCACAGCGGTACCTATTTATCTACTTGCACTGGTATGCTTTCAAACTGCTAGGTTGGCAGGAGCTGGGACAGAGCAACGGGAGCTCACTCCGCCGTGGGGATTCGAACTGCCAACCTTCTGATTGGCCAGCCCAAGAGGCTCAGTGATTTAGACCACAGCACCACTTGCTCCCTGGTGTAATACTGCTCTCAAAAAACACCTTAGAATGCCACCGCCCCATGCCAAATCCTGAATGACAGGTGGAGATTTTCTACAGTGTTGATATACTGAAATTTTCTTCCTGGAACTGGAGTAATTTATATACGGAAACAATGTGGAATCACAAGATTCCCTTAGCAAGAGATTTTTCAAAGCCTAGTTTCATTAGAAACAGGGGGAAGGGGAGCATAAATGCAGCCAAAAGAAACACTGCTGAAAGCAAAACTGATCATTTTCATGAGTCAATAAATGTTTCTATATCTGTAGATCTGGTGGCTGTAATGGCTGGTTACTATAATAACCACTGGGAAATAATAGAACAACATAATAGCAAGTTAAATAGCAACGGATTGAATACACATCTCGATTATGACAAAGCTGCTTCTGAGTTAACTGTCTGTGAACTGTGTTTATTTTAACAGTTGCAGCAAAAGAAAGTGGTAGAGAGTTACTTTCTTCTAAACTAGCAACATCAGTTATATCCATGCACTTTCAGACATCGCTGTAAATTTAAATAGAGGATGTGATTCTGTTCCTCATGCTAACATGCACATAAGAGAAATACAAAGAAAATACAAATCTAGAATGATGAAACAGCATTAAATCCATCTGTAAAACCAACAGAAAGAAAGACTATCCGGCATTACTTCCCTGAAAATGCCTGGTTGCTAAACAAACTTTCAGAGCATGTGGCACCTGTATGCCTCCTCCTTCCCCGATTCTGTCCCTGGCGACTCAGCCAAAAGTAACTTCCTGGTCCAGAAGAATAGCTATACGCATATTGTTTGGACTCTTGTATTTGTGACTTGATTTTGTATCTGACGTTACACCACCAGCCAGTTGAACTGTTACATCCATTTTTAAGGGTGGGGGAATATTAAAAATATCTAAAGTGATTTCTTTCCTATCATGTGCTCTGCTACTGCATATAATCACACAATCAAAATCCCACGATCACTGCAGTGTCAGGCTCATGAGAAGTAGCTTTAGAACACAAATGTTAAGAAATTCCAATTTAAAAGCACAAATGGCATTTGACCTAATTCTTGCCAATGTTAACGCTGCCCTCAGGATTATGTATAGCATAAATAAATACAGACAGGAATCTGATAAAGCTTTTGAATCCTGACAAAATGTAAGCAGTGTGGAGTAATACAAAGAGGAAATTAATCTCAAGGGTTATTGTCAAAGGCTTAAATTCAACTAAACTTGGATAAAATGATCTTGAAGAGTCTTTTCTTCTTCATTATATGTAACATTACAAGATGGGTGAAAGGCCTGAGCTTTGAAATTTCAAATGAATAATTGTAATGATTTGTCGAAATATGTGCCAAACCTGGTAAGTATAAGTCTGAAAGAAAAGTTGTACAAGCTGCTTTTTCATTAGTGCTTAACTCCTCAAAGGGATAATCATACAGTATTTATAATGGCTCTAACAAACACAGTTGGAGATGTAAATGATAGGTCTGGTCCTGTCCAGAATATATGGTCCTTTTGGCTTATGGCAATTCATGAAATTGAATAATTCACAGAATATGCTCTTTCTAGGAATCCTTTGGTTACCCAGCTTCATTATGTTTATGATATGGTTCACATAGAAGCCAGAGAGATGGTTATTCACTTACTGAGAAGTGTGTGGATGGTAATCAGTCCCAACTGGAAAAAGCCTAACCCTCCTATATTGGACGATTGGTTATTGAAACCACGGGACTTAGTTCAGATTTGTAAGTTGTTAAATGTGGTTAGAATGTGAGAGGAAAAAGCATGACAATCCATTTATTGAGAAGTGGAGTCTGTTTATTTACTAAATACTAATAACTAAATAACTAATAACTAAATACAGGATAATATTAATCCATATACTGTTAGGATCATTATAAAATTTAGCTGAAATTGCAAATAATAATTGAAAAGGATATTTTATTTCATTTTTATTATGGACTGAAGGATCAATATCTTTCTTTATTAAACCAAAATGTATCTTTCGGAAACTTGTACATTAACAAGTTAACATTGCAGGTCAAATGCCTGTCAGAATATTAATATCTTGGCCAAACAGCAAGGAAACGGGGGAATTTTTTTAAAAAAACCTCCCAGGTAAGGAGTTCTACTATATAAACATGATGAAGACCCTTTTCTTCATCCCAACAAGCATCTAATGTTGTATTATCACAATGTTGTATTATCACATCACAGCCATACCTTGAGATATCTCCCCACAAGTAGGAAAAGCAACCATGAACCTAAAGAAAGAAAAGAATGAATTATTTTAAGTTAACATCTGTTGAGACTCTGACAAGATTTAAGGAGGACATGCTGAAAGGCTCTAAAAAAGCAGACAATATCAGCCCCATATGATGACTGTATTCATCAGATATCTCAGCCTCTCTCCAAAGACCGATTTGTTTGTTTGTTTCTGTGTCAGCATACTAGCTGCCCCTAGCATGGGCCAGGGATAAACAAGTTTTAAGGCAATTGAAGGTTGCATTCCCCGTCCCATGATGCAAGATTACATCTTTGCATTTATTTTGCATTAATATTTCCTCTGATCGAAACCCTTGTGCCAGTTTTGTTTTCTGGATTGAGAAAAGTGAGGAATGCAAGTGCACACTAAGGTTAACTGTAAAATACAGTTGTACCTTGGAAGTCAAACGGAATCTGTTCCAGAAGTCCGTTCGACTTCCAAAATGTTTGGAAATCCAAATGCGGCTTCCGATTGGCTGCAGGAAGCTCTGTCAGATGTTCAGCTTCCCAAAATAACCAGAACAGTCACTTCTGGGTTTGCAGCGTTCAGGAGCTGAAATGTTTGGGAACTAAGCTGTTCGAAAATCAAGGTATGACTGTACACAATTATCTGCTTCAAATCTGTGCTTTAATTATGTGGGAGAGAGCTTTGGGAGGAATTCAACATAACCGTAAGAAGATTGCTCTGTCACTGAAAGCATTTCTGTTTTTCTGATGGAAGGATCTCCTCTTTCTCCTCTGCTGTGCACCAGTGGCATAGTGTGGGGGGTGCAGGGGGGGCCGGCCGCACCGGGCGCAACATCTGGGGGTTAGGGTTAGGGGGTGCAAATCCACGGGTTAGGGGGCGCAAACCCATGGGTTAGGGGGTGGAAATTACTTGCGTTGCCCTGGGTGCTGACAACCCACGCTACGCCACTGCTGTGCACTGCTCTGGAGCTGCTACCATGGCCTAACAGGTTACTCCAATATGTGTGTGACATTAACATTCAGATGAAGTCTCTAGTGCCTCATCCTCTGTGCTGTTTCTATAGGAGAGTTCAGTGCCGGTGTGTGTGTGTGGAGAAACAAAAGTCCATCTATGATAATCATACACAAACATGTTCCATTATGCTCCTTTCCCATAGGCACTGTTTCTGAACTGTACTTACCAATGTTTATTACTCACAGCTATTGTAAAGGGATGTAGACTTAGTATGCCGAAACTGTACATGCCAATAAACAACTGAACAAGCAATTGACAGACGTTATACTTTACTGCCTGTTTTTGTACAAGTGTGCAAGGTCAAAGGATGTTAGGCGCCAAGTTCTTACCTTTTTGTTCTCACTGTTGCATTTAGGTCCAACATATTCCATTTCCACCCGAGTTTCGATTTTTGGCAATCTGTATCCTGATTTCCAGCTCTTTCCCTCCATTGCTGGGAATTTAGTATTTACACATTTGCTTCCATATTGTTTTGTTAGAAATGTCCTTTTGCGCATGTTTGCATATATTGCTGAATCAGACTTCTATTTCTTTGCCAGGTGTGCTCTTTAAAAAAGCCTGATGCCGTCAAAGCATAAACGATCCAGTGCTGCTTGCTATCAACGTTAGGAGTTTTATCTTCTAAATGCCTTTTGCCTGAATGGCTTTCCATTATCTCAGAACCAAAACAGAATGGTTGGTAACAACAAAGTTGCATTTGTTCATATTCTGTTAGGTTGACTGCTCGTGAAAAAGGAATAGGGCTTTGTTATATTTATTCCAAACCAAGTCAACAAAGGCCTTCTACCATAAACACACATTTACCAAGCAATGAAAAGCCATATTTGGTAAAACACACCTACTTGTACCTACTTTGTAACCGTTTGTATAGCTGTTCAGAAAGCGTAGAAGCTTTTTCTCATATGGCTAGCAGTGAAAAGTAAACAGGAAATCAAAGGTAAGGTATCTAAACTGTAAATTTCTCCAAAACCATTGGAAAAGTGAAGTGAGAACATTTGTTTGAATGGCTGCAATCTGCTAAGCGTGTTTACTGGGAAGTACATTTACCTCAGATCAATGGGATTCCTTCCAAGTAAACAGTTATAAAAGTTGTATAAAATAGCATTTCCATTTATGGCCAAATGATGCGGCTGAAGCTAATAGTATTTATCATGTCAAATAAGCTGGCAATTTTTAATGCATAAAGTCACACATTATGATAGTACACTTGAATGGCAGACCAGAATATCAGGGTAAATTGCTAATCTGAGTGAAGGTTTTTCCCCACACACGGACACAGGACTTCTTATATGGATAATAACTAGCCAATATCACAGAGACAGACTTCTATGATGCTGCTTCATTCATGTTTGTGATTTACAACACTTTTATGGCTTTTGTTGAAGGAGTAAAAAAGTTTGCAGAACTAATATGGCACTGGCAAGAGCCAGCTCTACAGAAAACCACCTTTTTATCTTACATTTATCAAGAGCAGAGGTGAAATAATTCAACAAACTTCATGATTATTAAGGTTACATAGATAAAGTTTAGTTTATTACAATGGTATCCAAATACAGAGCAGCTTTTTTCATGGTGTGATGTGCCAGGATGAATAAAATGAAACAATACCAATCAATTTAGATTGCAAAAAAGAAATATCCCCCCCTTTCAAATGAGGTGAACACTATTTTGAAATGAATTTAGTTTATTAATATGTAAAAAAATAAATCTACAAGAGCAACAGTGCAAACATTTCAGGACTTGCATGGCACAAAAAAATGAAAGTGAGTACAATCAGAGTTATTATACAAAAGGCCCACTCCTTGTTGCAGCAGTGGTTGACGTGTACAGAACAATCAATAGAGTTAAAAACAGATTGCAGTTTAAGCAGGAAGTTGAACTACAGACAATTGGTTCTGTCCTGTATGGTCTTTCTATTTGAGGTGGTGAAGTTATCATTCCTTGTATCTGAAATTTAAAATGAAATAAAATTATAAGCTGCATATACTACTGAGCTATATAAAGAATTTCGTTGACATCTGTGCCTTATCTATATTATTAATGTATTATAGTTTAAGTCAGGGTGCAGATCCAAACTTGGGTCTCCAGCTGCTTTTGGAGTACAGTTCCCATCGTCCCTAACCACTGGTCCTGCTAGGGATGATGGGCATTGTAGTCCAAAAACAGCTGGAGACCCTAGTTTGGGAAACACTGATCTAAGTAAGCACCAATACCAACAAAACAGAATACTCTGGCAATTTATTATTATTATTATCAAGCATTTACACCTATTTACACAGATTTATTCATCCCAACTAAAACCAATGGCCGTAATCAACAGCTAGTTACTTTCTTAATGCCCTTAATATCTATTATCTAAATCCTTGCTCCCTTCTAGCTGCTGAGAGTATTCGGTGTCTTGATAAGACATTATCCCTCCTTTATAGAATTTATGGTTACTAAAGTACTTTGCAAATCCCCAAGACCATTCATATACCGAATCAGTATATTCAGCCAAGATATATGTGAGCCCTTTTAAAGCGCCTTTTGCTTCAGTCTTCACACCATCTGACAGGCAAGCAAGCAAGTCATCCATTAATGATACTTTTCTGTTTTGTCTGAACTGGGAAATGATAGTAAACAGCTTTCAAACAAATCAGGATATTAATCAGACTTCAACCACAGCTACATATCCGGCCTAGTTCTAATGCCATTAACCAGTTGGAAGGAAATGGGAAACAATAGTTAATGGTAGACTTCCTGGTTTGTTCACTCACCCATGCAAAGAGAGGAGTGATGGAGCTGGGTGCACACTCAAATGGCTCATTCATATATTGCCTTATTAATCTCAGATATGGTTGTCCAATATGTTCCACAGAAACTGAACTAGATGGTTTCATCAGGCAAGTCAATTCTTACATTGTTAAAGGATGCATTGTGACTACTGAGTTACAACCCCTCCTTCATGATGATTTGTGGTGTGATTTAGCATGGTGGCATCTGCCCTTTGGAACTCAACTCCCTCCCACTGCATATCAGACAGGTGCCTTTATCCTGGTTGGTATCTGTTCTGGACATGAACCCTTTTTTTAGCTATTTGACCTAAGCCCCTAAATTAACAAATATTACCTCCCTAAAAAAAGCTCAACAACATTGACCTGAACCCCTAATAAAAGGGAGGATCTTTCCTAAAAAAAGTTAAACAAATTTATTGACCTGAATCCCCCTCCCCAAATGGGAGGATTTTCTCTTAAAAAAAGCTCAAGTACTTTAACCTGAACCCCAAGGAAAAGGGGTAGATCACTGCCAGGTTATAATCGTGTGAGTAGATCGTAGTCTCTTGGAAGTTGGACATCCCTGATATAGAGAACTGTTATATATATATGCCATTTTATTGTAAATCACTTTGGCATTCCTCATGATAAATGATTCATAAATGAAATAAATAAGAATTAAAATATCTGATGCAATCCAATCACCCTTTCCAACTTACAACCACGACACATTAATAAAATATACAGATTAGCAGTAGTTCAAGCAGTTTTTTGGTTGTTGTTTTTAAGGATTACACTTACTGTCCACTCTGCATTGTCAGTCTTGGTACATCTTACATTCACTGGTAACCTAAGAACAAAGTCGTTGTAGGAAAGGCCCTGTTCTTTGGACCATTTAAACTTGTTCATTGCATCCATGAAAGACAGGTTTTTGTATTGTTTTGGACTCTTGATAATGAATGGCCAAGTCCTGAATTAAAAGCAAAATGAAACAAAACCCACCATTATTACAATAATAGTACCAAATATTTAGAATGCTGCCTCCCTGAAAGAAAAAAATATTTTTATCTGCTGTGGTATTAATGTATTAATACCAGCAACAACAGAATGACTAATGCATCCATTCTTGTTAATATTTATAATGAAAAGTTCCAATGAGCCAGCCCTTATTGCAGGAAATGCATCCCTTAACCAGGAAATTTGCACCTGAGGCCCTGTCCAACCTATAGAAGAGGGAACTCTATAGAGCAGAGGTTTTCAACCTTTTTGAGTCCATGGCTCCCTTGACCAACTACATTATTTCTGGGTCAGCCCTGTGGGGCTCAGGAGCCCAGTTATATTACCCCTTGCCAGCAGAGCTGGCAGCTTCTCACTCTTTTTTGAACACCCTCCCTTGTAGAATGTTCCTTCAACTTCCTCTCCCCTCCCCTCTACTTGGGAGTCCTCTGGGCAGTTGCTGTTGCCACTCCTGGTCTCTGAGCTGCCCCCCTGTCCCACAGGGGCCTGGGAAGAGGATGTCCCCAGCCTTGGTGGCCCAATGGAGACTGGCTAAAGGTGAATGTGAGGCTACCGCCTAACCTTGGGAGGCAGCAGGTTCTGCTGGGCCTGCATGGTGGAAAGACTCCCTTTCAGCACTGGGCACTCAGCTCCCAGGTGGGCCTTGCATACAGCAAGAACAAGAAAGGCTAGTGCACCACCTGTCTGCCTGGCCTCCCACTTGCCTGTCCATTCCCAACAGCAAGGGCTGGTGGAGCAGCTGGCTGGGCTCCCTTGCCTGCTTGCATGTTTACTCTGAGGTCGCCTCAGCTCCTGGCAACCAGCACCCCCTAGCCAGCCCCAGAGGCACCAGGAGCTTGCAGCCAGGGCTGCTGCAACAAACAGCTGCACAAGCCTTTGGGAGGCAGAGACATGAGAGAGCATGAGAAGAGGGAGCGAAGGAAAGAGGGACAGAGGCCAGTGTTGCTCGTGGCCCCCTGGCCATCCTTCAAGGCACCCCAGGGTGCCATGGCACACTGGTTGAAAACCACTGCTCTAGAGCATGCGAAGCATGGTGCATCTCGCCCACACCTCCAAATTTTAATACATTGATTATGTTAAGTATTACGTATCTTAAGGACTGCCTTCTCTCCCATTAGGGATATAACAATGAGTGATATATCAAATGCAATATATAGTTTTGCACGACCTCAGCCTATGAAACCACCTTGCTTACCTCACTGGTCTGTATATTTCTTTAACGCCAATAAACTGAAGTTGTTCCATTATGTCTGGGATACTTGCACATCGGGTAAGATTTATTCTTGGATAATACAGAAGGTAGGATAGGCACATTTCATTTCTGGTGCTAAGACCACCCTAAAAATGTGAACAAATCAACAATACACACTTCAGGATTTTTTTCAGATCTCTTGGTACCTTTGTTGAGGCTTTATCGAGAATGTTTCCTAAAATTACTCCTCTTCTTATCAATAATCTTAGGAAAATGCAAATAATGTCCAAAGCAAGGGCAGCAAATAAAACTATAAACTGTATTAATGGCACCCAAGCCATTGTTTATTTGTTTGCTGAGTGTGAAACTTTTATTCTTTTCTTACTGCAGCTGAAGTAAAACAGTAGATGGATTATTCATAACAGGTGCTGCCAGATGACTGCAAAAGTTTTTTTAAAAAAATAAAAAATCTTTCTTCTAGAAGCCTTCCTGCTGTGCTGTTTTTTTCTGAACTAGGACTGTGTGTGCAAATTTCAGAAAGGTAGTGTTGACAGACAATTCAGTCCTAGAATCTAAGCTTCTCTGCTTGTTCCCAAACCTGACTACTACTGCCCTCTGGTGTTACCTCTGTATATCCATCATGGTTGCTGCTGCTGCTGCCACTATGTACATAAAACACTAAAAGGATGGCAAGAAAAAGGAGTAGCAGTTAAGGATATAGGACACAGGGCATGTGGCAAAGCCCACTGCCCAAATAACCTTGTTCTCTGTACCCTCAAAGTAAAAGTTGGATTTTGTGGCCCCAAACCCACAAGTAAATAACAGAGCCTTAATATGGTACATACAAGCTAACCAAAAAGTATGCTAAAGGAAGGTTCATATCTTATTTGCTGTGTGCCATACAAATGACCCACGGAGGTGAGACTTATGTCTCAATTATGTCCCAATGGCAATGAGATCATTGTAATATATAAAGCATTGTTCTTGAATATTAGATTGGGTCTATTATGGTACACTAAAATTATAGGCAGCAAAGAGGGCCAGATGCAATTTCTCTGGCATCAGAAGTAAATCTGCTTTATAAGTTTAATAGATCACCTACAGCAAAGCTCTAGCAGCCTTGCAGCTATCTGCCAAGAGTACCTAAATGCCTCAAAACAACATTTCCTGCAACATTTTTATCTGAAGACATTTTCATTCTGCCATGTCATGAAGTTTCTTACCCAAGTCATATGTGATCGATTTAGGGTACTGTAATGACATTCAGTGACCAGATTATCTCCCTGAAACACAACATTTAAGGCAAACACTGTTACAAATGATAATGTTTAAGTCATTTTTTTGGTGATCGTTTTAAAATATCTTAAAAGTTTTGAGAAATTGAGTTTTAATATTTTGATTTTTGAAGATGTAGAGGGTAGGCTGAAATTTTATTTTGTGCCACATGGCATTTATATTTATCAGTAAAAGCATATGTAACAATTTGTTAAAAGGAACTGTAAAATACATTGTAACACAGATTCCAGTTTTCACTGTTTCTTAGAAACTCTTCTGCTGTGAGTGGCTCTGCGCCACCCATTCAGGGGCAACGAGCCAATGAGACACTGAGGTGGCCAGCTGGTTCCGCCCTCCTGCGCACCTGGGACTGGGCAACTGGGGAGGCGCCGGCCGGATCTTTGCACCCCAGTGCCGCATATGCTTAAGACAGCCCTGAGTGGAGTGGCAAATCCCTCTCACTGGATCATGGGCAGAAATGAATTATTTAAGCCAGGAGGTAGTAACGCTTTTAGTTTGTAACTTCACCAGCAGGTTCATGCAAAACTCTAGAAAGTAGTTGCCCCGAATGAAGACAGAAAAGGCAAAATACTCTGCCCTGCTAAATTTAATTGTCTGCCAGAAAAGCAAGACCTGTGATACTATTCCCAGAAAGGACATTCATAGGTAAGAATATAATATTTTTCCTCTGATCAAGGGCAAGTTGATGCATGCACCTTGCTTGCAAGCAATGTAGCAAAGTGGCATCTTTGGAAAAGAGTTCCTGAACAGCCAAGTTCAACTCTTCCCTGCAGACCCACACCAAGGTCTTCACAATAATCCTGAGAGACAGTAACTGACCCAGTGTCAGCCAGCGAGCTTCAGGTATAGGTCCCATGGAACCCAACATAACTTACTCCTGTGTAAACATGGAAATGATTGGCCTGCTCAGCTGCACACTTTCTTGGGAGTATGGGTCATAAAACTCAATGGAAGTTATATCTAAATAGACATGCAAGGGATTGTGTCAGTAACACAGCAGGCTGCGCCTTGGAACCAGTAAGTCTGCTACGTTCCTGCAATCTGACTGGGGGCACACGAGGCACAACTGGGTTAGGGATAGGGATGAGTTGTGCCTCTCATCTAGATGGATTCTGTTCTCAGTGGCATCCAATGAATGATATATACATTACTGTGGAAGCACATCATGGGCTGAGAAAGATAGAAACTGGGACATTAAATGCATATGTTAAGTGGGCCTGTGAGGCATATGTGGCTGAGAGCTCATTCGAATGTACTTGCATACAGCCAGTCTAGTCACCACCACACAAGGATTAAACATTTTGTAGGTCACTGCAGATACTTCTAAATATTCATTTGCAATAGTGTGGGAAAAGCTTAATACTGCGAGGAGTGGTAGTAGCAGAACAAAACAGCTGCCCAAAGCAGGCAGATAACTTTTGGAGGATTATAAAGTGGCCAGCACATGCCCAGTGGTCATGTTTATGAATCTTAATACTGTTATTATTGGGGACAATAATGACAACACTTCTCAATCAATGACACTAGGGTCATCTATATGCCACTGCATGATCTCTCTCTCTCTCTTGATATCTCTTTTGTTATTTAGTAGTCTATTTGGGAGCTTAGAAGCAAGTTGACTATTTGAAGTAATATTTGATCTCCCCACAATAAGAAAGTTGCTACAGGCAGCAAATTTTCCATGTTTGCAAATGCATAACAGTATTTGTCATGACTAGCCATCCTCAGAGCCCTGAGGTCTATCAGACAGGCTGCAACTGACAAATGCTGACAGATTTATATGGTGAGGAGCCTTTCAGTCTCAAGTTTCTGCAACTAATATTTAACTCTTATGGCAACCCAAAGTTCTTATCAGTAACAAAAACAGCAACAGCCCAAAGGAAAAGCTTATCTTAAACAGAACATCAGTTTAGAATGAAAGGCTGTGAACAGTGAATTAGGAATTGAAAAAAACCAAGACCTCGAAAATGATTCATGCAAGTAAACATTAGGTTCATTGGAATATGAAGTAATAACTTCTACTGATAAGCCACAGCACAAGACGTGCAAATATATGTAATTGTAGCCTAATTACCCTTCTTTAACAAGACATGCTGATTTGGGGTGGGGCCATGACTGGGGAGAGAAGTGAGGAGGAGGGGGGCTTAACCTGTCATTTCTCTACTCCAAATGGAAGCTTCTCTTTCCCTTCCCCCATCCCTGCATGGAACAAAATGTGTGTTTTGCAATGGCAAACATGAACTTTTGGTCCATGCTGTTGAGGAGGAAAAATGGGGGACAGCTCAGCTTGGAGAAATGGCAAAATGGCAAAAGTATTATTAAATGAAAGAAGCACTGATTCCTACTGGCAAGATGGTCCTTTCTTCTTTCAGATACTGAAACTCCTGGAAGTTGAAGTCAAACTCATCATCATAGGCCAGAAGTTCCTGCTCGTCACCCTTGCGGAAATGACGCATCCTTATACCTCTACCAGCAAGGTGTGCATGGAGGAGCACTGCAAACACATTAATTCCACTTGGCCTCTCAGCATCCAGGGCCTGAAAAGGACCAGTGAAACTTATCAGATTACCACAGAGGGTGAGAGGACATTCAGTATTAGAAGAGCATATAGACTGCATTGTAATATGCTTACAAAAGCCATTATCCCCTCACCACACACACACACTGTAGACAGAATGTTAAAATAATTCCTGCACACATAAGAATTTATTCCTTTTCAAAATAATAATTTTAAGGCAGAGACAGTCCTACAAAAGGGAAAAAGAAAGAATCCTTTAAAAAACCTCACAGCAGAAACCATGGAAGCATGTGTAGATTTACAGAGCAGTAATTCAAGTTGTCAGCTTAGTCACTGTCCTATGATGGCTGACCAGCAGAACAGACTTTCGAGCTGCTTTTGCTTTCCTTAAAACACTCAGATGTTTGCAAGGTGGGGAGGGGGAGTTTTGGGAGCTAGAAAATTAAGCAAACTCAGTCTTTAATCACCTCAACTATTCCTGCTTTGTAAGTTCTCACATCCCATCTCAACAGCCCTTCCAGACCAGTCTATTCCCTCCCTCCATGAGTTTCCAAACACAATATTATTCAGTATTTTAAATAGCATGGTTCGTTCATTGTTTTGCATATGTGCCATTTATTGAAAGTGGAACTCTCTTCCCCAAGAAAACAGCAAAGCACTGTCAATATTTTGAATAGACTATATTTGCCCAGCTGCCAGAAAACTGGTAACAAAGCTCTACAGAATGAAAGTCAGAGTTATTAACTGTAGGTCAGTTTTAAAGCACATTCTGTAAGATCAGCAGGAGAAGAAAAATAAAGATCAAGTATTTCTTTTACTATTTCCTGTTCTATTTTCATTTGATTTTATTTAACAACTTGCATGCTGCTGTCAGGGATCCAAAGGAATGGTATATGTGCCCTAGAGTTAACTTGGATTCAGGAGTTTGACTTTTTGCTTCCTCATTACAACTGTTGAAGAGACAGGTCAATTTTAATTACAGTGCAAAGGGTTTTTCAGCAGAGAAAAATGAAGTTAAAAGGCTGAGCTACACGTGCAGTTCTGTCTCATGTGCACACAAACCATCTTTTGATCCTGGACCTACTGTACTGCAAATGTCTGTATAGTAATGACTGTATCAGTAGCCACTAGTTCCTTCAGAAGAAAGCAATTCAAATGTGCTATTTTCAGATAATGCAAAGAATCACAATGAATTGTGCAAGGCATGAGACATACTTCCTCTAGGCATTCCAAAGTGCAGTGACCCTCTGATGTGAATTCTGGCATGCCCGGTGGGATGTTGTGGAAGAGGCTGACCCAGAGACCTGCTTCAATAACTCCAGCATCGTAGCTCCTTAAATCTGGGGTATAAAATAGCCTCAGCCCAGAGTTATCTATCATTCCTGAGAACAAAAGAGCAATTGTCAGAAGCAGCCATAAATCAACATAAAGTATCCTATCGGGTTTTTTTTAAAGTCGCTTTGGGACCCACTTGTCAAGTTTATGCAAGAAAGTAATGCAAGGGAGAACCTGTGCTTAAGACTGGTCAAAGGGGGTCACAAAACTGGGAAAGCTGTAAATAAGGTCTTGTCACAAGAAAGTGGTTAATTAGAGCAGGCTGACTTCTGTACTTTTCTGACCTGAACAAAAAAATAATGTACGCATCTGTGTTCCTTGTAAGGCCTTTCCAAATAGCCACTCTAGCACAATAAACACATAGTTATCACTCTGTTGTTGTGGGGTATTATCTAAGTGTCTCTCTCCACCACTCGCACCAAGGAAGCACATCTGAACTGGCAAGCACTTAAGATGCAGTATTCATCAAGGGTGTGGAGGGATGGATCCTTCTGTAATGATCTGGAGTTCTGTCAGGGATATTTATTTGATAGTATTTGGTAAGGCTGATCACGAGCAACTCTTTTCTGTCCCATGTTCTCTCCATTTTGTGATGTTTTTTAAATTTTATTTATTCCTTCTTATATATAAAACATACATATAACAGCACATATAACAGTGGTGGACAAAGGTAAGTCAGGATCTTGGGGTGATTTCTGGCAGATCAGCAAAACTTTCTGAATCCCAATTGTTTAACAATAGCAACACTAACATACCTTTTTTTTTTTTTTAAAAAAAGATAGTTTGCCAAAACAAATATTTTCTTTCCTGAGTGGAGGAATCAGGACTTGATTGGTATGTAAAAGGATTGTAAGAACAGTTCTGGTCCTAAAAAAAAAAATTATTTGGCTGAACATGTTTAATTTAATGATAATAATGTGCCAATTAAGACATCCTGGTCCTAAATTCTAAGCGTACAGAAGTTTGCCTGTGCCATCATTTTGATCTGAGTCTAGTTTGGGAATCTTAAAATTATGCTTAAATAAACGTAGATCCATCATGAGTGAAGTTTACCTTTTCCCTGATACATAGGACCATAAGTGAGGGGTTTTGTTTTCTGTTAAGCTATTGTTTAATTTGCTATACTCAGTAAAAGTTAGGACTGAAGCCCAGGTCCCACTTCTTTCAATATTAACACCCTTTGATGAACTATATCTATAAAAAAGGGGGGCTGTCCAATACAATTGTGATTTTAAAGGAATAACAAAATTAACAAATCAGCAACGCTAGGAGACAGAAGCAATCATTTTGTCTATGGTGAGCTGATTTCAACAAATCTCTGCAGTATTTTTCCACTTTCGTAATATGACAGGACAGACAGTAAAGTGTAGTTGGCTATCAGCATCACTGCATGTCTTATCACAGTTTGTCTTATGAAATATCTTATCTTTTCTGGTTCAGACAGCCCTTTCTCATTATTATGAATCTTTTAAAATCTAAGACTTTAAAGTTTTTAAGTGGCTAATTGTTGTTTGGATTTTTCTTGTCTTTTAACATGCTACGAGCTGTTTTGAGTGGAGCTAATCTCTCCCAGCCACTGTGCAAGAGAGTCAGCCAGACAGCCAGTCTCGGAGTAAATCCCAAGTCCCTCCCTCCTCAGTCAAGTAGCTCCTCGTAGTATCAAGATAGTATCTGCAAGGTCCTTGTTACCCTAGACAGACAGGTCAAGTTGGAAGTATGGAGAACCCAGTTGCACAACACACCCAGACAGGTGAGGAAGCATTTGTTTTGGAAAGGAAAACTACTCAGCACATGCTCAGAGGCAGTCAGCCTATGTGCCAGAATTTCTGTAAATCAACATTTACAAAAACTGATGGAAGCTTCCAAACTTGGTTATACGTCACCCAGAGGTTGCCTTGTTTGGGTGACTGATGCAATAAATAAACAATTGTATTATTCCCCCCCCCCCCACACAATATGTTGATAACTAAAACAGTACAGCTTCAAAATTTCATTCAAATGTTGATCTGTAAAAAGTCAAAATGACTTTGATGCCATGCAAAAATATTACCACCCATCACATCTTTAAGAGATTCAGAAGTAAAAGATGTGCATTTTTCCCCAATATTTTGGTGAAAAAGTTTGTCCTTTTGAAATTCAGATTAAGTTGTGCAGTGCAAAAAGAGGGGCTGCAATTTCACATAAATACTGTACCTGGAAGTAAAGCATATACTTTGTACTGAAGCATATGTCAACCTGTGCTTCCATGTACAGTATTTCAAACATTGCGTTCTCCACGTGAATATGGGCAAGAGCTAGGACAAGCCCAGGATGTTCACAAAGAAGATTATCATCAGCACTGACACTTTAAGAAAAAGTGGGATTTCATTCCCTGTTAGCTGTTTCATTTTCTGGGATGAGCAGGCTAGGAAGCCAATGCATTTGGCATATTTTACTAATTTAGAAAGTTAAAAAGTAGTTAAGAAACATACCCTCCATGTATGATGGGTTGTCATAATGAACTTCCATAAGCACATACTGAGGATCTGATGCTGTCCCGATAGATAAGCCAACATGAGGAGGATATGTAAAGCCCTAGAATTTGAAACATGCAAACACAATTAACCAGGTTCTACCAAAAGTTCTAATAATTTAGTTTGGAACGTATTTCAGCCTCATATGTCAACTAGAGAAAATGGCAGATCCCTTAGGACTGACACTTACCAGAAATTGCTGATACTAAATATATCTATGTCTGCATGTAAACATGCAGTAATTTGGGGGTTTTGTGTACCTTTTGTGTATATTTCGTATTTTTTTACTATACATACATTTGCTCCCATCATTCTACCAAAGGGGAAAACTGGTACTGATACTTGGACCTTGTTTACCTCCTTTCCTTATCTGTTGTTGGCCAAAGTGTAATGAAGGTGTATCACTATCAGACACTATAGGAACAAGCTTAGGATCAGTGTACTGTATGGTTGGACAGTGTTCTCGAAGCTACAAACATGAGTCTGACCAAACTACGGGAGACAGTGGGAGAAAGGAGTGCCTGGCGTGCTCTGGTCCATGGGGTCACAAAGAGTTGGACACGACTAAACGACTAAACAACAACAACTGTATTCCAAATTCATAGATTTATAGCCTGCCTTTCAATGCATACAAAGATTTCAATGCATTTTAAAGAACAATGTAATTTTTAATTTTTAAAGAACAACCAACAGCTAAAATTCTTCAAGCACATCACATTAATCAATCAAAAATGCAGACTACGGTAAAAACACTTGTCAGTTTTCCTAAAAACACCAGCAATGATCAAGGCACATATATTCCACTAAGGAGAGAGCTCTGCCCTACACCCTCAGATTTCCCAACTGGAATTTCCCAATATTGGATCATTTTTTTCTTAATCTAGGCTGAGTTTATACAGATTTATACCACAGGAATCATATTATTCTGAGTAATGACATATAATTTTAAAATTATTCATTGTTGTCTCTTGTTTACCTTGGAAAAATTCTCAGAATACAGAAATGTGCTCAACAGCTAGATTTAATGTTGATGGTATTTAACCATCCTGAGACCAAGTTCAATTTGTTCCATGTAACAATTTTTGGCTCAACAAGACTCTGGCAGCTGGGCTTTAGATTTCATCATGTTCAATACAGGCAACAACTTAGAGAATGTACATCAATCATGACTAATTTAAGTCCTACTGATTTCAATGGACTTCTGCTGCCAGAGTTCATTAGGTGAATTCTGCCCATAGTGTCTATTAGCAAAATAAGTTACAAAAACCATATATCTTACCTCTCCTCCAATGGCCCAGGCAAAAATGACTGTTTCACAGGTGAGGAATGAATCTGGCATGTTTGGATGATAGCACTCATGACCATAGTCCAATACACTATCATTCAGACTGCTGCTACATTGATAGAGTAGAATGTGATGAACCAAATTTTCATGGCCTTTCTGTATCAATGGTTCAACCTGTTAATGTAATAAAAGTCAATGAATTTAATACTGTTTTATCTTAGCAAATGTTAACAGCATTTGAAGAAGCAGGCCCCAGTCTAAATAGCTACAATCACAATTATATATTAAAGATATCATGAAAACGTTTAAATCATTTTGTGAAAAATTACACATCTGACTTGATGTTTGGTTTGCCCTGACTTGGTGTTTGGTTTGCAGATTATTCATGTGCCTTACACATTGGGAGGGATCATAACTCAATTGTAGATTATACAGTTTGCATGAATTATTTTTCAGGTTCCATCCCTGTTTGTTAGCTAAGGCCAACCCATCTAACCAGAATGTTCTCTTCTCCCATCCTGAAGACCTCCTGGATATGCATACTTCCATTCTGCAAGTATGGGAAAAGAATAATAGAATCATAGAATTGTAGAGTTGGAAGGGACCCTGAGGATCATCTAGTCCAACCCCCTGCAAAAAATGAAGAGAGTCTGTGGATACATGTAAAATGGATGGCTGGGGAGTGTGATATGGCACAGCAAAGCATATACTTCTTAATAATATAATTATGTTATACTAAGACAAAACAGCAACAACACAGACTTTTATGGGTATGGTGAACAAGAGCAGGACCTTGATTCATAGTTAAACTGGGGAGGACTTTGAGTAAGGCCTCCTCGCTGCTTTATTCTGCCCTGTAGGAGCTATCATGGTACCGCGGAAGCGAAATAAAACGACAACCAGTTTTCACACACTGATCATTTCAAAGTAAGTACAGTAAAGATGCAGGGTTGTATCTCAGATTTCTGTAGTTTCCACCATCTTACATGCCCCCATGTAAAAAGGACAGGTGCTCACACTATAACTAGTTTCTGAGCTATCAGAAAAGGGAAGAGTAGAAGCATAAATGAAAGCCGCAGTTACATTGCCCTAAAACCAATGGCAGTTTTTTAAACTGAATGCTACAGTGTAACAATGATGACAAAATCCACTTACTTTTGATACAAATAAAATAAGACGGGAACCAGCAAAAAAGCTAGGAGGATGTTCTATTGATCTCTGCTTGAAATAACGGAGTACTTGCCCAAACGTGTGATACACCCACCTGCCTCTAAAGGACACCGACACCTGCTGTTCTTCTACTCAGAGCTTAAAGCAACAACAACAACAACCTCTCCTTCAAAGCAATGGGTCATCACCAAAGTTGGCAATCCTTTCACTGTCAGTTTCCTAAACATCAATTCAAACAAGTATTCTTTTGTTCAGTTCCCTTTCTATTGAAAAAGAGAATCTTCCAAAAGGTAAACAGTTTATGTATAACGCCCTTCTGCCTTTGCCAGACATTTTGCAGGAGGCTTTGTGGTCTCTCTCTCTCTCTCTCTCTCTCTCTCTCTCTCACACACACACACTCACACACACACACACAGAGAGAGAGAGAGAGAGAGAAACATTCATGAGAAGCATCAGCCCATTAATTTGATAATAATTATATAAGGTGACAAATCACTGTCTTTACAGCTGGACAAGAGGCTGGAAATAACCCCTTAATTATCTGACTTGTGTAAAAATGCATGCAAATATATATTGTAAATATATTTTTCATTACCCATTAAACTATATGGCAGTTACCAAAAAAAAAAAAAAATCCTTGCAAGCTTAAGATGACAAGGGTGAAAATTTCAGGACATAATAAAATGAGACTTTTATCTTACATGCATACATTTTCTTCTACAGAACCTTTTAAATATCTGGTGGTTATATGTTGTGTTTTATGAAATGTACTGTAAGAGCTTTACAGGGCTATCATCCATGAGAAGTATCCAATTCTGACTGATACAGCACTTTTGTCTTTATATATTCAAAGTACACTCAAGAGCAGCACTGAAGCGGGTGAGGAGACAGAATGCAAGCAGCCCTTCTACATTTCTGTTATCTGTGTGGCTATTGCTATCACAGAGCTAGTATGTTGGGGAACTGCTTCCTCCCAATGCTTACTCCACAGGTGTGGTATCAAGAGTATCTCACTGATGCTCTTTGCACACAGACCCATTGCCATGTTGAGCACTTGAGCATTTCCAGTACATGTCAACACCTGCTGCAGAATATGAATGTGTCAAAGACCAATCGCTGTTACTGCACTTCTCCCATGGAAAGAAAGAAGCATAATGAGCCCTGGGCCAGAAAAATATCAGCAGCAATTAAATGTGGCAATGACAAGTGGTTTGAGTGTACACACTTGTGGATGTGTCTATAGGGAAGGCTTGAATATAACAAGAGAGGCATTTGTACCTATTCCAAGGACAGGCCAACTCAGTCTGTACTGAGGACTGAAAGAGCTAGACAGAGCCAAAGACAGGGAAGAACAGGGTCGGATTTAGGTTTGATAAGGCCCTAACCTATTGGAGGTAATGGGGCCCTTTATATGTCCAGCTGTCCTTTGTCAACAACAAATTGTAACTGTTTTTGTGTGTTGAATTTATGCTATATGGTAATTTCTGGACCCAATAGGTATCTAAAGCCATTTGCCACTGCTGCTGTATGGAGGTTTCATTTTATTTGTTGTTTATCTTATATTTTGGAAATGTACATCCAGGGTTTTTTTCCCCTTTAAATTTTTTGGGGGGCCCACAAGAGAGTGGGGCCCAAAGCTGTAGCTTGTTTAGCTTGTATGTAAATCCGGCACTAGGTAAGAATATAATAAGAGCTTGCTGGATCAGGCCAATGGCCTATCTAGTCCAGCCTCCTGTTCTCATAGCAGCCAAACAAATTCTTCCCTTTCCACCCCAGTGGAAATGCCATACTTTCCTTAGCTACCAAAGTAAAAATAAGAGATGGTACAGGGGCAACTATGGAGATTGCTTACACAGCTACTTCCTTCCACAACTCTTATATGCCCTACTAAAATTCAGGTACAGGCTTAGTCCACAATTCTGCCCACACAGCCTCAGGAACAAATCTATTTTGCTATTAGCTCTATTCTTTGCCTTTGCAGAGTTCACTGGGCTTTTCCCTCTACACATCCCAAGGTCCCCTCAGCCAGAGGAATATTTGAAATCAAAAATTGCCATTTGACAACCCTAAGATCGTGACCCCCATCACCGAGAACAGAGGAGTCAGCTCCTTTTTGTCTCTTCATCTTCCTAGGCACATCTTGGGTTATTTATATTATGAGTGCACAGCCAGGGGCATGTGCATTTTATTTACTAGTGCCTAGTATAAAAAGATTCTCTTGCATTTTATCTTAACCTTAAACAAGCTGGTGAAATATTATACACCTTGCTGCTGACATCTGTAAGAGCTGAAGTAATGCTAGGATTCTGTACTCTCTGAAATGCTTTGGAGTGTATGTTTGCCTTCTTAATAAGCATGTTTTCATTTTAACCAGAAGTAGTTAAGACATTGGGTGTTTTAACTTGTTTTTTTCTAGGTGAAACCACCCAAATTCCTTGTACTTACAGTACCTTAGTATATGTGGTGTAGACGAGTTGACAAGAAAATCAATAACTGGAAGAAGGAAGAGGTTTAGAAGCTTTTATAAATCTAGTACTCCACTGTGAGTACTAGATTTCCAGACAGCCTGGTATATGAAGTGGCTTTGGTAATAACAGTAACAAATTATAACAACTGCAAACTACATGAAAATGTCTTTTAAGTTGGAAGGAAAGTAAGACAGACAGACTCCTTAGATTCTCCATAATTGACAAAACACATAATGAAAATTAATCTAGGATTTCAAGGAGAAGAAATTGTGATGAAATTCCGTAGTTTATTCTTCTATTTACAAAATCATTCCTAACAGTTCTGTTCCAATAATTATACAGTACAGTAAGCTCACAACTTACACACATTTAACTTGGCCACATTCAGCTGTATGCAGGTGGCAATTTTATTTATTTTATTTTTCTAAAAGGCTGCAAAAAAGGTGGCTTCTGGGGAAAATGCCTTTGGCAATCTCACCTGCCACTGAATCCAATGGTTTTTGACTATATGAGATTTTGGCAATCCCTGGACCCTAACCCCCGTGTAATTTGCAAGCTTAATGTATGCTGTTTTAAGATTGGAAAGGAATAATGACATCATGGATATGTAGTTAATTTTATTGTTAATTATATTTCACAAGTTTGTGGACTAAGCAAAATAATAAGGATTTGTTAATCAATTAATTAGCATACTTTCATACTTCACAATATCAATCTTGGGTGATAAACTAAATGGCTAAGCAATATAACCAGCTGCAGAGGGCTGTGCCCCTTTTGAGAGTAAATATACAGTATTTCTAAGCTGCAATGTATTTCCTATGTGTTGATTGATTTTATATATCATGAAATATTTGTGTTTGTATTTAGAACGAATATTTTTCCTCTGCAATTACCTGCAAGATTACACTTACTCCCTTGCTTCCCCCAAAATACTTTTTGCATTCTATACGTTGCTAAAATTGCAAGATAAAAAAGCAGCTGTCAAGTTCAAGTTCCATGAACAAGTTGGCAAGAAATACTGTAATGTCACCTATAACTCTGATCACAGGCAATGTCGTTTGTCTGCCTGACATTCCCTGATGCTAGAGGCTTGATGCTGAGACCGTCAAACAGTTACTATCAAAATGCAATTAGTATGAATTTAAAGGAGCCAAAGAATGAAAAACACATTTTAAAAAATATTCTTCCCTATAAGGCATCTCAAAATTATGTGTGATACTAGTTCTGATTAGGTTCTTTTATGCATACTGCAGCCACACAATCATATCTGTATTAATGGGAGAGCATCTGGGTGGATGCTTAAGGCATTGGGGGGGGGGTGCGCAAAACTATAGGAGCATCCATATGAAAAGAAAAAAATATATTTCATTGGAGACCAGGGTCCATCTTTTAAGATACCCGTGTGTGTGTGTGTGTGTGTGTGTGTGTGTAGTCAGTGGGGCTTCAGGTGCACATTTTCATCATGATGTTTACCCCATTGGTAAAATTTGTCTTTTGATGCCCCCCCCCCACATTTAAAACCAATATAAAGCATAAGTACAGTGGTACCTCGGGTTAAGTACTTAATTCGTTCCGGAAGTCTGTACTTAACCTGAAACTGTTCTTAACCTGAAGCACCACTTTAGCTAATGGGGCCTCCTGCTGCTGCCACGCCACCAGAGCACGATTTCTGTTCTCATCCTGAAGCAAAGTTCTTAACCTGAAGCACTATTTCTGGGTTAGAGGAGCCTGTAACCTGAAGTGTATGTAACCTAAAGCGTATCTAACCTGAGGTGCCACTGTATTAGTAGGGCTCTATGCCGCACACTGTTATGAATCAATACAATTCTCAGAACAAAATAATGTATGTGCCACAACTATTTTGTCTTTCCATCTTCAAAGAGATTGTGAAATAACACGTCAGAGACTTTCCCAAAGGCACATTTATGCAACATTTTACCAGAAATTGTTCCTTTTGGGTTGAAATAAACACTGCTTACTGGCAGTAAAGAGAAACAATGTTCTTTGTGGCTGGCCAGTTCATCAAAATTACAGTCCTTTACATAACTGCAAAATGAGAAATAAGAAAACAGCCAGATGTCTAGTTATTTGTTTTGCATGACAAGCTTTCTAGGGAGAGATTTGGTTTGAACCATTATTCAGCATTAGACAGATTCCAAAACTGTTTTAATCTCTCTCTCCCTCTTCCTCTCTCTAGATATCCTATTGTCATATTATCTTTAACTAATTAACCTTACAATCCAATGGTCCTTGGTGGGATTTCCCAGGGCTCACAGGAAGTATGAAATTTCCCTGTACAAGAATGGAGAAAGAGGTCTAACAACAGAGGGAGATCAGACATTGGATGCCTCCACCACACTGAGGAAACCTCCTTGGCCCTGGCCCAACTCATGTCACGCTTCCAACATAGGTAGGGCTGAAAAGAAGCAGGCACAAAGGATATATAGGATATATTTCAAAACAAACAAACAAACAAATAGTAAGTGCTGGACTTAAGTATGTGTAGTAAGAATCTAAATTTTTAACTTCCAGATTGTTTTGTGATTACCGCATTAGAAAAAAAAGAAGCCTGGTTGCTTCCTTCTGCCATCACTCACCCAGGGCTTGTCCCAGTTGTTCCATGCCTAGAAAGCATGAGTGCAAGAGATTTTCCTGCAAAAACCCGCTCTTTTGTGCTGAATTGGAGCAAATGTCAATCTGCAGAATGTTTTCTCCGATTTGGCAGCAAAGATTGGGATTTCCCAGGGCAAAGCAGAAGTGTGGACAAGCCTCTAGCTATTCAACAACTGCTCCTGTCTAAGCAAAATAAACATTCCATCTATGCTTTATAATAGCTTTTGAAGTACTTTGTTGTACCTTCTGGGAAGCATACATACAAAATAACGGCAGAAACAGGGTGAATGTCACAGCGTTCCATATATTCTGTGTTACTAAATACTAATAGGGCATACTGAATAGGATTTTTAAAAAAAATTAATGTAGCATTTAAAATGTCGGCTGGAATGGGTATCAGATTTAGAAAGGCTCACAAGCGCAGTATGCAAACAAACAAAAAATCAGGAATTTGTCATTAAACAACAAAAAAGAAAAATTCAGATGGCTGAACGTACACATGGAAGCCAGACCCTTTTCCAGGGTGACATCAGAAAGACATGGAACTTTGCTTATTATAATTTCCTATCTCCCCCCCCCCCTGCTTTGTTTGCTTTTCTTCTTTTGAAGTTGCAGCTGTAAGCTGTGTGCATGCGTATGTACTTTTAACAACTATTCGTCCAAAATTTGGGCAAGTGAAAAAATGATACTCACTCAACATTAATCTCATCTCTCAAAAAGGATTGGGAAGATTTGGTCAACTGAAAGTAGGAATGTAATTACGGTAAGTCATATGAAAGTGTTCTGCCTTGCCCACTAGATCCTGAGGTCTTCTAGAGAGTCCTGCAGCAGGATCCTCTAGCAGATCTTCATACTGCCAGTGATCCTAGGAGATGTTGGGTCTGGACTACTGGGGCTGCTGAAGAGGCCAGACACCATCTTGACTCTGCAGCCTGCAAGACCTGCTCCCTGCCTTGCAGGCCTTTTTCCACCTTAAAGACTGTGATCTGGGAGGGTGCTGTTGTGAGGTTCTGTTGCTGCTGTTAATGCTATTTTTGCATCTTTATTCTGATCTTATGATTTATGTGGAAATTGTTCAATTTGGTTGTGCACTTTCTGATGCTTTGTTGTTGTTTATGACTACTTTTTCTATGCTTGTAGTTAAGGTAATCTTAAAAGTATGTTGTAAGGCAATTTGAGCATGGTTTTAACTTTGGAATCATGACATACAAATAAAATGATAGATTGGTTTATTGATTGTCATCCCTGCCCCTGGACTGGAGGCCATTATATCAGCTGCCTGGGTTCTGGGCCACTTCTCAGACCCCTACACCTCACATCTGCCATAGGGTCACAATGCTCATTCAACTCAATGGACTTAAGTTACTGGAATCAATTTATTTCAATGGGTCTAGCCTGACTTAGATATCACCCTATAAATTTATTGTGAAAGAATCAGAATCCATCTTGAGCATAATCTTTTTAAATGTTTTTAGAACCTTCAGCTGTTGATCATCTTCAGTGTTCTTAGTTACTTTGAGCCTTTGAGGATAAAGTGGGTTGTAAGTCAAAATAAATAAATAATCTTGGAAGTTTAAAAGGCATAGCCAAGCTTGCAACAAAGAGAAAATCCATCAGATCAAAGGACCCATAAACAAATAAGAAAGATTTGTGATATTCAGCTGAACATTTTACAGACAACTTGATTTTATGGAGCTGTGAGAGCTTTGAACACGTAGCAAATGCTTAGAATGCAAAACTTCACACCACTTTTTTTTTTGGGGGGGGTCCTTTTCAGAAAAAAAAGTGATGCAATTTGCATCAAGCAAGATGCAGGGCAGGCCACAGAATAATAAGTAGGTACTGTCTATCATTCAAGATAAGAAACAGTGCTCCCATTAAGTATCAAATGCTGTGGCTGCCCCTTTGGCTTCCGATCAATCATGCTCTCAAACTGGAGCCCCTTTGTGTTTTGCACGCTGTTGGATTTGGCATTACTAATACGTTCCTGTGTCAAAAAGCCTAGTTACCCATGGTAACAAGATTTTTGAGAGTCTCTTTTTAATGAGACTCTACTATGAATCTAAAAATTATGTTTAAGTAGCATCTGCTAGCCTGTTCCAGGGCAGATAAAATATTTTGGCAACTTGTTCTTGGCCCCTGTCAGAGGCACAGAATTTTGCACTGCCTGCCTGCTTGTCTCAATTTAAAAGTATTTATATGCAACCCAATGAGGAAGTTTTGGGAGCAGTTTACAACAAACATAAAAACAGATAAAAAATACAATAGAACAGGTCAACAGTAAATACAAAAACAAATAAAAATGCAGCAGAACAGGTCTATCTGCTTCTCTTGCCACGCATCAATACATTTGCTACTCATTTTCACACTGTTTTTATGTGCTTTACTGCTAATCTGGAACAAAAGAATTTACACTGAATCTCTTTTGCCATTCTGTTGCCTTTCAGCCAGTTTAAAGAGTTCCTTTTGGAGCTTTTTGCACAAACCCCCAAATAATTTGGTGTCATTCACGAACATGGCTTCTTTGAACAGTTGGATAGCCTACCAGCATACAAAGCTGTCATATACCATGTCAGACCACTTCGAAATACTAAATGAATGTGGCTTCTCAGAGCTTCAAACAGGGATTTCCCCCAGTCCTATCTGGGATTTATTTATTACATTTATACCCCATGTTTCCTTCCTGGAGCTCAAGGTGGTATACATGGTTATTCCTCTTCCCATTTTATTCTCACAACAGCCCTGTAGGGCAGACTGAACTGAGAGACAGTGACTAGCCCAAGTGACTGGCCCAATAGGTTGCCAATAGTATCACATGTGCTTGTGATAGTCATCTATGTCCTTACATGCATAGCCTCCTGCTGCAGGATAATGTTGATGGGGTTAAATCGGGTTAGAAGGGGTGCAAAATGGAAGGTTGAAATAAAGAAATGATTCCTTTGGAAATTATGAAGCACACCTACTATGTCCAGACCCTCATCTGGAAGTTGCAGTTAGGATGGTTAAAAGGTCAAGCACACAAGTCAAAGGCCACTCATGACATCTGTTGATTTAAGAAACTTGCCAAAACTAGGTGGGTACAGATTACAGTAAATGATGTAAACTTAGTGAAAGACCGGTGCAACTTAGGAGGTCAACTTTTTTAGCCATGACAGCTGGTTGTAGTTACTGGCCATAAAACTGAATTGTGTTTCTGATCAGCATCTCAAATTTTCTTCCCCACCCCTTCTACCTAGCCAAGTTCAGGAGAAGTTTGCAACTTGGATGAAGTGGAATCTACTTAAATTACCAACTACAGTGATCTTACAGAGCAATCAGAACCTCTGCCTGGAAGTGGTTGGCGTTGATGCAACACAGTAGATCACAGCTGCATCCACAGCCCCATCACTGGAACCATACTGTGCCAATCAATTCCCCAAACACCCTGTTTCAGGCTTTTTCCATGGACTTCTGCCCACAGGGATACCACTAGTGGTAGCTTCCAATCCACGTGCCATTGGGGAAAGTGTACAGGGCACACTTCTTGCTGCCAGGGCTCATGTGCTGCTGCCAGAATTCCCCCACCAGCAGCATGGCAGATTAGGAGGTGGGCTAGCTCCAGCCATCCTTCCCCACCCCCCTTCTAACTCAAGACTGAACAGGTGTTGAAATATACAGGAGAAACAGTTTCCAACTCATTCAGCTGCATCTTAATACTTTCATCATGTGAACTAATGTGAAACTGTGGTACTTCGTAATTTGTGGTTACATATTAAAAATGTGTGTCCTTGTTAACATATACTCCTGGTATCTGTTTATTATCTAGGTACCAGAATCAAAATGAAGTCTATATCTAAGAACGGAGAAATAAAAATCTTCCTCCATCACAAAAGGTATTTGTGCCAGCCATGTAAGAGCCCCTTATACCATCTTCAGTTGGCATATGAAGGGCAAAACAATAGTGTCACCCCCTTAGATTTCTGTCTAAGAGAGGATACTCCCTTCTTCAATATCTATAAAAAGTATACAACTTGTAATCTTCATATATTCATTTAAATAAAACAGATACCCAAGAAAACAATAAGAGAGGCACACACAATATTTTCGATAGTAGCTATTTAATAGTTTTAGTGAAGGACTTGAGAGTCTTAATTTTCATTACATGGGAGCTAGTATTTAAGAAAGCCTTGAGTGGTATACATAATGCATAGGCTGGGTTTTTTATTTTATTTTAGAACACTCAGGACATTAGTACTATATATAGGCAAACATCAAATGCATGGAATTGTGCCTCTGGCATCTGTGGAGTTCTGCAACTTAAGCAAACTAAAGCATGATGCAAGTGCACATCTAGCCACAAGACATGTTTGCAGGCATAAATAAGTGTTGTTGGCTCCCTTATACCTTGGGTCTCAAGATTTGTAAAATTTCATAACTCAAATGAACTTTTTGATTTATGTAACATATTTAGCTGGATAGGCATTTACTTTCAAAATAAAAGTAGCAGATAAAGAAGTTCAGAATAAGAAGCAAGTCTTTCTGTAATCTTATAACTTCTTTGGTAAACCCACCACTCCTCACAAAAACTGTGGAGTTACGTAAAGCCATCTTTGCACAATGTCATTCAGAGATTACAGTAAGCCCGCAATTTACATGGGGGTTATGTTCTGGGAATCATGCCTAAAGCCAAAATCGCGTATAGTCAAAACACATTGGGTTCCATGGCAGGTGGGATTGCCAAAGTCTTTTCCCCTGGATGCCTGCCTCCTTTCAACACCCTTTTTAATTAGGTAAAATTGTTTGGCCAAGCACATAAACCTGAATGCACCCAAGTAAAATATGTGTACATTGCAGACTTACTGTACACCAAACTACCTGCCTAGATCCTATACATTTGCCTCAGCATGTTTGTATCATGCTAAACAGTCATAAATGTTGGCACTTGAGATCCTGAACATTAATGAACAAGCACAGCAAGTCTTGGAATTCCATCGTATCAACTGAAGAAGCACAAGTATATCCAGCAGTATTAAAACAGCTGATGCTCAAAAACAGTATTTCTTAAACTTAACCAAAGTGGCTTTTATTTGGGGGGTGGAAGGGGGAGCTGTTTCATCATCATCATCATCATCATTTATTATTTATACCCCGCCCATCTGGCTGGGTTTCCCCAGCCACTCCGGGTAGCTTCCAACAAAGATTTAAAATACATTAAAAATACATTTCAGTACTCCTAATCAAACCCCATTTCAAGGGAACTTTCAAATAATCATGTTTCTATCCAAATTAGGGAAAACCATTTACGGGTTGATAGTAATTCTCTCCCCACACACAAACATGCATGGATGACCAACCAAAGCCCTTTTTTTCTTAAACTTCTCTACAGTAAATCAACATAACCAAGGCAGGACATAAAACAGAACTAAAGTTAATGCAGCAGTTCAGATTTTTAGATGCTGAAAATATGATCCTATATTTCAAGGATCTTCACTGTTTTTAAAATGTGTGTACAAAAAAGAAAGCCTTAGCAAAAAGTGCTATCCTATAAATACATACATATATGTATCTTGATGGCATACCTGTATCACATGATGTTTTTCATGTAGTGTAGGTATCTTAAACATTTGGCACCAATATGTTGTATCTTTGTCTGGTATAGGCACCTGTCTTAATAAAAAGAAAAGGAAAGGCAAATATAATATAAAAGTATCTGATTTCTGCTCCCTGTACAGGTAGCTAACAGTTCCACCCATCTTACCCTGATACTTAATAAAAGCAAAACCCAAAGAAACTTACGCCTTGGTTTGTCAAGTCAAAATACGGCAATGAGGGAGCGATAATAGCAGTCTTCTCTGGGTTCAATAAACGAAGACTCTTTGTCCCTCGATTTGAACCATGGTAATTTTGAACTCCTTCTCTAAAGTCTTTGTCATGGTATGCCCATATCACCCTCACTGTGCTTTCCTAGAAAGGAAAAAGGAAAAACTTTACTGATTAAGTATGCAAGAAGATGTCACAGTCAATCATGGCAGCTTACCAGATGAATCTGCCCATATATAACAGCCTTTCCTAATGATAGGTAAAGGTAAAGGTACCCCTGCCTGTTCGGGCCAGTCTTGCCAGACTCTAGGGTTGTGTGCTCATCTCACTCTATAGGCCAAGAGCCAGTGCTGTCCGCAGACACTTCCAGGTCACGTGGCCAGCGTGACAAGCTGCATCTGGCGAGCCAGCACAGCACACGGAAACCATTTACCTTCCTGCTGGTAGGCGGTCCCTATTTATCTACTTGCACCCGGGGGTGCTTTCGAACTGCTAGGTGGGCAGGCGCTGGGACCAAACGACGGGAGCGCACCCCGCCGCGGGGATTTGAACCGTCGACCATGCGATCGGCAAGTCCTAGGCACTGAGGTTTTACCCACAGCGCCACCCTTTCCTAATGATACCCTAATGATACCCTTCTTATATTTTAGACTACACCACCTGGCTAGGGTTGGTGAGAGATAGTCCAGAAAGATTCTTTAGTAAGGGATTTAGTAAGGAATTCTTTAGTAAGAGATAGCTGGATTTTATCTTTTTGTAGTTCTATCACTCTGCACTTCATTTTGTTTTGTTTAAATTTGCTGTTTAAAATAGTTTTGTCTGCTTTTTATACAGCCTAAATATGATAAAAAAGCGGTATTTTTAAATTTTAAATTTTAAAAATCCAAGAACATTCGTTTCACCTATCCTAAAGCATTCTGTACTTCAGGCAATGCCTCCTTGTGGAATTGAGATACAGTGGTACCTCTGGTTACGTACTTAAACCGTTCCGAAGGTCCATTCTTAAGCTGAAACCGTTCTTAAACTGAGGTACCACTTTAGCTAATGAGGCCTTCCCCTGAGTCTGCGCCACCAGTGCACAATTTCTGTTCTCATCCTGAGGTAAAGTTCTTTACCCGAGGTACTACTTCTGGGTTAGCGGAATCTGTAACTCAAAGTGTTTGTAACCTGAGGTGTTTGTAACCCAAGGTACCACTATATTCTGGTACCACCAGAATCTGTAATTAAACAAACTTCTATTAGGCATGGAGCTTTTCAGTGAGAGAGAAAAAGCTCAACAACTTTTCTGTCCGGATTTTCACGTTTTGAAATATGGCAACCTTAGCATAGCATAATGGTTAATTGATCCAAGAATGTGAAGCTCACAAACGGCTTGATTTTTTTGGGGGGGGGGAGCAGACTGTTTTATCTCTTCATTCATGATTTAAGTCTTACTCCCCTCTCTCTAAGTCAGATTGATCGTCAACTACTTACTGTTATACTCTTGTCGTTGGGGTCACACGTGTGAAGTTGCCGGCTGAAAGCTAGTATCGTATGGGTACTGTTTTCCATGGCATATTCCAGATGGTAGTCCTGCTGTGAGTCCTTTTTCAATGTTCTGTCTGCATTTGTAAAATAATCCTGTTGAAGAAACAAACCTGCTGTTACTTTTTTTGCTTTAAATAATCTGAACTCAACAACCTTTTGAGTTTTCTGGGAAAGAAGTGTAAAAGGATAAGTTGTAATTTTCTAAGAAAGTATTTTATATTAGCAAACAGGAAAACATCAGAATTTAGCCACCAGAATTTATTTTATAACTGTATGCATATATTTTCATCTGCACACCTTACAAAAGAGGGAAGGAAAGAGCAGAAAAAGAAAACAAAGCAAATTTCCCAACATTGTCACCATGAAAACATGAAATATATTGTAATCAAAATAGTTACATTAAAAGATCCATGTGAAACATTTTGTACAGATGATAATTCTTTGCATTGCACTTGTAGGTTAGAAGTGTATCCATTATGGTTTTGCTTTACATTTGTAGAATGTATAAACTAACTTTTAAAAGTCTGTTGTTAAATTGTATCTATTTCAAAGCCCTCTTCTGTTTCATGTTTTAAAATCTAGGAATAACATGTCTGCATTAATGAACAATCTAATACCCCAATCCTAAACCTATGTTGTTAGTTCCTTCTATTTCCTTAGAACCTACTTCCCAGTCCACATATGGAAGGAAGCTATTCATAACCAAGTCAGTGTGTGTGTGTGTGTGTGTGTGTGTGTGTGTGCGAGAGAGAGAGAGAGAGACAGACAGACAGACAGAGAAATATTAAATAGGAATATGATATTGTTGTACACTTTGTATGTGCCAACCTACAGGAATATTTTAATGTTTTTCTGAGGAAAGATTATCCTAGTTCTCAATGTTAGCAGACATATGATATAATGCATAAGCTGCATTATAATGTCATTAACCTCTTCACCTCTGAATTCTTTGTCATAATGTGCAGCTGGCTTTCTGACTCCTCTCTAGGTCACCATAAGTCCTGTGACTGACTTAAAATTCTCTGGTGCTAATTCACAAAAACCTTCCATAGACTTAGAGACCAGGACAGTAATGTCATCTAATTTTTTCTTCTTAGCTTGTGGGGGCATTTGTGCATTTGTTCCCTATTTTGCTCAGAGTGAGTTTGCCAGGTCCACACTCCAAAATGAGGTGTTGAGTCAGCTGTAGCTACTATGATTTCATATGCATTTTCCCAGCAGTTCTTGCTTTCTTTCTTTCTTTTTTAAAAAGAATTTTATTAGAGATATATGTAAAAGATAGGGGTGGGGTGGGGCAGACAACAGACCAAATAAATAAACAGAAACTAAACACAAAAAAATTTGGGTGGATAACCCAAGGTATGCATCTTCAAGAAAACCAGTATATATTAGTGGACAAACATTTCCAGTCCGCAAAAGATAACTCATGTGACAGATCAACAAAGATATTGACATTCAGTCAGTTCACTCACCTGCCTCCGGTACCTGCTATGAGGCAAAATATTCTGAGTTTACATGTTACCTTGAATTACTCTATTATCATGATCATCAGAGCAGCTTTGTGTAAGGAGTTATTCTCTGCCTATGATGTGGCACTGTGTGGCTCTGCATTACAGTGGCAACCCCCAGCACTGTATATAACTGTAATCTGCCCTAACCTCATTGGCAAAGACATATGTGAAGAACGATGATAATGACTCCTTGACTCCATCAGGATGTGGCTTGGCAACCCCAGGAAGGATAGGAAGATGGGTGGGGGTGGGAACTGGAAGGTTGGCACCCAGAGATGGAGGAAGGAGGTCCTCCCCTTTTGGCTCTAGAGGCCAGAGAGGTGGAAGTAGATTTGCTAGTTCTCTCCATCCCCCCAACTGTGGACCAGGCACCACCTTTGTAGGTAAGATCACATGCACCCCCCAGACAGAGCAGACATGTGTACCTGTGGCCGACACACAGGACAAGACAGTCTTATGGCAGAGTTTGCCCTGCCTTA
Source organism: Podarcis gaigeae (assembly GCF_964106915.1). Lineage (NCBI taxonomy): Eukaryota > Metazoa > Chordata > Lepidosauria > Squamata > Lacertidae > Podarcis > Podarcis gaigeae. Next base: position 59,185,568 of record NC_139680.1, read on the forward strand.
TCTTTGAAAACTTGGCAGGAGGGGAATGTCACTTGTTGGGACATCTTCGTAGCTTCCATATGGACCTCTTGCCTTACTCATGCGCCTTGGAATCCTGACTTCTGGGACTTGTGCTTGCCGCTGAGCTTGTACCACTATGAGCATGAACAGAGACATCTTCCTTATTCTGAAGTCACAGATGCTACCAGTGGGAGCCTGTCAATGGCAAGAACCATGTCAGCTCAAAATATTGTGTAAAGAGAGAGCTTTAGATCACTGCTGACCACATGCGATGTGCTGTTCATCCTGGATGTAGACTATATAATGAGAAAGTTTAGCATGTTTTGAAGTAACGATACTGCCGAAAATCAGCACTTTTTAAAAAAGAAAACTACCGTAAGCAATTATTGGCTTGTGGGTGTAGTCAAACAATTAGATGTCTTTCATGCACTGGAAGTAATTTAGAAATTGAAGCAACACATGGTAAGTTGATTTTACGGATCATAAAAGATGAGGTATATAATTTCCTACAGATGAAGGCATTGATGATGAATTGCTCCTCACATGCTGTTGACCCTGCTCTCACTCTCTCAAAAGAGATTTGCAGTTGATATGGTTTCTGATTAGTGCTATACAAAATGGCAAGGAGAGTACTTTCTTATGGATGTAGTAAAAATATGTAAATAAGCCCTGTTTTATCCTTGAAGAATGTAAGCAGAGCTGCACAAGGAACCTTCGGGGGGAGGGAGGAATCACAGCTGTCATTCTATCCTTGAACAGGTGTTTTTATGGAGAAGATACCCTCCAACTACTTGACAACCTGCAATATATGTTGCCTCCTTCCATTTGTAAAGGAAGTGAGAATAATATGTTCAACTACACTGGGGCACTCCAACACAAAGGGTCACAAGATTATTTGATAGCCTGATTATGCAATTTACCGGGGCATATGAGCCATTATGCTTGTGAGATGTAAATTTTGTTCCACGTGAATGCAAATTATGGATGAGTATTCATTCTGTACCACCCAAGTCAGACTAATACAGTGACTAGTGTGCAAGGTCCACATTCACATCTGGCACAAGTTAAGGGACGCGGGTGGTGCTGTGGGTAAAACCTCAGTGCCTAGGGCTTGCCAATCGCATGGTCGGCGGTTTGAATCCCCATGGCGGGGTGAGCTCCCGTCTTTCGGTCCCAGCTCCTGCCCACCTAGCAGTTCGAAAGCACCCTTAAGTGCAAGTAGATAAATAGGTACCACTTTATAGCAGGAAGGTAAACGGCATTTCCGTGTGCTGTGCTGGTGCTGGCTTGCCAGAGCAGCTTCATCACGCTGGCCACGTGACCCAGAAGTGTCTCTGGACAGCGCTGGCCCCCGGCCTCTTAAGTGAGATGGGCGCACAACCCTAGAGTCGGACACGACTGGCCCGTATGGGCAGGGGTACCTTAAGCTCTCAGCTTAACTTACATGGTTATATTGTGAGGGTAAAATGTCAGTCTGAGATTCACTGGAAGGATTCAAATGTAATAAAGAACAAAAAAAAGAATTGCTTCAGGCATTTTTAGGTGGGGAACCATTTAGAATTGGCAGGCTGACAAGTCCTTTATTATCATTTAACCTGGCTTTGGGGAATTATGCAGGTTTACAACCTAACACAACAGAGACCACACCCTGCCCCTCTGGCTGGGTTTCCCCAGCAGGGCTTGATTAATTATAGCAGAGGGTCCCAACCAGGGCTATAGGTATTTTGTGTATCTGTGGAAAACCTGAGAAGAGGGGGGTGTCTGTGAGGGATTTTATCTTAAAAATAACACTTGTTTCTACACCTCATGGTAAAAGAATAAAACTTCAGAAATTGTGTCTTTTCTTCACAATTTGTTTCAACCTTGTAGAAAACCTCTATCTGTACTCAACACTTCTTCAAAATGGTTGTCGAATTACCGTAATGCAGATTTGAACACATGTTGAAAAGAAGCAGGTCTGCTGTGTGGAAGGCCAGTAAATATGGAGCAAGATGCCAACTACTATGTTTTGTTCTGGTTTCTCAAGTGTGAATGCTCTTACACTACAAACTCAGCCCATAGTTAAGTCAATACAGGGAGGCTTCGTACTGAAATGCCTCCAGCCAAACACCAGCTGACATATAAAGTGTGTGTCACACTGACATATCTCCCCTTACTGCTTTTCTATTTGTTTCTCAGCATTTCTTTCTTTATGTTGGCATGAGTGCATTTAAAAGAAGAATATGGTTCCGTTCACCATTTTCTCGATTTTCAGTTCTGATTGTTCCTCTGTAACATCTCAAAATTGATTGTATTTGATAAAACAAATATTCTTCGTTATGGGTGTCAGCTAACAAGCAAGGGTTGTAATGAACACAGCGCTATCAAGTATTAATGAAGAGCTATTCACAAAAGGATTTATGCCTCAAGTAAGGGCTATTTTTGTGCAAGAATTCAACAGAAGGGTTTGCAATGCAACGTTCTGTAGAACTTGCACAAAACAAGCATTCATAAAGAAGGATTACCCTCTGCAAAAATGGATCTCACAGCTACTGCAGGCTGCGGGTGGGATCGCACAATTCCAGATAAGGGCGGAGACCATGGAGGAGGCAAGAAAATGCAAGCTGTGTCAATTCATGAGCAAAAAAGAGAGGGTCTTTCAAAAAGCTAGATGCAAAAATTAGAGCTGCCTTGAGCACTCTCATGGCAAGTAATCCGCCGAGAAACTCACTTTGGCAATATTGCAGTGGCACTATAACTACAAGCGCAGACAGACTGAGCAATTTCTCTGAGGCAGCACCAATCAAGTATCTTTGCTTCACTGCACTGAGGTACATGTGCTTTTTCCATGCTTAAATGTATTCATAATAATAGCTCCACCCGTCTGCAGCTACTTTGCTACCATTGGCCTGCAAATGTGTCTGTAGTGAGAGCTCTCTCTCTTTCTCTTTCTCTCCCCCCTCCCCCGCCACCTTAGCTCAACTCTCACTCTTTTCCCACCCCTCATAGAACAGCTATTAAGCATGCTTGAGAGACCACTCTTATTTAGGCACAAGTCTTGCACTTTCCAAATAGTTAGAGCTGGGTTCCCACTCTAATCTCTGAGCTCCTGGAATGCTCGGCCACTAATGCATCATTCCAGGCTCCCTCTCCACTCAAGCACAGTTTTTGAAAGAATGTGTGGACCCTTTGTAAAGTTCTTTTTTGTCTCCATAACATAATTGCACCCTTCAACCTGATTGATCTATTTACAAGGAGTTAGCAGAAGCATCTTTCAAGTTCTGTTTCATCATACCAGATACTGAAGCAAAAGCCCCAGGTAACATCAAGAGGCACGCAGAGAGATAATTATTTATATTTTTTATTTAAAAGTTTTCCTGATCTCTAGTACTTGGCAATTTTTTTCTTTTTTGGGTGGGGATGTGGGAAATCAATTCCTGGTGGGGCATTTTAAATTTTTTAAAGTCTATGAAAAAAGAAAGCTCTGGCTTGTTTGTGTATATATGTGTGTTTTTCTTATAAATCCTATGTAAAAACACTTCAGTTCCACTGTTCAGATCTTCCACTATGAACTTTCACAGATTGATCAGCTAGATGTTGATCTATATCTTCCTTAATGGAAGCAAAGCAGTTTTATCTAATGGAGCATATGAATTGCAAGTTTCTTGGGAGCAGGACCTTTTTAAAAAATAAAATAAAAATAAAGCACCATATTGTGCGCACCAATATGGTGCAAACATAATAATTCACTTATGTTTACTTATATAAACATAAGTTAATACTAAAGGAAAAAGATAAATGCCTACTTTGTGGTAATCGAACCTTTATATTGTCACTAATCTGTGCTAGAGGGACGCAGGTGGCGCTGTGGGTTAAAGCCTCAGCGCCTAGGACTTGCCGATCGAAAGGTCGGCGGTTCGAATCCCTGCGGCGGGGTGCGCTCCCGCTGCTCGGTCCCAGCGCCTGCCAACCTAGCAGTTCCAAAGCACCTCCGGGTGCAAGTAGATAAATAGGGACCGCTTACCAGCGGGAAGGTAAACGGCGTTTCCGTGTGCGGCTCTGGCTCGCCAGAGCAGCGATGTCACGCTGGCCACGTGACCCGGAAGTGTCTCCGGACAGCGCTGGCCCCTGGCCTCTTAAGTGAGATGGGCGCACAACCCCAGAGTCTGTCAAAACTGGCCCGTACGGGCAGGGGTACCTTTACCTTTACCTTTAATCTGTGCTAAATGATATAAAGCAGTTTCCTGTGTTCCTACGATGTGGCTGGCTGCTAAGTTTACTCATGAGCCTTTTGTGAGGAATTTTATCAAAAGCATTTTGGAAGTCTAAGTATAGACTGTCAACCAGATCTCCCTCAATGCCAGATGAGAAACAGACAGATGAGAGGCAGAAAATTACTTGTATGCTATTGCCTTTTCCTCCAATGAGCATGCTACCCATCTGGTCACTTATCTGCTCACCTTAGAAGGGTCTTAGATGGACCCAAGTCTTGCCCAGGGATCAACCCTCAAACCTGCCGAATTCAGAACCAACTTCAGCACCAGGCTTCTAACCTGGGAGATAAGGCTATTCATAAAATAGGTCAAATTTTTAAAAACGCTTTTAAGCCTTCTACTACTCTCTGTCTCGCATAGGATTGCTGGCACACACCCTCCCCATAAAAACACACGCCCCGCACATGCCAGAATAACTCCAATACATGTTTGAATGTTTCCTCATATTAATTCTTTTTACAACCCAGCAAGTTCACGGAAAACGCGTAAGGAGGTTTTTCGAAACCTATCCCTTAAGAAGCATTGGCACCAGGGTTGTTTGTTTTTTTTTGTGAACCGCCCCGAAGATCTTTTCATGAAGGACGGTATATAAATCGAAAATGATAATAGTAATAATAATGTAGTAATGACTATTCAGGAAAAGCAAGCATGAGATCCCATTTTGCCCCTTGCCCCAAACGGTCGCGATTTGGTGGCTGTCCCGCTGCCTTTCACTGCACCAGCCACTTTATAATGGACCCTCGTGCTCTGAGCATGCACAGAGTGCACGGCTGCCCATTCCACTGAGCAGCTGGAGCCTGGACCCCTAAGGAGCTTGGATCCCTGGTCCTGGAAGGGGGAGCCAGCCCTTCTTCCCCTTCCCTCTCCCCCAATGCACTTGTGAGCCAGACCCCCGCCCCTGATCAGATCGTACTCTGCCCCCACCCTCCAGCGCTGTCCAAGGCGCCCGTCCGCCTCACCTGCAGGTAGGGCTTCCCCGCATCCAAGCCGCCCAGCACGATGTCCGCCGAAGCCATGCCTCCCGTGGGCGAGAAGCCGAAGCCCACGTAGCCCGCCGCGCGCACCTCCAGGCGGAAGGCGATGGAGCTGCCCTGCGCAGCCCACGAGAGCCGGTAGCGGGACGCCCCGTCCAGCACGGCGCTGTGCGGGTAGTGGCGCCCGGGCACGGCGGGCAGCCCCCACAAGAGCAGCAGCAGCAGCGGCCAGCGGCGCATCCTCGTCGCCCGCTGAACCCGCGCCAGGCGCGCACCTCAGCCGACTGCTAAGCTGTGGGGACTGAGCTGGTCGAGGCAGCCTCCTGGCGCCTCCGCCAGGCGCCGCGCCTGCTCATTGGACGGGGCGGGCGCCCGGCGTCACCCCGCCCTCGCGGAGTCAGCGGGCCTCGAGGGCTGAGGAAAGCGCGGGAGAAGAAGGAGGAGGAGGAAGAGAGCGCGACCTGGCTGAGGAGCCCTGAGGAGAGTTCCTGAGGGTCCTGAGGGGAAAGAGCGAGGGGGCAGAAGCTCGCGGCTGGGGAGCCCCTTCCTCCCTCGTCAGACAGGCAGAAGTTCAACAGGAGAAGCCTTTGACACGTGCTCCTCTTCAGAGTCCTGCTGCTGAGAGGCGAGCGCGGGAGAGAGGTGGCACGTGCCTCGTGGAGGCGGGAGGGAAGGAGGGGAGCGACGCGCGCCCTGCCAGGCGGAGGATTTCTCAGGTACCAGGTAGAAGATAACAGGTAGCACATCCACCACCTGTAAGCCTCAGCAGGGAGGTGCCAGGACACACCCTAGTTCTGCAACAGGTAAGGGAGTCAACCCGTTGGTCCTCCACTTTTGGCTCTAGATGCCAGAGAGGGGGAAGTAGACTTGCCAGTTCTCTCCATCCCCACCAGGCACACCAAGATCAGACAGAGCAGACATGTGTACCTGTGGCAGACACACAGGACAAGACAGTCTGATGGCAGAGTTTGCCCTGCCTTATCTTTGAAAACTTGGCCGGAGGGGAATGTCACTTGTTGGGACATCTTCTCAGCTTCCATTTGCTTATGGACCTCTTGCCTTGCTCATGTGCCTTGGAATCCTGACTTCTGGGACTTGTACTTGCCGCTGAGCTTGTACCACTATGAGCATGAACAGAGACATCTTCCTTATTCTGAAGTCACAGATGCTACCAGTGGGAGCCTGTCAATGGCAGGAACCTGTAAGCCTCAGCATGGCAGTGCCAGGACACAGCCTGGTTCTGCACCCCTCTAGTCCAGGTGGCAGAGTCAACATGTTGTGTTGCAGTGTGTTTGCTCCACCAGAGGTGCTGCTGCTGCTCGACCTCTAAGTGGTTTCCATAGGTGGCCCCTTTCAGGTGTCAGATGTGCTGCTTTGGCTGCACTGCACTTTGGCCCCGCTGCCCTGAACTGAATCATAGAACTGTAAAGCTGGAAGGGACCCTGAGGATCATCAAGACTAGAGCAGGGTTTCCCAAACTTGGGTCTCCAGCTGTTTTTGGATTGCAACTCCCAACATCCTTAGCTAGCAGGACCAGCAGTCAGAGATGATGGGAATTATAGTTCAAAAAACAGCTGGGGACCCAAGTTTGGGAAACCCTGATCTAGACCAACCCCCTGCAATGCAGGAATACGCAGCTGTCCCATACGGGGATTGAACCTGCAACCTTGGCATTTTCAGCACTATGCTCTAACCAACTGAGCTATCCAAGTTGATCCTTTCTTAGCAGGCCATGTGACTGGTGGTCTGAAAGAGTGTCTTTAAAACAAAACCCCACAGTGATTTACATCTTTTTCAGTCAGTTGCCCCATCCCCCCAGTGCCATTCAGGCAGCTTGGCACCACAGCAGTGAACCCAGACATTAGGTATGGAATGAAGGGAAATGAGACCCTTGCTGAAGTGAAACAGACATGGGAACCATATGCTTGTTGCCTTGGGTTCTGTGGTGGAAGAAAAGTGCTATGAGAAAAATAATCCAAGCTGCAGCCTGGACAAGACCTAGTGTATCATGTAGTCAGTAGGATTGGGACATTAATTGTCTTACCCTATCAACAATCACATAGTGAAAACTATATTCCAAAAGTTTTAAATGGAAAAAAACACACACATCAAAAACATAACCAGCTTAGCTGCTGTTTAATAACCACTAATAACCAGAATGGCTGAGGCAACCCCGTCAGATGGGCGAGATACAAATAAGTTCTTTTTGTTGCTATATAACAACCTTGTCATATTTGGAGTAAGGCTGGGGAAGGGTAGGTTTTTAATCACCTTTTCAGTGCATGGTTATGGACTAATTTGGGATTCTAATTGTTAACAACTGTGAACAGATGGAATATTCATCCAGACACAGTTAACAGCATTTTAGTGCAAAGTTGTGGAAGAAGCTGATGTCTGTACGAACCTAAGTTTCCACACACAGCAAAGAGGACTACTTATGGTAAATGGAAAGCATTCTGAAAGGCTTGATATATTACGGTCACTTTTTAAAAATATCAACAAACAAAAACAAACCACACATGATTTAGAGAAAGCAGAGGAATGCCAGACTTTCCAAAAAGCTCACACTTTGGCTGATCCATGCGATGGCTGTGTGTACATTGCCATTTACTCCAGCTCCAGTGCACTCCCACTGCTGGTGTTTGAAACAGAGTACACATGATGTTGGCCACAACCCATATGTATCCTGAAATTTCTTGAGAAATACAGAGGTTTGATGTGATTGCCCTCAAATCAGCTTCTGTCTGACTTGTGAGCTTAAGCTGAGGTGTGAGAGTTGAGCTGAGGTGTGAACATTTCAGAAAACCTTTGTGCATGCTCAGACGACTGCTTCATTGAATAGGAGTTTAGTGGGGTCACAGGCATGGGGAAACCAAACAGGTAAAGCTCATTGGATGAAGACCTCTCCAACGTCTGTCTAGTATGAACAGCAATTTAAAAATGGAATGGGGCAGAGAGGAGAATGACCTCCCTGCATTTTAAGCTGCTAATGTGTACATAGCCAGTGTCTTCTGGAATTATGTCCCATTGTGAAGCACATTTATATATATTTTTTTCTTTCTGTTTGTGTATGTAGGCTTTAGGACAGCATGTAGAGAATGGGATCTAATTCACAAGAAAGGGGTAGCAAAAGGACACCACCCTGTATGAAAGTAAAAGGGACAATTGTCATTTATTTCAACCACAATGTACACTTTTCACACTTTAGTTTGTAGATAAAATGATGTCATCATAGAATTAAAGAGATGGAAACCGTTATTTAAAAAAGTACTATAACGAAGGAAAGAGGCCAGGTTTTAGAAGTGGCTGGGGGTAGGTGGGGGTTCATGCCAAGTGTGTGGTACACAAACAGAGCTTCTTACACCACACTGCTAAATTAAGGGATGAGATCACATGTTTCCACTTAGTCTTTTAAGCTCACTTTTTGAAACCTTCCTTTAAAGCTGTGCCATGTAGAAATTTCCAGCTGAAATAGTTCCTGCTTTAGACGTTCACATCTTCATCTCAAACACCTTCCTCCATGGCTTATGGTTCAATGGGGCAGATATTCTGAAAATGTCTCCAAAGCTTGAATGTCCCCTGAGCCTTCAAAGAGCATTGCCTCCAAGCTATCAGGCTTTTCCACACACTTATGTCCCTAGTTTAAAACTCATACATCCATCAGTGGCCTGTGTGCTAATTTGTTTGGAAGTTTAGCAAGCCGTACAGGACTTTATCCAGAGAAGAGGTAAAAGACCTTTGGATAAAAGTGGAGAAGAGCCATTTCAAGCTAGTGAAGAAGGGTAAACTACACACACAAAAAGTCCAAATTGGATTGCTGCTAGTATCAGCAGTACATAACTTTGGGAGTGCACTTTACACTGAGTTACAAGGTTAAACTGACTTGAGGCTGTAAGAGGATATACTGAATGGATATCCGAGGGTTTTAAAACGAAGCCTGGATTATAGAAGGATCTACTGAGTGCATTAATTCTCAGTAATCACAGTTCCTATAACTGTTGTTCTGATTTCTCCAAGATTATATCTTTTTCAGATAATCAATCTAGGTTACTCTTTCAGGGCTTTTTGTAGGTCTGGGTTGCAAATACAGAGCCTGTGCTTTTAAGTTTCCACATGCCTTGTATCTGTTTTCACAGTCTGATGAATGCACATAGAGTCGGGTGTGGGACCTGCCGCTACAGCCCTGCTTCCTGCTGCCAGATGCGTTCATTTAGCTCACACTGATCGTCTGAAAATAGCTTATCGTTATTATCCCTCTTGCTTAGAGGGAGGGAAATAAAACTGGGACTGAGTCTCTTGCTAAGTGTCATCCACTTAGCATCCAAAACTGGGCCTTGGGTTCTAGTCACCAAATTAATTACATTTCCTACCTTCTGGCTTTTACCACAGCTCTGAGTGCTTGTCGGGTGAAACTTGGGAGTAGGAGAGGATGACCAGTTTTGGTTGATAAATTTAAGCTTGAGTGACAGAATTGCAAATTTAATAACTGTCTTAACGAAGGCAATGTAAATGTGATGGTAAATAGAACTTGTTTAGTGCTGACCTTTATCAATAAGCTTTTAGGAGGCCAGTGGGAAATGTTAGAAAACTCTGACATTTACAGAAAATCTCAAGGTCAACTGAGCGTTGCCAGTAAATTACAAAGTTCTGTCCTCATTTCCATCATTTAGTATTAAAGGACAAGGTTCACCATCGCTAGTTTGTACTTTCCCAAAACAAACCTTGTGACATAAATATCTCTGATTGTTTAACAGTGAATCTCAATGCCAAGCAATTAGCCCCAACAAAGAGCTACCACCTTAGGGTAGATGGCAATATTTTCATTGGAGCTGGGGTAAATGTTGAAAATGTGACTCATTCATTTATGCAGTTCACTGGTACATTTCAAGAGCCACTTGTATCTTCTGTAAATTACCAATTTTTATCTTAATTTCTAACATAACAATTGCTGTTGGGATCTACTAGGGCAACAGTACATTGCTATGGATTCTTGAGTTATTATGAATGCTTGTAATGGTCAACGTATTGTTATACAAATGTAAAATGTGAGAATATGGAAACCAATCAATTTCTGAATGCTTTGGGGATTTGCCAGTGAACAGGCTATCCTTTCACCCAACTTTCACTATGAAATTGTAAAATTCATTGGGCTATCAACATGATTTCTCATGGGCACCTTTTCATCATTGTGGAGCTGATGTTGCCATTTGATATTCTAGGTAGCTCCAGACAAAGAAGCAGACTGGACAACAGCTAGAGCATGGATAGTGCAAGAATCATAGAATTGTAGAGTTGGCAGAAACCCTAAGGGTCATCTAGTCCAATCCCCTGCAATGCAGGAATTCTGCCACAGATGTCCCTGTACTGTGATTTGAAGTGCTGTCAACTGGGGCTTCAAAGCACAGTATCACATGATGTCCCTATGACATCAGGTTGACCCACAGGTGAGTAGCCCTGTCCACCTGTGAGTTTCGGCATGCCAGGAGCGCGGAGATAAAGATCTGACCTGCTGGGCAGAAAAGGTTCCCAACCCCTGTGGAGAATTTCATCTCTTCTCCAAATTATTTGCCTCACTTCCTTGCGTTCCCTTCCTGAGAAAGTTAGTTGAAGTACATCTTCTGCAGTGAGGACAAAGAATTCATTCAGCTTCTCTGCAATTTCCTTTTACTGCTTTAGCACACTTTTCACTCCCATGTCATCCAAAGGTCCAACTGCTTCCTTAGTCAGCTTCCTGTTTCTAATGCATTTTTAAAAAATGATTGTTGGTTTAAATATTTTTTAGCAATTTGCTCCTCATATTCTTTCTTTTCTTTTCCTTTTGCTCGCTATTGCCTGCTTGCATTTCTTTGCCAAAGTTTGTGTTCCTTTTTGTTCTCTTTGTTTGGACAAGACTTGTTTTCTGAAAGAAGCCTTCTTGCTTCTAACAGTCTCCTTGACTCTGCTTGTGAACCATGTTGGCACCTTCTTGGCTTTGGTGGTACCTTTTCTAATCATCTGAGCTTCAGCACTCAAAGCCTGGAACTCCCTGCAGGGATCCTTCTTTCCAGTCAGAGCATATTGCTGGGGGTCACATTCTTTTAGAGATTACCCAGAACATTGCAGCACCTTCTTGGCAGTAGCTGTTTTCTAAAGAGCCTGTTTTCCAATGATCTTGTGAACCACTGTTGCAGCCAACCATCTAACACACCCATGCTGACTCAGACGGTAAGGCCATTTATTTTATTTTTTTAAAAAAAAACATTTATCAAGAAACCACAAGCAGGGATCAGCCTGGTGTTGCCAGCTTCAAAAGAGCTTATTCCTATGTTTATATAATGGGTTCAAAAAGCATGCTAAAGGCTGCTCTTCATTCATGAGGCATTATGTTTCCTTTCTTTTTAGCACAGGGATATGGAACTTGTGACTCTCAGGGTGTTGTTGAACCACAGCTCCCTTGACCATTGTCCACACTGGCTAAGTCTGATAGGAGTTGGAGTCTAACAACATTTGGAGGACCACAGGTTCCCCATCCATTCATAGATCCTTCCACCCATTCAAATGATAGTGCTTGTTGAGCAGGAAACATGACTGTGGTTGTTGCCCCTCCTGCTGCCCCATATGTATGTTCTGGTGAAGGTCTGAAGGAGCCTATGCACATTCAACTTGTCAAACTGTAGTCCATGTATTACGGATGCTCAAATAGGGTCTGCAGTTGCTCGGACAAATCCTATGCACATAGCTTGTATGTGCACATAGGTTCTTTCTCACCTTCCCCTGAGCACCTGTGTGGGGCTCTTCCACATTATAATTTTTCAGTTTTCTGTACAAAACATAAAACATATTCAAAATTCCACCATAGATAATTCTGGAAGGAAATTTAGTTTTCAAAGGGGATAGGAATTATTATGTACTAGGTTTCTAGTGTAAGACTTAACATTGCCCACCTGCTTGTCTACTGCAAAATTTCAGGATCTCTTTAGCAGTCTTGCCAAATGGCAAAACATGTAAGCTGGTAAGCTGGACATGCAGGGAATCAATCTGCCAGCTACATCAACCATACAAAGAACTCTGCACAGATCAAACCATGTTCCTAGCAAACCATATATATGGTCATGTGAAATGGCTGAAAATCAGTTTTTAATCCAAGTGCTTTGATGTAAGTGTGCTATGGATTAGGCTACTAGAGATCCAAGCAATCCCATAGGGCTTAATTTTTAAGAAACAGAAATGAATTAAAGTCCTGTGTATCTGAATTAAGGTTCATCTGAGCTGGCTCACTGCTAGTTAAATTCAACTTTGCATTAGTTTTAAAAGAAGGAATGAAACCCATACATTTAGCAAATTTGCAAAGCACTGCCTTTACATTCTCAATGATCCATTAATAAGCCAAGCTCTCTTCCACAAAGGAAAAATATTACACCACCATTGGCACTCAACTTCCAGAATTTTTTTAAAAAGTTTTGATTTGCTGATTGAGAAATAGGAAAGTCAATTAAGAAAAGAGAATGGACCCCAGTTCAAGAGGATCTATGGAGCCGTGATGATTGATCAATGTTAAATGGTTTCAGGAATGTAAATCATGGCAATTATGCAACTAGACATGCAACTAATTTTGTAAATTATAGTTTTTTGCCATCTAAGGAGGACCTTTTTGATTTTGAAAGTCATTTTGATTATAGAGCATGGATTGGTTTTGTACTCCCTGGACATTTTTTAAATTTTTGTTTGCTGTCCCTGTCTATTTTAATGGTTTAGTTTTAGCACATTTATTTCTGGTTGATCAATTTTATTTCCAGTGTGCTAAACCAACTTGAGTATATATTTAAAAAGAAAAACAGAAAGTGGGGTATCAACGCTTTTAATAATTCAATAATAAATACTGTGCATGTTGAAATCAGCAACAGCAAATAATACAGCAAAACAATGGACCATAACCCAGCAAATATTAACTGCAACTAAAACCACAATTTCTGTGTGAAAGAGCACATAAAATGCAAAAATTAGCAAGAAAGGAAATGTTGGGAAGAAGAAACAAAGTGCCATCTGAATGCAGCCTTAGAGTGGGTATAGAACTGAGATGTAAAGCATTAAAAGGGGATTGTAAAATATTAGTACAGTCTTGATCCTACAAGGTGAATAATATCTTCAAATGTCTTTATGACACAAAGGCTTTGTAAATGTTCAGTATAGCTCTTGGTTCAGATCTATGAGTCAGCTGCACTCACCCTTTTTAATAACAGTGACTAAAGAAAATAAAAAGGGATTAGGGTGTGGATGTGACAGAAAATACCCAGCTCTGCATTTGTTTCTTCCTGGGATAAATATTTTGAACATCTTATATATGCCAAAAGCAGGTGGGGGGAGAGTAGAGGACAGAGGGTGAAGAAAGAACTGGGAGCGGATATGGGATCTTTACCTGTCCTTTGGACCCACCGGGAAACTCAACAAACCTACTGTACATGGAACTGGGTGTGGAGAGTTCAGCTGAGTGGGCAGCACAACTGTGGACAACCTGAGGAAGTAGCATCCACCTTGAGCCTGCCCATAAAAAACAAGTCTAGAGTGAGAGACCAGATTGATGCCCGCTATTTGCAGGAACTCTTCTAATTGTGAGGCTTTTGTGGGTTAGCTGAGATGTGTGTGTGTGTGTAAATTTGCATGAATGTAACTTTTTATGTAACTGCATTTTTGTAATATTTTGCTTAAGTTGTTGCTTTAGTTTTTTTGTATAGCACTTACAGTTTTTTAATGTATTAATCAGTATAGAAATTAAATAATCAATAATCAAAACTTAGAGGTTTCAACTGCGTGGGCATCACAAAAGGTCAGCAATAGTTTTTAGTACAAGCTCTATTTTAAAATAAAAATAAAAATTGAGCAAATCAGTTGACACAAAATAACAATTACTCATCAAACTCAATAGACGCTTAAAAGGTTAAAGCAGATGCTGCCAACTTTTTGGGGGGATACAAGAGTCACCAATGATTAGATGGTGGTTTTGAGAGGATTTCTTGGTAAAAAAGATAAATAAGGATCTATACCTCAGATCCATGTTTTTGCAGCACTGGCAGTTACCAGATCCATGGTTCTTATGTTCAATCAATGGAAACAGATGTGGTCTGTGATTTGGCAGAGCTGGGGAACCCGTTAAAAAAGTCTAGTGGGTTTTAAGACTCCAACAGCATCTGGAGGACACCAATTTGGGGAAAGACTGGAGTAGACTAGAGTTTCCAATACTTGTATTCTGCTGTTGTTTGACTACAACTCCCATCATCCTTAGCTAACAGGACCAGTTGTCAGGGATGATGGGAACTGCAGTCCTAAAACAGCTGGAGATACAAGTTTGGGAAATCTGGACTAGACAATACATGTGCGCACAATTCTTCAACTTTTTGATGAAGGAAAGCTATGGGAGTCTGCAAGTCTGAACAGAGGAATTGGCTGCTTAGCCCTTTCTCCTCTGGCCATTCTTCTGCTAAAAAAGAGAAACAAATTCACAGGAATTTGTTTGCATCATCAGGAGGAATGTTTTTAACCACATTGGACAGAATTTTAAGTGGCAAGACTGGAGGGGAAAGGGTTAAGGTATCTCCTCTTTTTGCTGTTCCTCTGCTCAAACTTGCAGCATCCTTAGGCCACACATTAAGTTAAAAAAAATGTCAGGAGATGTATACTTCATCTGCCTTGAAACATCTCATTTGACCTGAGTCAAATGGTAGTCTTGGGAATTCTCAGCACATGGGAGCATAATAACCCCCAATAGCCTTTGTGGGATATTCTTTAGAAGATATGAGCCCAAGAACTTAATCTTCTTTGCATTAATTGTGATTCCTATTTTTGTCCTGCTCAAATCCTCCTAATGGAAAGCAGAGGAAGTCAAGCCCTGCCTTTTAGCAAACCCCAAAGCTAGAATCTGAATGGGAAGTCTAATTTTTCCCCATCTTGATATCAACAATTAAATCTAAATTAAAATGTTCCTGGAAGTTTTCCACAGCCAAGTGATTAAAAAAAAATCTGCCAAATTTAGTTCTCATACAGCAGTTGCAAATGTGTTGTGCTGTATAAGCTTGAGTAAAAGAAAACTGTTTTTGTGATAGGTAAGTAAAGGATTTCTAGTATGAGATTTAAAAACAAAACATGAAAATTGAGGAAAATGTTAAGTACATAATTAGGGTAAGCCATGGTACTTTGATCATGGCAAAAAGCTATTAGCACAGAGGCGGCCATGCATTTGCAGAGAGAGCTCAGTGGTCTTCATATGTCTAAAATAGAATCACTGATGAATAAATGCATAACAACAAACTTCATTTATTTAAAACAATTTTTTTTTACAGTAGCACCTTAAAGACCAACTAAGTTAGTTCTTGGTATGAGCTTTCGTGTGCATGCAGACTTCTTCAGATACACTGCGGCTCAATGTGGTGCCTTCCATAGTTTTGACTATGGCAGACCAACACGGCTACCTACCTGTAACTTCATTTATTTAGTTAATTCAAGTAACTGTTTTTATTTAATTAACAATTGTAGAGAACTGTTGTGTTGAATCCATCATGGCAGCAGGTTTTCATGCTTCTTTCTCCGCACTGAAGCCCTCTCTGCTATCTAAAATTCTCTCCTGAGGGATGAAGCACTGTGGTGATCACACAGGGTCCCCGGACGTTTAACGGTCTATTGAACTCTGTGCCACCACTGTGCTTGCTTCCCCGCTGCCACCAACCAGTTACTCTCTGGTGAAACACTGAGTCCAGACAGTTGTTAAAAAAAAGTTTATTTTACAAAAAAAGTTTATTTTACAAACATTAACAAGTTTATGGTTTCTCCGATAATATTCCTGTTAGTACCTTAACTTTAGTTTCTTTACCGGCCTATACCTTCCTAATACCTTCTGACTGATTATCTCAACTGTTAGACTGACTCCTCTTAACAAATTCTCTCACTCTCTCACCCCAGACTAGCCCAACCCACAGACTTATCTGTCTCTTCTAACTCCAGACTGTCTTCTCAACCACCCTAACTCTAACTCTCTCCCCTCCAAAAAAAACCTCTGTACTTAAACCTTATACACAGTTAACCTGCCCCCTGGGTTCACATTGGTTAGTCATTTTACAATTAGTTAACCCTTTCCCTATGAACCCAGTATGATGTCACATACCTAGGAGGGCAAACGGCACAAGCACCCTGAAGGAAGACCTGGGATGTGTCCTTGGCCTTTGGTGGAAGAAAGGAATGCTAATATTCAGTTGGCTGTGATTCCTGAATTGCCAGGAGTTGGACTAAATGATCCTTGAGTCCCTCCGAACGCTACAGTTCTATGACACTATGATTTATGAAATTGCTTGCATAAATCAGAAGTTTTTTGCACAAGCTGGCTCCACCAGTTTTTAAACTCCCCACTTGAAACTGCTGCCTGCATTGGCTTGTGAAGAGACATTCAAGTGCCACCATGAATACAGTTGTAGTTTTAGCTCACTGGTACTAGCCTACAGTGGTCTCGTTCGAACATCACAAATGTTTCAATCCTGACCACTTTGCTTCTCCCCACTTGCGTTGGAAGAAACTAGTCACAGTCCCTGGCTTAGTGTTACATCTGAATCAAGGATCACAATTTATTTCATTCCCCAAAAAAACCCACAATCTGTAGCCAAGGTTTATTGGTTTACTGACCATGATTTGTTGGAGCAAGAAATGCCACAATTTCTGGTGCAGAAATAACATTAAGTCAGGGAATTGTTTCCATACCAGTGAGGATGAGAGAAAGAGCCTTACCATGATATGTGAACTGGAATGGCCTGGAAATGCATTCAGTAAGTCTGATCTTGGACACTGAGACATGTGTGAGTGACCAGCTTGTGGATTAATAGCCTCATATAACAAACATGCTTAAGACAAATTAATGCATGAAGGGGTTAACACCATAGAACAAACTGTCCTGCCAGGCTTAGCTAGATCACTCCCCCTTATCTTGGGAGGAAGGGTTATCAAGCCTTTGTTCTTCCCATTCTTCCATGTGAACCCTACCAGTAAGGATGTCTAAACTAGATTCTCCAAGCTTAGTCTGTGTGTTTTAAGTGAGCTGTCTTTGTGTTTCTATACTAATAATTTAGAAACTCTCACCACTTTGGAACCTAAGTTTTACTGTCTATGTGTCCTGACTACCACGTGGAAAAGCACATGAATCTGGCGTTTGAAGACTTTGTAAGTAAATCATTTTTAACTTGCCAAACGTGTGGTCTTTTTCTATGTTAAGAGAAGAGGTGAACTTTGGAAGCAACATAAAAAAGGTAAAGGATCCCTGACAATTAAGTCCAGTTGCGAACGACTCTGGGGTTGCGTTGCTCATCCCGCTTTACTGGCTGAGGGAGCCGTTTGTCTGCAGACAGTTTTTCCGGGTCATGTGGCCAGCATGACTAAGCCGCTTCTGGTGAAACCAGAGCAGTGCATGGAAATGCCGTTTAACTTCCTGCCAGAGCAGTACCTATTGATCTACTTGCCTTTTGACCTGCTTTCGAACTGCTAGGTTGGCAGGAGCAGGGACTGAGCAACGGGAGCTCACCCCATCGCAGGGATCTGAACTGCCAAACTTCTGATCAGCAAGCCCTAGGCTCAGTGGTTTAGAAATTTCAAAAGCTTAACAACCTATATTTCCACCCTTCACTTTGCTACATATTTTGTGATACTAAATCTCTACTGGGGTGCTCTCACCCAAGAGTACTTGCTCCAAACCTGGATCCATACATCCAGGGAATTCTCCTTTAAATCTATATATATTTTCTTTAACCAAAAACAAAAACCAACGCAGCTCATGGTAAGCAAGGTGTCAGCAATTTCAAACAGGTTCCTAGCAGCTGTCAAAAGTCTAATAGCTGTTTTGAAGCAGCGTTGCATTGTGGGTTAGGCTGAATCTGTCACATATACAAGTGAAGATCATATTCAAGATCATGGAGGTTTAAACTCATGGTGGTAAACTAATAATAATGATAAATAAAAACTTTGGCCAGAGCCAGAGAAAACTGCAAATGCTGGAGCAGGGTGGGGAAATCAATAGCCAGGGTCTCATGCAGAAGAACACCTACACATCTGCTTCAAAACTTTATTGGACTAAAGCCCAGGGTTGCCACTGCTCTCAAAAAGCATTAAAATGCTCTCTGGGGATAACAAAAAGCTGGAGATTTTGAGCTGCTCTACTACCATAAAAGTGTTAAACTGCAGTAGTAGTAACAATTTTATTTGTTTAGCTATGAGCCATTACAAAGATAAAAGACATTCAGAGTTGAGCCACAAATTGGGCTCTTAATTTTCTGACAGCTAGCGCAAATAGAGAAACATGCAAAGTAACATAATGTTTCTTGTCCAACAGCAAAAAGCACACAAACTCACTTGATTTAGCACCCCCCCCCCCACCAGCTATACTCAGATATTTTTCATAAGGATCTTTATATGGAGGGCACTGTGTAATGGAGTGAACAACATCCTCTATAACCATTTTACAAAACACACAGAAACTCTGTTCTAAGGATAATTTTATATATATATATATATATATATATATATATATATATATATATATATATGCTTTCGTAGATTTTCACGGGTACAGGAATGCAGGTTTTGGTGTCCTCGGGTGTCTTCCCGTGTAAAAGTTGGGGTGTCTAGGCGACGTTTCGACGAGGTCTCACTCGTCATCTTCAGGCTGGTGCTTTCGGCTTCTTGTTACTGGAACAGAGCGGGATCTCAATGTTTGAGTTCCTATAAATACTGTAGAGGGGGTGTGGTGTCTAGCCTCCAATGTTCTGGGCAGAGAGGAAGTTCCCAGGCTAGTGTGCCTTTTCTTCTTTTGTTCCTTAATTACTTGAGAGATACCTTGAGTGATTTCTTGAGTGATATCCTGAGTACCACTTAGGTGGGTCATTAGGTGTGGATTAGTTGCTAAAGTCTTTGTGTCTTGACCTCTTGAACTTTGTGAAGAGTTTTCCTGAGAAGATGGCTGTATTTTGCAGATTCCAAATTGCTCTTTAACACGGAACATCACCACAAGAGAATAATCATGGAAGCCATCGAGATAGAGAAACACCCTCACAACATGAACAAGCGTGACGACACATCCCGCTTGCCAGACATCTGGAAATTAGCCCTCCCCACAAAAACTGACACCAGATCCAGAGGCACACAGAACGCCAACACCAATCAACCACACCAGACCCAAACCCAGACCCTCTCCACAGATGAATTACTGACACCATCCAGTAGCCAATCCATGGTGGCACCTCCGGATGCTGCACCCCCCTGCAATCCCTACACAGATCTGGCTGACACAAGCCACAAAACCACAGCTCGCCCCTATACACGAAGCCAAGCCAAAGCACAACTAAGTGCAATACAGCCATCTTCTCAGGAAAACTCTTCACAAAGTTCAAGAGGTCAAGATTATATATATATAATGGCCTTCCAGAAAGACAGGGGACATAAAAAGTCTCAATTCTGTAAAAGTAATTCTACATGCATCCAAAGTAACTAACTGTAACATATGTGGAAATAAAATAAATGAAATGTAGCGCATGCAAATGTAAAGTTTATTCTTGGATAGAGTGTGGTGCTACTGATAACACCAAGGTTGCAGGTTCAATCCTCGCATGGGGCAGCTGGATATTCCTGTATTGCAGGGGGGTTGGACTAGATCAGTGTTTCCCAACCTTGGGTCTCCAGCTGTTTTCGGACTACAATTCCCATCATCCCTGACCACTGGTCTAGCTAGCTAGGGATGATGGGAGTTGTAGTCCGAAAGCAGCTGAAGAACCAACATTGGGAAACACTGGACTAGATAATCCTCAGGGTCCCTTCCAACTCTACAGTTCCATGATTCATCACATGTAGTGCTATTTTCTAGGGGAAAGGATGCCAGAACTCACCATGAACACTTCCTTGTTCTCTTATAATGGCAATGGTGTCCACCTGAGAGGTGCTGGAACTGAGTTCCGGTTGGAAAAAGTCCTGTTCACATTCCAGATGGGCATGACTCACAAAAAACGCAACAGCATCCAATCTCTAACACCCAGAGACAGATATAATTCCCAGCACCCCAGGAAAAGGAACTAATAAAAGCCTCAAACCCCAAAGCTTTCAGGGATGCTGGATTTTGTAGGTTAAGTAGCATAACTGTGGAGAAGTGGTGTGCGTAAATCATGTCACAAAATCAAAGGATCTTATACATCCTATGGAATTTATATCATTTAGGTACACTGAGAATCCTGTTGGTTTTTTAAATGCTAAAATGGTTAATAAAAATATGTAACGTATAGAAGACAGCTGCATAAATACTGCAGCCCAGAGACAGCACTGACAGATGCCGTCTTGCTGACAGATTGTGAAGACAAACATGTAATTATTCTGTCATAAAATTTTCCAAGATATTTCAACATTAGGTTTATCGCTAGTCTGTTTCAGTTGAAGACAATGGCATGTCCTTTCAAAGCTTCCAGAAGAAAGCTTATGTCATGTTTTCTTGCCCTGGTTGGGGGAAAAAAAACATTTTGGTGCTAACTTAACTGCAATGGGAAGGAAGGAGAAAGGAAGTATGGGTGATTAGCAGAGTTATTTTGTATGAAGATGAATCTAACTGACCCGTCCCTTTGCCATTCAGGAGGCACATCCACTTTAACATATGTTGAACAGCAATGTGATGAACTCAGCATCTATAAACCTTGACTGCCGCTGTTACAGATAATGCTCTTTTTGTCCTCATCATAAAGTGTAAGGGTGACATGCTCAGGAATTCTGGAACTAGGAATTCACTGAAAGTGGAGACAACAGGGAGACAGATGCCTTTTAAAGTTAGGAACTGAATTTGTCAACGAGAGGCTGAAATCTCATCTTAAGATTTTGGTGCAAAGCATAGAGTTTTTCCACCAAGGGAACGTCCAGCCACCATTCTATGCAAGCAGTGTTCCAGTGGGGCTGACTGCCTTTAAAGTGCTCTGCATCTTATGATTTTTTAGTGATTTGATTGTACGTCACCATGGGATTCTTCATCTTATTTATTTGAATGGGGTTGGTGGGTCAGAAATACTCTTATAAAATAAGATAAAAAGTGTGCATAGGATGGAAGCCTTACTGCCTCTTGTTTTGGTACAATAGTGCTTGGTATCTAGTTCTGCTAGACAAGGGGTGCTCAGTTTGATGTTCCATTGATATTGTGGAACACCAGATCCCATAATGCCTGATCATTGGCTGTGCTGGCTGGTCAGGTGGGAGCTAGATAACATCTGGAGGCCACCACATTGGCTACATTCTTATTACAGTGGTACCTTGGGTTAAGAACTTAATTCATTCCTGAGGTCCGTTCTTAACCTGAAACAGTTCTTAACCTGAGGTGCCACTTTAGCTAATGGTGCCTCCCGCTGCCGCTGTGCTGCTGGCACGCTATTTCTGTTCTCATTCTGAAGCAAAGTTCTTAACCCGAGGTACTATTTCTGGGTTAGCAGAGTCTGTAACCTGAAGCGTCTGTAACCCAAGGTACCAATGTACTCCTGAATATGTGAGTTGTAGATGACTGGCGTTCTAATTCAAAGCACTAATCACCAGCTCTGTGATTGCTCGTGTGTGTGTGTGTGTGTGTGTGTGTGTGTGTGTGAAGTGGGGAAGTAACTGTAGCAGGCATAGCAAAAATGTTCACTATTCAGAAGATAGAGAAGCGATAATGTATTTAAGTCAGTGTCACCACTACCACCTTAGGTACCCAATGGGAAAACAGTGGAATAGAAAAGGAAGTGAATTCACAGATGATCAAAACTGTGCCATGAAGAAGGAAGCAAAATACCAAAAGTACACATATCAGCTGCTGAAAGCTCCTTACAGTCGCAATTCAGTGTTTCAAAGATCTTATAGTGATGAGACCTTGAAACTTAAAAAAAAAAAAGAATCTAAGAGTTGAAATCTTAATTAATAGCAGGATTTCTATACAGGCTGAAGCCACATCTGTGTGCAATATAAATGTGAAGGTTTTATCCTACTACAGGGACAGTGGCTCACCATATCTTAGCAATTTTCCTAGTATAATATTTTTCACTAATATAGGCATTTTAATGCACAGTTTCTTGAAGAAACAGAATTTGAAGAAGAGTGGGTTTCCAAAAATATCTGTGTTCTTGCTCATCTATTGTTTCAGCAAGTGCAAATTAGATAAGTTTACATTAAAACTTGAACCAAATTGATTTTTTTCTCCCGCATGCATATGCAAGGTGGCTCAGGGCAGAAACCTCTGCCTGCTGCTGAAATCCATAGCAGGGGGGAACAGGTCTAAGTGGTATTTAAATTATCAGCAGGACACATAGTATAGCACCATGGCATTATACAACTTCAGAATGCAGGTAAAAAAAATGTGTGTTTAAATATGCTCCCATTTCAAAATCTTTCACAAAACCAATAAAACGAATTTATGGCAAGCTGTGCTTATTTAGTGAGGCTAGAAGAACATTACTGAAAAAGACATTTATCATAATAAGGCAAGGTGCTGTGTAGGAGGTATTAAAAATGTAAAAGAATGAAAATACAGTCAAATCCTGAATATCTTTTGAGAATGAACAGGAAGAGAGAGAAAATAGGGAAATGAGGATGAATTCTAATGGGAGAGGGAGAGAAGGGTCCCCCCCCCCCCCGTTTTCAGAAGAAAATTAAAGAAAGCATTGGATTGTATTATGAACCTGCAACTGAAGAATGAGCACATGGGATTTAGTTCCCTTTGATGAATGGCTGTCTCCATTCCATATCTCCGTTGTGGCCAAATCCTGCAAAATATGTTTTAAAGCTACAAATAAATGCTTTGCAGGTAGGGGCAGCATCTATACTGGAGAGTGTGTGGGAGTGGATGGATGCAGTGAGAGGGAGTTCTAAGGCAAGATCCACTCTTTCCTTGGAGAGGCAATTAGATTTGAGCCCTTCAGAGATATTCCCTTTACCCCCCCCCCCACCCCAACTTAAATTGTGGGAGGAAAAGAAAAGGTCAGTGAGAGGTAACTGACTGTGCCGTCTGTTCCTGTCACAATTGTGCCTTTTGCCCCTTCTTTTGGTATGTATATCCATCATAACAGTAAAGCGTACACACACAGAGATATGTACAGATGTTCCCTTATGTCAAGATGCCTTACAAGTGCTGGGAAAGAACCTCATCTTTCCAAAACAGTATTTGCTTTAAAGCGTCCCGGCACTGGACTGCTTTCATCTAAAAACTGCAATCAGCTTCAAATATGGGGCGTTTTGAAGCAAAATGTTCTCGCTTTGATACGATTGTGGAAAGTTGTGTTTTAAAGAGATCCTTTCTTAGCTTCTCTAGGGAGTTCACACATAGGAGAGACACACAGCATAGGTAGTAGGCAGAAGAAATGAAGCTGTATTCAAGCCAAATCCAATACAAACTTATCTCATAAATAAATCCCATTTAACTCAGCGGAGTTTATTTGTAAATGAACATGTATTGAATTGCACTGTCAGGATGTCAGAAGACATAAAGGAAGCAGGGGAGGGCAGCTTTCTTGCATTAGGGAGGAGTTTCTCACTGAATTTAATGTATGAACTCTAGTCCTGGAAGGGAGTACCGGTAGGTTCTGGAAAAAGTGAGGAGTTATGATGGGGATATGCAATTCACAAGTAGACTTGGAAACTATGGTTAGGTGATGATGCTACACACCAGAGGCAAAACCCAGTATCTCCTCTGCCTGCCATTTATTAGCTCCAAATCACCCCAGCGATATTTTTTCCTCTTACATCAAGTTCTAAAACCCCCAAAACACCGACTAGCCTTTGGCAAACTTAACTAGATTGATACGGCCTGGAGGGGGTGAATTGGTGTTTTGTTTTCATATCTTTTTCTGTTTTTTGTAAGTGTTATACATTGGAGGCAATAAAACTATATGTGTTGGGGGGGGGAGAGAGAGAATTCTAAAAACAAGTTTTTAGCACTCTTCTTTCCCATCCACTGACCCTTTCTGATACTGTAAGCATTCACCCCTTGGTCATACCATTCTCCACTATCTCAGCAAATCTCAGGACCATGGACTTGGTGGTACAACATCCAGTTTGGCCCTCATTCATGGAACTGATGAGAAAAACAGTAAAGCTCTTCACAGCCTGGGGAAAAGGAGGGCCTCCTGTTTTTCAACAGCGATTTATCATGCCTATTAACGCTAGTGTTTTAAAATATATGTTTATTATGCCCTAAAGCAGCTTCTGTGATATTCTCTTTAGGTTAAGTGAGCTCTTTTGAAGTCCTGCAGCCAAAACATAATTGCACATATTTTTTAGTATTTTGAGGGCTAAAGTTAAATGATACTGTAGGTGTATGGAACAGCCTCCTGTTGTGTTGTTTTTCCAAAAAAAAAAAAAAAAAAAGATCATGAGATTGTGATCAGTTGCTGAGGGCATCCTAGTGGTCCCTCTCACCACTATTTCTTTAGTCACATTTGGAGCATCCCATGACTGCATATTATTATTATTACTACTGCTAGAAACTGTTATGGCATCTGCTGTATAATGTCCAGATTAGTTTGGAGAAAAGTTCTGTTAAAGCTTTTTAACAGAAGACTGACAACACAGAGATGTCCAGCAGAAGTTCCTCACTTGTTAAAAGCAAGCATGAGGAATTTGTAATACTGTATGAGGTCCATAAACACACAGAAGATGCATGCTGCACTAGTGACATGCTTGCCAGGGTCCTGTGACTCCTGGTTTTACAGACATTTCCATAATTGATGTCTTTTTGACTTAGCAGCTAGGAATCTCCTAGGAAGAGTATCCAGAATTTAGCTATCCAGCTAATTTTATTCATTTATTTAATTGCTCCCTGTGAAACATCCTGAAGCTATTTAACAATAAAAAAATCAACAGTACGGTAAAAGGTAAAGGACCCCTGGACAGTTAAGTCCAGTCGAATTCAACTATGGGGTGCAGTGCTCATCTCCACTTTCAGACCAAGGGAGCCAGCATTTGTCCACAGACAGGGAAACATGTGGCCAACATGTCTAAACTGTTTCTGGTGCATGGAACAGCGTGACGAGTGCCCGAGCGCCCAAAATGCTGCTTACCTTCCTGCCACAGCATTACCTATTTATCTACTCATGCTGGAAAGCTTTCAAACTCCTACGTTGGCAGGATCTGGGACAAAGCAATGGGAGCTCACCCAGTCATGTGGATTCGAACTCCTGACCTTGTGATCTGCACAAGGTTTGGTGGTTTAGACCACGTCCCAACATATCTAGAAGACAATTTCCAAGTCCAGTACGGGCCCAGGCTAGGATAAAATCCTCCACTTAAAAGACTAGTTGGGAAAGGAAAATCTTCAACAGATGTCAAAAAGATAATAGGGGTAGCACCTGTCTGATATGTTATAGGGGGGTGTTCCTGATATGCTTCAAATCTTCAGTCCTAATCTCTGCCTCTAAAGGACTGTGAACTGAAACCAAATGTTGGAATACTTCTGTGTCTTTTTTCAACTGGTGTATTGCTTAATTTCACTTTGAAGTGTACAGCTTTGGGATCACTTCCTATACTTGTGATTTGATGGACAATAATAATACACCATGAAATGACATTTTTGTGAGCGCATGAGTGAGCCCTGCATTTGCAGATCTATTTGAAACATTTCTGCTTCAGCCTTTACTCTTGCAAGAAAGACTTGGTGTGTTCCACTTCTCCCTCCCTCCCTCTGAGCTGCCAGCTGCATGTGTGGTTCACTCTTTGATAGCAACTCAGGTCTTTAGGACAAGGATGGGGAACTTGTGCTCCTCCAGACAGCAGGACTCCTAACTCTCATCAAACCTAGCTGACATGGCCAATGGCCCAGGATGATGGGAACTGTGGTCCATCATCATCTGGAGGGCTACAGGTTTCCCATCTCTGTAATAGGTCATCAGGTGCACTAGATGCCACTATGTCTCTTTAAACCAGTTTATACATTATAACTTCATCTCCTAGCAAACATGAAAGTATTTACCATTGGAGGTTTCTTGCGGCTACAAGCTACCTAGGGAATATTTACAAGGCTAGTACTTTTCAGTCTAAAATAGAACGTAGACATTTTTCAGCCAAGTCTTTTATTTCATTCTAAATAGGTACTTGTGGCTAAGTGACATGTCCAACCCCACCTTCTGACATTAAATCCCAGGTGTTTGATATTGGGTTTAAATATCTAAAGCAAATTGGTACAAATTCCTCTTAAGGAATTAAATTGCAATGTCTGAGGTTTTGCTGTTGCTGTCCTGGAATTAGAATGGTACTTTAAAAAAGAAATCCCTTAAACCCAAAATATGTACAACACAAACTCTCTTAAACTAGTCAAAAGAAGTCTTGCCTACTAATGAAGCTGGCAATGAAACAGAAGCCAAAACAAGTCTGGGGATAAGAGGCAATTTCGATATCCACTTTTCATGTGCGTGCAAAGGAAAGGGAGATACTGAGATACAACAAGAAAACAGGAGCCTTTTGGCCTTTTACCTTTGGAAGGTACATTTAAATGATACCACAACATATGATTAGGTGGCTAGGGTTTAAATCGCTGCTCAGACATAAAGCTTCATAAATACGATGCAGGTATAAAGAGCCACATTCTCTTGTGCAGCATGCATTCCTTTATCCCTTCTGTACTGTGGAGGAAGATCTACATAAACATACACACACATTACTTTTGGGGTAATAAATTAAGGAAAGGTGTACAAACATCACTTCCCCAAGAAAGCCCCAATGATGGCAAAACCAGGAGGCTGTAACAACCCTCCGGTTCATGTTGCAATGCATCATTCTGACGTTTCTCCTTCAACTGCACAGGTCACTGAAAGAGCTGCGTGAAATGCATGCTTCCTCAAGGTTAGGCCACTTTTCCATATGTGGAGAAGGGAGTATTAATCGCAAGGAATGGGATACAATCAGAGCAAACCCACATATTACAAAGTTCCAAAAAGGCTTACAGCTTTCCAAGTGTGTTGTTGGCAAATTGAAGGCTGAAGAATCTAGGCAACAAGAGCATTTGGCACCCCATCTCTCACCCCACGCTATACCCTCAAAAATGGCTGAAAGGGAACATGATTAGTTCAGCCACTTTGGCATAAAAAAAACTAGTGCACATTTATACATTATTCTTGTAAATAAGAAAGGCTGAATTGCAAAATTCTAGATCAATTTCTCCACAACAGTTGTGGGAACAAAAATACCTCATTGCACATATATTAGAGGACATTTATGGAAAGGTTTCTTACTCATTAGGACTGAGTTTTTTTCATCCCTGAACTTCTTTCCTTTGGTCATAGACAGTGCCCCAACAAGTGATAGGATCTGAGGAGCAGAATGGAGCATCTCTCCCATTGAAAACTATATGGCTAACTTTTTGCTCACCTGAATAATATACCAATGATCAGATATGGGGTTTAGGAGAAATCCAGTTCAGGCTGACTAGCAACCAGGAGGAGTGTTTACTTTCATGTCCATTAGGTTGCTCATTGGCTTAGTTCATCAAAAGCTACTTGTACTAGCATATTTTTAAAAATGTGCTTATTCTGAATCAGATAGGCTGAATTGATGGACAGGACAGTTGAGCTGCCTTTTGGATTCCCATTACTTCTGAGACGGACAAGGATTCTTCCAAACAATAGGTTTCTTGAGCTACTAAACATTGCTCTTTGCCTACAAGCTGCTAGGGAAATTGCAAATCATCTTGTAGCTTACAGCATTTTTAAAGCATGTTTCTAATTAGCACTGTAATGCTCTTATTAATTTATATATAGCTGGAAAAGTTAGTGCTGTGTATTGCTTTCCCTGGATTATGTTCCAGCCTAATGTTGCTTCCTTTCAAAACGCTGAGATTTTTTTCTCATTGGTAAGCTGTATGAACAGAAGGCAATTGGCAAAGGAAGGGATGCAGGTGGCACTGTGGTCTAAGCCACTGAAACTCTTGGGCTTCCTGATCGGAAGGTTGGAGGTTTGAATCCACACAACAGGGTGAGCTTCTGTTGCTGTCCCAGCTTCTGCCAACCTAGTAGTTCGAAAGCACACCACTGCAAGTAGATAAATAGGTACCGCTGTGGCGGGAAGGTAAATGGCATTTCCATGCGCTCTGGCACTCATCATGGTCCTCTGTGCACCAGAGGTGGTTTAATCATGCTGGACACATGACCCGGAAAACTGTCTGTGGACAAACACCAGTTCCCTCAGCCTGAAAGCGAGATAAGCGCCACACCCCATAGTTGCCTCTGACTGGACTTAACCATCCAGGGGTCCTTTACCTTTTACCTTTACCTAAATGGCAAAGGACAACCTGCAAAGCATTCACTTTCAAAATTGCCTTTATTTAGATGGTGCAATCCAAATTTAGATTGTAGATACTTTCAGTTTTCCCCAAATCACAAGTCTCAGAGCTTATCATGTAAACATTGCTTCTCTATCAAACTGCATACAAAAGATGTATAAGCTAGAGATAATATTTGTGCAATACATTTTAATTACTTCAATAATATATTAAAAAATGACCTGATTAGTTCACAGATAACAATGAATAACTTTTCCAATATATGTTACTACCAAATGGAACCAAAAATAATAATAATCAAGTTGTTGTTTTTTTAATAAAAAAACCTCAGGACTCGAGAGAATTAAATTCAGCTTAATCATCTGGAAGTCAAAACTTTCCAAACTCTGTTCTGGACTGCTAGTACTTACTAATACAATGAGGGATCAATCACTTCGTTAAAAACAAAAACACCAGGTTTGATGTTTATATTGGCTCGAGAGCCCTGAATTCAAGCAGTACACAACTCAGAATTTTCACTAGTCACCATCATATACAGGAATATGAAGACCAAAGTAGTAAAGATAGTGAGGTTATCCATCACCAGATCACCTGTTGTTGTTTTTAAAGGGTAAATGCAGAGGCAAAACCTTTCCCCTTCAGATTGGGGCCATGAAATGGGACATGGTTGATCCTGTCCCCATGCTGTATTCCCAATCCAAATGGCTTCCTTCTTCTCAGCTGCTTTGGTCCTGTGGGGGATCTTGTACAGATGTTCACAAGTATACAAATCCATGATTGTGAATCCCCCACTGCCCCAGTCTAGCTGTGTTGCCTTGAGTCACAAACCAACTAAAAACAGTTTTCTAGTTAGGAATGTGTACATTATTGGAGATTCAAATCAGAGAGCCAGGTTTGAAGCTAAGCCACTATACATATTAACTTCGTCCATATACTTTAAACTTCAAATACCTAACAAGTACATAAATTAAGGTGCAAATCTTAGCTAATTTTTAAATGTATTCCAAAGACTTATCTTTTAAAGATAAGTACAAACACACAGCCTATCATTATCAAACCCTTTTTGCTAGATTAGCCTTTGCCAAGTTTGCTGATACCCAGTATCAGGTTTTTAATATCAAAATATGAAGAGAAAGATACCGTTCTTTTGTAAAACAGAAACTGCACATTTAATCCAAAAAAGTTTCAGAAAGATTAAGTCAGAAAGATAACAACAGAAGCAAGGCTCCAACCTCCAGTTATTAGATTTGAACTGTGCAGAGAGTCAGTCAGTGGGCAGAGATTTCCACTAGTTTATGGAAAGAAATCCTTGGGACCGTGTGTGTGTGTGTGTGTGTGTGTGTGTGTGTGTGTGTGTGAGAGAGAGAGAGAGAGAGAGAGAGAGAGAGAGAGAGAGATATCTCAGAAATGAGAAATGTTTCACTTAGTCCAGAGATACAGGTTAATACTAACAGTCATTGAATGTGATTGATGAATTAATTGTTGCAATAAATTAACTTGGCCCTATAAAGTTGGCGGTTAAGCTGACATATCAAACAGTGTGTTTGACAATTTGAATCCTGCTCACAAGCCCCTATGATGCCTCTAAAGGGTTCAGCTGAATGACCTTGCAAGACAAGTGTGTGTGTGTGTGTGTGTGTGTGTGTGTAAGCCTGGCCTACTTGATCAACAGATCCACACCTGGAGGTAAAGAGAAGAGTAGTAAGCACCATATAAGAAGTTGCCTATACCTTGATCGAGTATTGGCAAGTTACATTGCCACGATGAATTCAAATTGTACTACACAAGCTGAGGGGGAAGCACTCGTGGATTAAAAATGCATCTTGTGACAAAGCAGAAGTGATAAAGATGGGCACATCATTTACTGAACAGCTTCACAATGAGACATGACTGGAAACTCTACTACGTAATTTAGCACATCATGATTTTGTTGCTCCCCAGATGATGAGGCCAAGGATAGTTGCTCCTGCAACAAGCACAAGAATGAGGATACACAATTTCTTGCGGGACTTGCGCTGTGGAGAAGCAAAAGAGGAGATTGTCAGCGTAGAAATTCCTGTACTGAAAGGTTCAAAGTGTTCCATCGTCAGATGATCTACCATCCAGTTCTCACCAGTGGCATGGAAAATTGTGTTTAAACCTTTCAGACTTCAGGTGGGGATACCCATGGTTTGAAGAACCCAAAACTGAGTCAGTTCACATGTTTCGTTGAGAGACAGAGTGCAAGTTGAGAACTTGCAAGTTAGAGGTCTCTGGCGATTTCGAGCTAGCAACCATGCAATCCTAACTGTGTCTACTCAGAAACAAGTCCTACAGAATTCAATGCAATTTACTGTTAGGCAAATTGGCTTAGAATTGCAGCCTTAGTCACTGTTTAGATTTACCGAAAAGACTAAGTTATAGGCACTCAATAGTTTGCTTTTAAAAACTGAAATACCCCAACTCATAAGGAAACTTATTAAAATTTGTGGTACTTAAATCTCTCAACAACTTTTTAGATTACACATGACTTATTCTGCTCATAAAAAGAATAATCTTACTACTGGGGAATCAGAACTAAGTAGGTTTTATGAATGTAACATTCACAACTGTGCTAAAGTTAGTTTTTATAAATACTATACATATGATGGGACAGTCTGTCCAATAAACGTGAGAGCACACCTCTTAAAAGTCACTTGCTTTCCATTTCAGTGCAGTGTATTAAATAGGTTCATGGTCATAACAGTTAACAAATGTTTTCTATCTGTGCCTCAGGGTTGTCCCCAGGTCAGCAGTACTGGGCTTCCCCTTCCTTAAGGGCTTTTGCATGGCTGAAATGTATCCTTGAACTGGGATCATAGTTTTTGCTTGCCTGGAGAGAGGATGGTTTTGTGTGTGTAGAGATCTCTTGACCTTCTTATGATTGCAACACACGACTCTTACTGTACAAAGGTAAAAGTCGCATTTGTTGCTCTACCCACTTTGGTCTCTGCTCTCAGCCACTTTCTGCTTCTGCTGCATCCCCTGAACTTTGACCATGATGGAATGCAGCCCTCAGCCTGAGAAATGTTTCCCAATACTGTACTACATTATCAGGCTTGCCAATTGAGACTGCTTTTAGATTGGGCCTTATCCACGGAGGCCCAAGTAGCACCTGTGGATCAAACTGCATCTCCCCAACTTAGCTATCCATGAAAAGTTGCAACAAAGTGCTTGCTACAGTTATCCATCTGCTGGTCATGGCATGGTTTAATGTACATGGAGCTGCCTTCAAAGGCTTTCTGCCTGTCCAAAAGGAGTTGGCAAGGCTTCTGGTGTGTGAGTGTAATTCAAAGTGATGTTTTTGATTTAAAACCCAAGATGGCCATGCCTCAAAGCATCTGAAGGACCACCTTCTCATACAATTCCCTTGTCATATCTGCATTGGAAGTCCTTCTCTGGATCCCTCCACTTTTTTGAGATAAGGCAGCTGCTGACTAAATTGTTCTGCTGGCATCCACCTGTCTTTGAAGACGATGGAGCAATGTGCCTTGGAGGTTGAAAGACGGGCCCTTTTCTGTTTCAGCACCACACATCTGCAACCCATCCTGTGGAACCAAGAGGTCTGCTTGTTGCCTTCTAGGTCAGCATTCAGGAACCGTACAAAGATATTCCTGTCCATGCATGATTTTGAGCGGTGTATATTTGTGCTTTAACTCATCCTGCCTCCCTTATTACAAATGGAATGTTTAGTATGTGTGTGTGTGTTTTAATACGATTGTAAACTGCTCTGATTTTTTTGTTGGAAAAGCAGAGCATTAAAAACGATCATTAAAAATATGGCCTAGAGGAGAGTGAGTCACCTGTACCTCACATTGCTAGCCTCTTAGTAAGTCTGAGAATTAAGCTTCGATTTTTTAATCAAAGGATGGAAAATTCCCAACATAATCTAGCTGCGTCTGCTCATATTTACCTGGTAGTCTGCTGCTCTGGACAACTGCTGATTTGCTTGCTGGACATGGACTTCAGCTGTTTCTACATTGGCTTCTATGCTGTCTTTGAGGAGAAAAATAAACCACAGAGGCTTTAATCTGAAGGCAGAGTGAAATTCTCAGTAACAGATAGAGATTGCTCTGGAACCTTACATCTTTAGTTCTATTACTTGACTATGACACAGGAAAGAGGGGGCAATCCTAAGCACACTTATTTGCAAGAACGTTCAGCTGAAACAAACCAGGAAAAAACTGCAGGTAACAAAAGACACGGGGCAGATGGTGGCTCATTCAGCTTAACACATACACCCTCCCAACAATACCAACCCATTGACATCGCACCCCTGCAACTTGTGTGTCTGGCTAGCATGAGAAGGGTTATGGTGATCCAACTGGCTGATTCACATACCAGTCAGATGCACAGGGAGTTCTGGTGGGAGGCTGCTACATATGTGGGCAGCAAGGGGCAGCCCCTGCAGTCCTTTGACCTGCCTTGCACTTTCTTCCAACATGGGAGTGCGGAATTACCTGAGCTTCCACCTGAGATCATTACAATGTGCATTATTTGCTCCTGCTGGCAGCAGTCAAAGATGAGGCATTGGCAGGGACATACATATTGTACTGATACTGGGACATGAGACAAGTTGAACTACACATTACAGTGGGTAACTTTAAGTAGTGGAAGGGTGGGACTCAATGCAGAATCATCATTTTTAATGGCAGCCCTCTACTGTCCTCCCCCTTTTCTTTTCTTTTTAAAGGTGTGATTCCACTCCTACTAAATGTGCTTAGGATTTTTCACCCCAACTAATAGGCTTCGGTTACACATGCAGAGAAGGAAAACGTAAGCTATTTCCCCAAGGTATGATCATAACCGGGACGCAGGTGGCGCTGTGGGTAAAAGCCTCAGCGCCTAGGGCTTGCCGGTCGGCAGTTCAAATCCCCACGGTGGGGTGCACTCCCGTTGCTCGGTCCCAGCACCTGCCAACCTAGCAGTTCGAAAGCACCCCCGGGTGCAAGTAGATAAATAGGGACCGCTTACTGGCGGGAAGGTAAACAGCGTTTCCGTGTGCTGCGCTGGCTTGCCAGATGCAGCTTTGTCACGCTAGCAACGTGACCCGGAAGTGTCTCCGGACAGCGCTGGCCCTCGGCCTCTTAAGTGAGATGGGCGCACAACCCTAGAGTCTGTCAAGACTGGCCAGTACGGGCAGGGTTACCTTTACCTTTTATGATCATGACCAACTTGTGGAAACAGACTGTATCCTGGACAAAAATGACCGCCACCATGGTGGCAGTGCTCACCCACTCTATATGCAGGCACAGTTTTTCTTTTTTTAAAAAAAATCTGTTTAAAAGTCCAGCTCCTTCATGAGCTTAATCTATAGGTCTATTAAATGTATACTTAGAACATAGATTTTTCTTATGCATAATGCTTTTTCTGTCAACTCTTCATTCTGAACATGCTCTGAATTTAATCCTAGGAGGGCACAGCTCCTTTGAAATCTGAAAAGCTGTCAAGAACCATGTAAGTTGTAATACAAGAAACCAAGCTGAAGTACACTTTTCCCACAACAAAACAGAACAGCCCCTTAAGCACATTTCATATTGTATCTCTTTTAGCCTGAAATATAAGGCAGCTACGTGTCAGTTAATAAAATCCAGAAGGCGCATGGGCATATTCAGATTCTTCACAAGCCAAATTTTGCCTAACCAGATGATTGGGAAACAGCTAACTCTAGCTTTTATCAAATTACCGGGAGATTTCTAGATGCTAACTGAAGCCAGCTATTGTGCCCAAATGTTATGCTTACCTATCACATCTCCTTGTTCATGAATCATCATCCCCAGATCTTTAAATATTTCATTAATATCCAAAATGTCTGCCTGTAAACACAGAAGATGTTCATGTTTATACATCTCCAACACCCCTTAGCACAACTGCAGGAATTCACTCCCAGCAACGTGTAGAAAAAAATGGGAAAAGTGACAGGACAAATGGTTGGGGGAAAGAGATGTTTGGACTACGAAACCACAAAACAGCAAGCAGCACACACAAATCCTTTAACATTCACCATGCTACTTTTAACATATCTGGAAAACAAATTGGATGTCATGTATTTGAATATGGAATGTTTTAGCTAATTAATTAGGGTATAACCATGATCAGTTCCAGTCCTGATAGCTTTGTGTTAATGAGACACCAAAGTGTTCAACTCTGTGCAATCCGTGTCTTTTTTAAGGTACAATCTAGTCTCCCTGTTTTAGCTAGATAAATCAGAGGTGTAATTCCTCCAATGAAATCAATAGGATCAAGTGGGCCTAGACTGTGCCATTTAGCAAAAAAATTCATTATCTTTACTTAGACACTGTTTCACTCCATTTATGGTTTAGGAATTAAAATTCTGAAATATAGATGTACTTTGGTGAGCATGGTTCACTAGGTAGTGCAGGATAAGACCTTTTCTTTGGTTTTAGAAACTGACATTCAATCAATCACATGGAAGCACAAGACTTAAGGGCAACAAATATTGGGTTAGGGAGAACCAATACCACAAGAGAAGTTTTTAAAAATACACTGTCAAATTAAGGAAAGAAAATTCCGCTCTTGATCTCAGTGCATTTCTAAACTTTGTCCTCTGCTCACCTCAAGCTGCCTGATAGCAGACTCTCTCTCCTCAATAAGACGAAGGTCATCTTCTGTGATTTCTTCTTCTAGTACTTGGGTCTGAGGCTGGCTATAAGTTAAAGCACACAGGATATCCAAGCAGATTATTAATTAATATACTTTACACAGGAATGTTGATTGCTAGCTGCCACTGACAACCAGATTGTGGGACCTATTTGAATACCACACACAGTACCCACCGAGTGAAAGTCATTAATGGAAGCTCTTAAGAGAAAATACATATAAAAACTGTTAAGTTTTTCTAACAGAACAATGCAGGATTAAGATCACATCACACTTTGGCAATGAAAACGCCACATTTATGACACCTCATAAAAAAAAAACTTCAACAGGTTTTATTGCCTACTTGTGAGTGATTTTAGAATTTATAGCAATATTATGTGCGCACACAGTTTTTTACCTAGTTTACTTAATTCAATAAATGAAACCATGTCAGGTTTTACGGCACTTCCTACCTGTCCCAGGACACAAGTGTTCCTTCTTTGTAGCTTTCCTCTGGGGCACCACCCTGCAAAGTTAAGAGTTGGAAAAACAACTTATTCTGAGGCATGGGATTACATCTGCTTCAATATGACACATCCACAAAAAAGAAGATATAAGGAAAAAGGAAAAGTTGGATCAGCCCAATTTAATTTGTGTTATATCCTTAGCACTCCCTGAAGGGGGAAAAGTAATGCAATTGCAGGTGTAAGTTTCTACACTAGGGGGGAAAATGGCTTCCTTCTTTAACTTAACTTTTCTTAGGATCCAAGTCAATGTCTCCCCCCCCCCCAAAAAAAAAAAAAAAATCAGTAAAAACAGAAAAGACGCAAGACCACTTCAGTGTCATAACACTTCTTAGAACCACCTTACATTCTTGCTCACATTAGGTTGGTCTGGGCCCTGCTAGATCTGCATACCCACGATACCCAACAGTTATGGACTATTTAATGCAGAAACTAGAGCAGCCATGATAGAATAAGATGGATGAACTTATATTCTCTTAGGCAGTGCTTTTTTTCTTTAAAAAAATAATGTTTAGGGGTACTCTCATTTTCCTACTCATATTGAAATGCTGCCCCTCAATGAGGCCAAACTTAGATTCAGAAAATGTTTAGGGGTATGTGCACCCCTGCGTCCCCCCCCCCCCCGCCCAGAAAAAAAGCACTGATCTTAGGACTCAGCTAGACAGGTAAAGAAAAAGCGATTTATATGTGTTGTATGTGTGATCTAACAGTGTGCCACCAGATGGCGACGTGAAGTCCCGTTTTTCTCTACCTGTTTTCCCTGTTTAAACTTACAAGGCTTTAAACTTAAACGCTTCTAGATCCAGCCTTGGGTGTCAATTCTTGCAAAAGCTTATTTCACCTTTATGTTAATTTCTACTGCCGTAGATGCTACTAGCTGAGACCTGTTTGCAATTATGTGGAGTATCACATGGTAATTCCTACTCACATAAATATCACTTAGCTTCAGATCAACAAACATGAGAAACCACATCGTGTTCCCCAGGCAATTTCCCACAAAGCCACATGCTGACAAAATCAGGCATGCTGACAGGGTCTTCTGGGTCCTGCATGCTATTGTATTCAAACCCAACTCTGACCACACGAAAGCTTCTGGTGTTCCATTCCACCCCGACCAAAAAGCTCCACCCTTGCTTGCAGCCCTAGGAGATTATCTGGTGCTTTAATAATTACAATTTAAAAAGCCACAACTTTTTGTTGCAGGTGAAATTCGAGAGCTTGTCATTCATTTCACAAATGGAGCTTAGCAACTGACTGCATGTGAAACACACATTTCACCATGCATCCTAATATGGTAGTATTAGAGTAGATAAATGATAAATTCTACCCTGATTCCTCCATTATTCTATGTAATTTGTTTATTTTTTAAAATTTATGTACCACGTGATTGTAAAGAAAGCCCTCAAAGTGGTTTATAAAAGGTAAAACAGTATAACCAATAAAGATTTACAAACCTACTTTAAAACATGCAAAAGTTAAAACACTGAAACAGATTTTATACAGAGGTACCTTGGTTTTTGAACAGAATGTGTTCCGGGAGTCTGTTCAACTCCTGGAACCATTCAAAAACCCAAGTGTGGCTTCTGATTGGCTGCAGGAGCATCCTGCAGCCAATCAGAAGCCGCGGAAGCTGCACCGGACGTTTGGTTTCTGAAAATTGTTCAAAAACCAGAACACTAACTTCCGGGTTTTGATCGTTCAGGAGCCGATTTGTTCAGGAGCCAAGGCGTTCGGCTTCCAAGGTACAACTGTAAATGGAAACATCACACATACATTGGTATATACTTACTGATACCCTAGAGCTGGCTCGCACTCTGGCTACAAATTCTCTCTCTTTCTCAGCAGCTTGTCTTTGGACCCTCTGGAAATTCGTCAGTGCTGTAGTGAACTCATTTACAAGTCGGTCCTTCTGTATTTTTCTCTGACGCTAAGGGGCAAAATGTAATACATATTACATACTGATAAAATAAGATAAATTTATTGTACAGTTGTTATTTAACTGGACCGGAGTTGGTCATCTGTTTATTATTCAGTGCAGGAGTTTTCTACAAGCTGCTGAACAGAAGCAGCATATATGACTGCACATTTCATTAAGGCAGACATCAAGTAAGGTCAGGGGCGACATGGACAAAAGTATTCTAAACATGGATGCATCCCTGCTCTCTTTTCAACCTTACAGTGTGATGAACACACATTTATCTAAGTTATGAAAGGGCATTTTATTATTGCAAAGCCTCTGGCCACCGAATGGCGCTTTTTATGACGCCAAATCCTCGCACATCAAGGCTTTGGAATGGATCACAGTGAAAGTCCAGCACTTGCACACATAGGTGGACAAGTACAGTAACTGTAAGTAGCGCCATGCCAGAGCAGGATCACGTGTACCCCCCTTCCCCTGAATGGGACCCAAAGTAAAGATCTCCAATTAATATGCATTAATGATAGTGTAAAGGGCTTCATTGCTAAGCAACAGTTCAAAATTGGCACCCCATAGCTATCCCCTAGTCCATGCTGGGTTCTAGCTTCTGACAAAGAGGCAAGAATGCAAGAGAGGCAGTCATTTAAACCAGTGGTGCTCCACCTAAGCACTACTCTATGAGAGAAATTTTGTGCTGTGTGTCCTGTAGCATAAAAATGCCACCAGTATGACAGTGGTGAGATGACTGGCAAAATAATTTCCCCCGGAGTTAACATATCGACGCCTCAATTTTTAACACGATACAGAAGAAGCTGAAGGAGAACGCTATATAATTGCACATATTTTGAGCAAGTAGGAACCTGCAGCTCTCTGGATATTGTTGGACTCTAATTCCCAACAGCCTCAGCCAGCATGGCCAACGTTCAGGGATAATGTCCGTTGTATTCCAACAATATCTGGAGGGCTACAGGTTCCCCACCAATGAAGCAGTGCTGGATTTTCTCCGCTTTTATTCCTTCCTCAAAGCCAGACACAGGCAGACCTGTAGTCTTTTTGATGGAATAATGAGAAAATATTAAGCTATTTGTTAGAATGGCTGTAAGACAATTGCCCTGAAATGAATGTTAATTTCATTTCCCCATATAATACCATACAAGCACACTCACAGCTAAGACAAAAATGTCCAAGTTCTGCACATATTTAGACTGCTTAAACCCCACTAAAGTCAATAGGATTTAAGCAGCCTAACTGTGCACAGGATTGCAGTCAAAATGATTAAAATGATCATAATCCAAGTGCCTGTACCAAAGTAAATCCCATAATCCTAGTAGTTCAAAAAATACTTGGCCTCTTAATTATACTACAAACCAAGTTCCATGAATGTATTTTGCTTGATATGCCTCAGGAGTAAAATGTTTTCAAACACACATGGCAGAAATGAAAAGGGCAGTTTTAGGTTGTTGTTTTTTTAAAAAAATAACACATTTTTATACCTGCTCGCTTATTGAAGGCAGAGATCCAAACTCCTTAATGTATTTGTCTGTCTCTTTGGCAAGTTGGTTTGTATACTGCTGCTTCTGCTGCCTAAAACAGAAAGTTATAGCTCAGTGACTGGATTACTCAACCAACATTTTTACTCCATTGCTGAATATCTTTAGAAATAAATCTTCAGGAAAGGCACATTTATTATTTAATATTTGCAAAATAACTGCTGGTTCCACTTCTGTAGAAACCAAGAATTAAGAATTGAGAAGTAGTGGACCAAACTTTGCTTTAAATCTTTTATTTAAAAAATGAGTACTTAAATGATAAAGATTGCATTTGTCTGATAGGTTGATAGATGGGCCATGAAAAGTAGATTCGGTATTTTAAAATGTAAATAGTCAACATGGGAAGGGGAAAGAGAGAAAACATTTTAAATTATGACTAACACCATGTTCAGGAGGAAGCTTACATATTCTTTTTTGGAAAAGGATAAGAGTAAAAAAAAAAATCTCTCCACCCCCCCCCCCCGGAATTATGATCACAAGTTAATTCTAAGGAAAAGAACATATTCTAATGTAGAACCATGATTTGAGTAGCAACATGATGTACTTGATCACTGTAAGCATTCCTTAATCGATTTACGATATCTTTATTGTCATTGTCCCTTACGGAACAGTGAAATTGAAAAACTACATAAAACATTAAAACCCCCCTAAAAACTCTAAAACCCCATTTTAAAATACACTATACTACAGAGACCCCTTATGCTGCGTTTAGAACCAGAATTCAACAGCTCCTGCGTCTATTGAAGAAAAAGGCCATCTAGAGAACAGGTTGCAGTAAACTCTTCCTGTTTTAAAA
Source organism: Podarcis gaigeae (assembly GCF_964106915.1). NCBI lineage: Eukaryota > Metazoa > Chordata > Lepidosauria > Squamata > Lacertidae > Podarcis > Podarcis gaigeae. The sequence continues at coordinate 59,225,464 of NC_139680.1, forward strand.
AACACAAGGCACCCTGATCTACCCGTTACATCTGGACAAAGCACTGGCAATCAGGCCCAAGTGGAAGTTGGTAGGCATTAGTTAGCATGCCCAGTGATTATTAATTGCAAAGCCAGCTCTTATAGTGTCCATGTATATGCCCAACACCCCTCTTTCAGGAGATTCTATTATTATTTGAAGCAAATCTCTCACTAATGAGCGGGGGCACAAAAGATATTAACAACCAAGATCTGCAGAAACCACCAATAAAAACCTGTAGGCATAGGTCTGTATACATCTATAATCATGTGGCTTCAGGCTAATCTAAATATTACATTTGATAATCTACATAACCTTCTGGTGCATGAGTGACACTTGCCAAGATCAATCACACTGTAGAAACAATGCATTCCTAATTTCTTTCTTTCTTTCGCAGTTATTTTGGAATACATTCCTTCTTTTGATTTCATGCTATGCTATACTATACTATACTATACTATACTATACTATACTATACTATACTATACTATACTATACTATACTTTTGCATCACTTAACAAAACCTAACTTGCTGAAACTGTTGTCAAAAGCCTAAGAGTCATTTCCAAAATGCCGGAAGTAGCAAACATGAAAGTGGTTTGAACTTTAAAAAGAACCTCAGTAGGCTTTGTTGGCTCTGTACATTCTTGCTTCCAACACCATCTGGGTGCTTAATAGTGCCAACAATGCAACTTGGAGGATTAACAAGTCAACATACAGATAAGATGTTGGTTTATCCCCACACTCCTTTTCTGTTCTCAAATGTTTCAAAGACGCAGAGCACTTTGGTAAGACAGGAACACATATTGAGAGGCTATCTACAATGCAGTTAAATGAAGGTCATCTCATGAAGCGCTTACAGCTGTTGCCGCAATTCATGCGTGTCTTGTGGCGTTCCAAGTTGATTCAGTACTCTTTGTATTTCTGCAGCTGTTTGCAAAAAGAGGAAGAGGGTTTTTGTAAATGATACATTTCCACCACAATTTCATGCATCTCTAATTGACAATTCAGAAACATATACCAGTTGACAGAGCTGTGGTAGGTCAAATTCAGTGAAGTTTTCAAAAGCAAAGCTATACATACACATACACAAAAAAGATCATGTTACAGCTGAACTGCTGAAAACGAAAGCCTTTCAAATCATGTTTTTAAACTTAAAACATTTCAAGAGCTCCAATGCACCTTTTGTCTGTCCTATCTAGTCCAACATTCTCTTCCCACAACAAAATGCCTATGAGAAACCTAAAAGCAGGATATATGTGCAAGAGCACTCTCTCAGTGTGTGATTTCCAGCAACTCGTATTCAGAGGCATATTGCCTTCAATACTGGAGGTCATATAGGTAAAGGACCCCTGGAAAGTTAAGTCCAGTCAAAGATGACTAAGGGGTTGCGGTGCTCATCTTACTTTCAGGCCAAGGGAGCCAGTGTTTGTCTGCAGATAGCTTTCCAGGTTGTGTGGCCAGCATGGCTAAACCACTTCTGGCACAATGGAACACCATGATGGAAACCAGAGCGCATGGAAACACCATTTACCTTCCCGCTGCAGCGGTACCTATTTATCTACTTGCATGTGGGGATTCAAACCACCAACCTTTTGATCAGCAAGCCCAACAGGCTCAGTGATTTAGACCGAAGCACCACCCACATCCCATTGGAGTTAATATATTGTCATCATGACTACAGTGGTATCTCGGGTTAAGTACTTAATTCATTCCGGAGGTCCGTTCTTAACCTGAAACTGTTCTTAACCTGAAGCACCACTTTAGCTAATGGGGCCTCCTGCTGCTGCCGCGCCGCCGGAGCATGATTTCTGTTCTCATCTGAAGCAAAGTCAGGATGAGATGTCAGGATGTCATCAGTAAACTTGGTTAACCTCGCTGCTCACCCCGAATTTCAGATCATTTACCAATGAATTAAAAGCCCTGGCAACCAATATAAATCTTTGGAGGCAGCCCACTTCTTTCATTTGCTTATTCCTACTCTCTGCTGTCTGTTCTTTAGCTAGTTACTGACTCATAAGGTTACTTCTCCTCTTAGCCTGTGATTTCTAAGCTTATCAATATTAACTAGTGACTACCTGATCATCCCCATCTACTTGCTTGCGGAGGCAAATATCTCCAAGAGGCTACTGAGATAGAAGTTGCTACCGTTAATTCTTGTCCACCTATATGCTTGATAAAAGTTATCTTTGAAAGAATGCTTCAAATCAATTCACTCAGAGGGGAAGATAAGCTAGTGGGCCTGTAATATCCTGAGTCCCCTTTGGATCCCCCCTCCCCCAAACCCCCAAGTCTTTCCAGTCCTCTTCCTAAAACCCTGGAGAGTCATTGCCAGTCATATCAACAATATTACTAGATGGACAACTGGTCTGACTTTGGACAGAGCAACTCCCTATGTTCCAAACATACAGGTGTCAGGGGTGGAGCCCATGGGTTGTGAGCCACATGTTCATTCAGTATGTGGAGCCAAAGTTGAGAACAGTACTATCTTACGACCCTCATTCAACCACACAGCATATGAACAGTTGAGCAGGATTTGAACCTAGGTTTCCCACGTCTCAGCCCTTATTAGTACAGCAAGTTGGAAGTCATGCATTCCTATAGGGAACATACTCCTGAGGAAATCACACATTCAGTGGAACTCAGACCATGATACCCATTCATAAAGTAGCTGACTTTCAGGAGCCATTTACTGTTCCACAAGGCCCAAGTGCAAAGCCCTTTGAGATGTGCAGAATGAATCCTAGTTGCAAAGAAGTGTGGTTAGAATAGGGATACAGCTCACCTGCACATGTTATGAATAAATGCCACCTACTGGCCATCTTGAACAGACATAAGCATCCTAATTCACTAACAGGAAAGTGTTTGTCATTGTGGATCTTCTATATTGTAGGTGCTAAAGGCTTACGGGGAACCCCTTGCACACAGGATGTAGAGTGAGTGCCCTGCACACCACACAGAGCAGATGATCCTATCAACTCTTGCCTATGTAACCCCTTGCACATCTATGCTAGAGGCTCGCTACCATGTTAATGCAAAACACAAAGTTCATGGACTGAAGCGGAATACCAAGTCATTTTCATAATCAAATACTAGGTAAATCCAAAAGGAAGAGATTCCATCTGATCAGCCTGGATAGCTCAGTTGGTTAGAGTATGGTGCTGATAATGCCAAGGTTGGAGGTTCGATCACCGTATGGGACAGCTGCATATTCCTGCATTGCAGGGGGTTGGACTAGATGATCCTCAGGGTCCCTTCCAACTCTAAAATTCTACAAATTTTAATAGCTACAATACTCTCTTTGTTCATGTCCTAAATTGATCAAATAGCAACAACCTAACTTAAAAATTAGGGCAGACCAAGTTAATTAAGAAGTTTAATTGGAAAGATAATTTTAAAGCCAATGAGCTGTCATGTTCTTACATCTTAACATTTTCTTTATGCTTGAATTTCGGCACCTAGGATTCTTGCAATGTTTAGCTTAGAAAAGTTACCCAATATTGCCCTCTGCAGGATGCATTGTGCAACAAGTTGCTAAAGTTTTTCAGCAGTGCTCTATAAAGAGCAGGCTTTGATGACTACACACATGTGGCAGGGCTTACCAATGCACTTGTTTTGCATTTTCCTTTTGCTTGACCTCATTTCATTAAAAATAAATATATATGTTATCACAAACAAGTTCTGGACCTTCTCTTTCTCCTCAGCTAAATGTCAACAGCTTGCAAAAGTGGGGCTGTGCCTTCTAGTTTCAATTTGAAACCATAGACTTCTTCTAAACAGCAAGTGCATGTTTTGTCTCTGACAGGGCCCAATTATGTCCCTGTTGAACTCAGCCATGGAGAGCAGTCATCAACAGCCTCTCTCAACATGTTCCTCCTCCATTCCAACTGCTCTCTTTTCTTTCCTTCTGTATTTCCTCCTACCAGTTTAGCACAGAATGCTGAAGCCAACTTGGGGCGGGTGGAGGCAGAAGTGCCCTCCAGACAAGCAGATATCCATCAGTTATCTGAGTTTACTAACCCACATTTTTCCCCTCTAGCCCAGCTGCCCACATATATGTCTGTCAGTCACCTAGGACATAGGAGATAGTTTTCAAACCATTCCTTGCACGGAGGCTTTTCCTGTTCTACCAGATGAATGGATTTTTATGTATTATTTTCTGGTTGAAAATGGTCCTACAATTCAGATTTTTTATTATTTTTACAATTTAATCGAGCTCCACAGAGAAGAATCTTCAGTGAACGGGTATCAGCTAGAGAAAGAATTGCCCTTTATTGCAGCATTCTTTGGGAATGGGCTTCTTCTACAGGAAGGGCAAGACATAAATTCAATAAATAGATACAGTATATAAATCAATTCAACTGTTGTTGGACTACAACTCCCATCATCCCCAGTCACCTTAGTAGCTAATAGTTAGGGATGATGGAAGTCACAATCCAACAACTTCTGGGGACCTGAGATTGAAGGACACTGCTCTATTGTACGATTCAACCTCCATTAGGTGGAATGGAAGAAGAAAAATGGTATACAGGAAGTTTTCGACTACAGTCAAATGTAGGTGCTTTACTATTCTTTCAAATCACTGCACAATAGTCACTTGAAAGAAGATAACCGCCCCAGTTTTGCAATCAACATAGCAGGTTCAAAGAAAAAGTGTTAGCCTTTACCTCATAATTTGGAGCGTTTATTATTTAAATTACAACCAGAAACTCCAGGGTTTAGCCTCATAGCACATCATGCAGCCTATTTGCAAAAGCTATGCAGTTCTAGTTCTGGTTAATGATACAAAATGCATTCAATAAGAACTGCATTATATGCCCAGAACACAATAACTTTGCATTCACTACCTGAAAATAAAACTTGCATTATAAGGAACTCCTTACACATCACATAGGCATGACGTATCACCTGTGCAAAGCAATTGTCCAATTAAAGAGAAGCAAGTTACGCCATTAGAACTTGTTTGTCTTGTTTAGTCATTAAGGCAAAACCTTCATGATAATCTAGTCTGGGTGCTAGAGCAGTGATTACATCATCCATGTGGGCTGATTTTTCTGACAGCAAATTCCTAGTACTAGTAATTTATTTTCTCCTCCCTTGACCCACACAGCATTCCAATGTGAATTTAGCTCCAACCAAAATGCTTCAGAAGTTAACAGATTAGGCTACCAAGGTTAAATAGATTGTGATGTTGACAGAGTTTAAGGAGCCTCCCACTTTCTAGCAGTCATTCATTCACTGTCTTTCAATTCAAGGACTTTGGCGATACCAGAGTCCTGAAGTGGAAAAGGGGCAGGAAATCAGGAAGAAGCAGTATTTGGAAATTCAGTCTCTAGATCGGCACAGGACCCTATGAACTGAGACAACCCCAAAGAGAAATTATTGAGAGAAGTACTCCCGCTGCGAGCTTTGCAATTTCCATGCTTTATACCAATTTTGGAGAGAAAGAAATGGATGGCAAGCTCTTCGCTCCCTTTCATTTCCCCTCTGAAACCTCCTCCCATTTCAAGATTTTATTTTAGTATTAAGCATCTCAGTGTTTAAAACTTGGGGCACCCTCTAACTGGATGTTTCAGTTCTTATTAATGAAGTAATATGCACATTTCATCAATCAAGCAGCTCCAAACAGAATCATGCTCCCACCCCATGCTCTTTTAGCACTCAGTCCTCTTTTTCATCTTTACCAGTTCTACAGCATCTGCCCTCCCAGCCCAACCACAAGTGCACAGGAGTCTCTCTTTCCCATGTGGTTTCCCTTCCCTTTCAGAATTTTATCACACACAAGTGGGGAACCTCCCAAGGGGCTGGACATTGCCACATAAAGCAAGATGAGTCAAACTGGTAGAAGAAGCTTGTATGTGCCAGAGAGAGAACAAATGTAGCAGCAGCCACCAGTCATTTAAGCAAAGTGGGAAACCTATTGCCCTCAAGCTAGCTTCATGTCTCTTCCCCAGCAGCACTGAGAAGGTGGCATGGCAGAATGAGAGCCAGGAAAAGAAAAGCGGGTGGTCCCACCCACCATAATACAACCCCCACCCCAGTAGCACATTACCCCCGAGAGAATATAGCCTCTCCCCATATAAACTGTCCTGAACTCTGTGTTCATCACCTGAGGCCTTTCTTCATGTGCCTCCTCCATGTGAGATCTTGAGAATGGACGTTCTCTGTAGTGGCTCCCTGTTTGTGGAATGTCTTTCCCCTGAGAGGCTTGCCTGGTGTCTTCATTACAGAAGAGGCAAAAATGTTGCCCTTCAAACAGGCCTTGGGCTGATTAATATTCTACAGCCTTTTAAATGTGTCTGTGAGAAGGGCAGAGGGCCTTCTCGGTGGTGGCACCTGCCCTGTGGTACGCCCTCCCTTCAAGGAAATAAACTATCTGACTTTTAGAAGACATCTGAAGGCAGCCCTGTTCGGGGAAGTTTTTAATGACTGTTGTTTTATTGTGTTTTTAATATTCTGTTGGGAGCTGCCCAGAGTGGCTGGGGAAACCCAGCCAGAGGGGCGGGGTATAAATAATAAATAATAAATTAGTAGTAGTAGTAGTAGTAGTAGTAGTAGTAGTAGTAGTATAAGGGGGGATATTGTTTTGCTGTTTTGTTTTCCTTACATTCATGTTTTTATCTGGCATTTTATTTTGTGAACTGCCCTGAGATCTTATGATGAAGGGCGATATATAAATCAATCAATCAAATAAATAATTAAGCCCTTGACAAATATAATGGTTCCCCACCTCTGAGGGAAAGGTATATGAGAAAGGGAAGCAGGCAATCTATACATTCAGAAACAGTCTGACACTGTTCTTTGGAATTAGATTTCTTACCATGACTTAGTGGCGAAGACTGAATGCTTCCCACATCAATAACACTCTGCCTATCCAAAATTAGCACGTGAGGGAGAAAGCTTCAGGCCTACCATTTTTCCCAGCATGCTAGTTTTCTATCGAAAGGAGTTTCAGATGGAAGAACATCTGAACGCCTATAGAAGGGCTTTTACTAGTTACTGTTTCTGAAGGTGTGGCTCAACACACAGTTCTACAGAAGGCTGTGTGTTGTGACACACAAGGATTACGACGTTATGAATCTTTTACAGCGGTATGAGTAAATATAAGTGGCCCAGTACAAAGGATGCCTGATGAAAGTAAGGGAGGAGGAAGGAAGAGATAAGTCAGCAGATACAGCTCCTAATCATTTAAAGGAGAAGCAAGGGCATGGAAACCAGAAAGTGCCCTCTTCATCATGCTACATTGGAGCTTGCTGCACATATATTTAACAAGGTCACAACAATAATTACAGTATGGAATTTAATGAGGATTCAAGCCACCTGCTCACAGCTGAAGAATAATCAGTTAGTATGCATTGATAAGACCATCCCAAAGCTAAACTTGTTTCGCAAATAATAATAATAATAATAATAATAATAATAATACAATATGTACATGCAAATGGTGCGCCACTCATGATCTCTAGCACCATTCTCAAAGTGATGAATTCTCCTCCACATTCATCTGGCCCAGTGGACTTCAGTCCATGAAAATCTATGTGACAATAAGATGCATTTTAAGGTGCCACAGTACTCTCTTCCAATTTCTTCTTTTCTACAACAGTTTAATATGGCTCTCTTGGGAGAGGGGGGAATCTTACCAACATATTTATGCAAACAATAACAGTTTTTCTTCTAACATAGCCTTATGACCAAAGTACTCTCATAGCAGGCAATATCTACAGAGGATTTTTGAAGACCATTTGGGTACATTGTTTTTAGACACACCATTCCACACCATTCAATTTTGAGCTGCCTTTTCCTAGTACTGGGCCATACCGAATTCAATCCTTCACCAGAACATGTACAACAGACTTCAGATAAATAGTTAAGGTGTGCGATTCATGACTAGGTCCTGAAACCCCACCAGAAACCAGATATTGAAGTATAGTTACAGAACTGCTGAAGGTTTTGCTAACAAATCCAGAATTTTAAAAACTGACATAAAACTAATATTGGCACAAACCTTTGAGATGTTAAGGATCTCGTCAATAAAGGGCAATATACTGTGCCTATCTGCCAGTGGAACAGATGACTGCTTGTACTATGAGACTTTCTCTGTCTCCTCCACGCTGCTGCCCCTCCACCCAAAATCTGCTCCAAAGTATTGGGTGGTCCTCTGGGCAGAGGCTAGGAGGAAGAGAGGGAGAAACAGAAGTCTGCTTGGAAAACACTGGATTTCACCCAAAGCTCCTAAACCTGTCATGACAAAAATAAAAGATATAGGGACAGGAACATTTGTAAATAGGAATAGCTTTAAGGAACTTACTGCATTGTGTGATTTTCTGGATATTTGAAGTGATGCGTTGTGCTAACTGGTTAGGGTCCCCAGCGATGCCTGAATTGTACGCCATGGCCGATTGGGACGATGCACACTAGGTCATAAACAAAAGATTCACCAATAATGCCACCTGAAAATATAAGGAGAACATCTTTTTTTAAGAAGTTACACATAATAGGGAAATGCATCATAAAAACTCAAATGTTCAAGTAAAACTTTAATCACCCTTTTTAATCACCCTTCCTATGGTACCTCCTATTTCCTTTGAATGATCTGCAGAGCAAGTTAGATTTTGAAAGGCTAGGAAGGAAATCCAAAAGTGCAGTAAAGAAGAGGTTTATAGCGCAATTAAGACATCTGGCTAACTCTGTTTATAACTACACTGTAGGCAAGTAATGCTGATACATAAGGGGAAGTAGAGAAGAAAAGAGGCAACTTTGGAAGGATGTCAACACAGAGAATGCCAGTTTCCACATCCAGACAAACTTGCTTGCAGCTTATACGAATCAAGACAGACACTCTATAGACTATTGTGTTAATTCCCTACGAGTGGATAAAATTATCAACTTGAGCTGGGGAGGTTTGGCCATGAAGTTTGCTGGATAATTATGAGCAGTAACCATCCTTCACTGATCTCATGGGATTGTTGTGAAAATAATAAAAGTGGGAAGCATATTCTGTCCTTTAAACTCCATGAAGAAAAAAAGAGAGTAAAAATAGGGGCTGTGAATCAGCTCTGTGTGGAGGAGGAATAAGGGGCATCTTCTCACACTCCTGGGTTGAAATGTGATTTCAATAAACACTCACCCATAAGCCGGATTCCCCCATCCCCAAATCACTTGCCGCATGGCATTATAGTTCTTTCCCCCATATAATTCTAGACAGGGCTTTTTTCAGCCAGAACTTACTGGAACTGGGTTCTGGCACCTCTTTGGTGAGTGCTAGCACTTCTTTTGTGCATTCTGGCACCTCTTTAGCATTTCAGCATGATGGCATGGCAGCATGGCATTAAAGAGGCTGCGGACAGTGGTGGCATAAGAATAGAAGCTTTTTCAGGGGAGATGTCCCCTAAAAAAAAGCTTAACAAGTTCTGGCACCTTTTTTCTAGACAAAAAAGCCCTGTATCTATGACCAAGGGCTTTGTGAGGAGTGAAGTTGCCTTCAAAGCCCTGAAGAGCAATGGATTAGTTTTTGTCAAAGCACAACAATGAAGGCATGTCTTTCATTTTATGAGCAGCCTCAGACATTACAGAAAGAGCCAGCATAAGCAGCGAGAGGAGCCCCATGGACCATCTATTTCACTACACTACCACCTCCATCTTGTAATAGGAGCTGTGCAGAGATGCACACAAGCTCTAGATGCAGGAACAGCTTGAGAGAGAATAGCCTGAAGACACTGGTCAGGGATGGGGAATTGTGGCCCTCCAGGTGTTGCAGGGCTAAAACTTATGTGAAGCTAAGCAGATGACAGTGCAAGCTGTTTGGATTGTAGACCATGTTCATAGAACCATTTGGATGGTTTTCCAAGTCCCTTGGAGAAACAGCAGGACATTCATTTTGGAGGTGAGCTAATATTATCTTTAATGTTATTGGAATATTGGTAGATCTTATAATATATTATAAGGGGATTTAATTTCATAGTACATTTTATGAGATGTTTTCATTAACTTGTTGTTTAACTACTTGTTATATTTTGTAACTTAGTGAATTATGTAACTTTTTCACAATTCTATGATTCTGTGTCATGAGAGCATAGCAGCATACAAATAAATGCAGATGATAACAATAAGACTAAACTTCCTCTGCTCACATTTTCCATTGTTACACTAGGAATTCTCACAAAGCCTCCTGAGTCCTGACCAACATTTAAATGTTCTCTCAACATAAAGATATTCCAGTGTTTTAACATACACTGTTATTTTGAAATAGCTTTTTGCTACGTTGTATGAAAGTATATAAAAGACAGTTACTTTGAAACTACTCTCTGCTACGTTGCATGAAATAGCAGTCACTTTCTCATATAAACAGCTCCACGATAAGGACACAGTTAATTGCCAAACCAGCTTCTTACGCACAGAACTGCTTTGCACGTAATCGTAAGCCATGGCTTAGCATGAATGTGCACAAGTGAAGGTTTTCACAGAGAAGATCATGGATGCTGCACTCCTGAACTGGTCCTCCTGATGGTATGAGTTAAACCATGGTTTGGCTTAGTGCGATGTCTGAACCTGAACTTATGGTTTGTCTCCTGCAGACAAACCATGAACGTCTAGAATTTGGACAACACACTCAGCCAAACCACTGCTTAGCTCATGGGGGTGCATCAGCAGAAGGCCTGGAGGGGCAAAGTGGCCCAAACGGTCATGCAAAGATTGCCGTGTTGCATTTTGGTACTGATACACAGGCACAAAAAACATGTACTCCCTGTTAGCTGTAAAGGGCGTGAGAGTACATCAAATCACAAATCTCTTTAAAATACATGGAAGTACAATGGTACCTCAGACGTAAAACTGAATCCATTCCGGAAGTCTGTTCGACTTCCAAAACATTCAGAAACCAAGGCGCAGCTTCCGATTGGTTCAGGAAGCTCCTGCAGCCAATTGGAAGCCGCAGAAGCCACACTGGATGCTCAGGTTCCAAAGAACATTCACAAACCAGAACACTCACTTCCAGGTTTCTGGCGTTCGGGAGCCAAAATGTTTGGCTCAGAAAGCGTTTGCAAACCAAGGTACGACTGTAGTAGGTCAGAAATGGTGCTATTTCTGTAGAGATACAGGAATCTGCCTTACAAAAAATCAAAATGTTAGTTCATCTAACTCAAGTCTACACTGAGGGTCTTCCAGGGTTTCAAACTAGGCTTTTATGTGGAGATGCTAGGGAATTAATTTGGGATCTTTTGCATGAAAGGTATGCACTCTCCCGTGCACTGAGGAGGAAAGTCTGTATTTGTAGACATCTATGGGCCTTAGCTTCTGCGAGAGCTGAGAGTGCAGGGTTTAAGCTCCTGTAGAGGTTTGTGCACATAAACTTCAGTGCTCAATCAGTGCTCAAACAAGAGAGCAATGTACTACATGATTCCGAGGCAAGCAGGATAGCTTCAGTACCTCTCCACACTGCTTGTAATGTGTGAAGGGGCCACTGAATTATAGGGCATGGAAATGATCATCTGCTCTAGGGTAGAAGATCTGTACATGAAAACCCACCCTGGCTGAGATAATAAACAACTTTACTGAGAGCACGTCTGTCAGCCACCTTGTATAAGCCACAATCATTTTGCCCAGCGGTTCCATTCCTACTCCTTGTGCGTGCCCTACCCTGCCAGCCTGCCCCCATTCTGCCTTCTTCCGGATCCAAAAGGACCCACACACCAGCAATCACGCAAACACTGGACATGCCTAAAAATGGTCTCCACCAGTAATTCATAAACCACTTTGAGGACTTGTTGCTGAAAAGCAGGTACAAATACGTAACAATAATGAAGAGCAAGCTTGGGAAGAATTCCAAGATCGGGAGACAAACAGGAATAGTCTGGAATAATCAAGCCAGGTACAGAGAGCAGAGGTGGGTTGTGGTCTTTCAAATTTCAGCACCTCCCTGTGTGAGGCCAAAATTCAGCGCCTTCCATTCTCCTCAGTTCACTACATCATAGTTGCAACGCCCGGTGGCACCCCCTAGGCTTGGTGTCCAGTGTAGCAGAACTGGTTGCACTTCCCTAAATCCATCTCTGTGGGAAGGCAGCCCAGTCCAGCAGAAGTCCAGGCTTAGGACCATGTTCAGGGCAATACCAATGTTTTCCCATGGGACAACTTTCAAGATGTAGAGCTCAATTCTATTTTTAACTCCTCTTTCAGTTCCTTTTACTGCAACATCACCTCTCACACACACCTGGTGGTACTTCCTCTTCAAATTGACTTTAAGGTGCCTGAAGTGTCCCACAGTCTTGCACTGAGATTTATGGTTACTAGCACGACTGGGTGGTGCGCCTAATTATCCCGTGGAAAGAAACTTGCTGGAGTATATCTATGCAGGCATGGGAGATTTAAGATACTCTGTTGCCCAACTTTTGAGATTGTTTTGCAAAAGTAGTAGCGATTAGCAACCCTAAGCACCAGGGTGGAGCATCCTAAAGAAACACACTCAGAATAGAGGGTAGGGACAGTTATTCCTCTACAACAGGGGACAGCAAACTTTTTTAGGAGGGGGCCGGTTCACCACCCCTCAGACCTTGTAGTGGGCCGGACTGCACACGCGCATGCACACAAACACGATGGAGGGGGGCTTTTCTCTCTCCCCCAGCCCCTCCCCCCTGCTTTCCTACCTCCTCTACTGCTCTGCCTGCGGTTGGGAGCCAGCAGTGGTGGCGGCGCCTCTCCTTTCTGGGCCAGCTTTCCTGGACGCCAGGCGTGCCAAGCTCCAGCTGAAGCCCCGCAATGCTGCCATCACAGCGCGGCCATGAATGGAGAGGCCAGCGCATGGATGGCAAGGCTTCGGATTGGCTGGCTGCTGAAAGCTCAGCTCCCTTCCTCTGCAGGGCAGGGAGAAGCCAGGATGAGGGAGGCGGAGCCACAGCAGTGTATGTGTGTGGGGGAGAATTGCGCACCCAAAAAATTGCAAAAGAAATTATGGCGCAGCCCAAATGATCACACCGATCCAAGCAGCGATTCCAGGACCGTCCGTGGGCCAGATCCAGAGGGCAATTGGGCCTGATCCAACCTGCGGGCCTTAGTTTGCCGTCCCATGCTCTACAAGGTCATAGTGGTTAATGCCTCTCTTACTGGGAACCTCATGGTCAGAGCACAACATCCCAGGATTCTCTGCATCCGTAAGGTACCATCAATAGTAAGATACACACCCCACTGGATTCAAAGTGTAATTGATAGGACTTTCAAAGATGACTTCCAAGGAGTCAGAGAATTTAAAAGCAATTAGATAGTTGCAGTACTAGATTTAGGATCTTTCTTTCCTATAACTGCAGTCTAAGAAAACTAATAGATTGGTAAACTCAGCCACTTAAAAGTTTTTCTCAAAGATGTTCACACCATCAGTTCAATCCAAAACTACAACAAGCCCAGTTTTATTTTAGAACAATGCAGCGTACTGGACAGATCCTGGGATGTTTTATAGATGTATGCAATCCAAGTCTTAAGATCATTTACGAGATACCTTGGAAGATGTAAGAGTTACACAGGCAACTTTCATCCTTCTTTTGTCCTTCTTTAACAAAAAGAAGTGTCCTTAACTGAATTATAACATTTGTTGTTTCAGACCCTACTGCAGATATAGACCCGCGGTCAGCAATACCTCATCTGTTTTACATTCTTGAGATAGCAAGGACAGCTCAGTCAGTAGAGCATGAGACTTAATCTCAGGGTTGTGGGTGGAGGCAGAACACTGCCATCATGGCTAAGAGCCATCGATAGCCCCCTCCCCCGTGAATTTATCAAATCCTCTTTTAAAGCCATCTATGTTGGTGGCCACGGGGACGTGGGTGGTGCTGTGGGTTAAACCACAGAGCCTAGGACTTGCCAATCAGAAGGTCAGCGGTTCGAATCCCCACGATGGGGTGAGCTCCCGTTCCTCGGTCCCTGCTCCTGCCAACCTAGCAGTTCGAAAGCATGTCAAAGTGCAAGTAGATAAATAGGTACCGCTCTGGCGGGAAGGTAAACAGCGTTTCCATGCGCTGCTCTGGTTCGCCAGAAGCAGCTTAGTCATGCTGGCCACATGACCCGGAAGCTGTACGCCGGCTCCCTCAGCCAATAACACGAGAGGAGTGCCGCAACCCCAGAGTCGGCCACGACTGGACCTAATGGTCAGGGGTCCCTTTACCTTTATGTTGGTGGCCATCACTGACCACTGATAGGAGAGAGTTCCATAGTTTGACTATGTACAGAATGAATAAGTATTTTCTTTTATCTGTCCTGAATCTTCCAACATTTGCTTCATAGTTCTCTAATGAGATTTAATTTCAATCCATAAACGATTTAAAAACCACCCTGTATTATTTATTAGGAAGGGAGACTGCATTGATAGTGGCAGTTTGAGGCATACCAGTTTTTCAAGCAACTTGCCACTACCCCACATTCTTGCAAGCATTCAAAAGCTGCAAGAACTCACGCCACAGCTTCAAAAACTTCTCACCACATCTTCATAAAATGAGGAAGCCTACGGAGGAAATTCTCCACCCCAGTGTATTTTGTCTTATTAAAACAAAAGCAGCTTCAGGATGCTGCAAGTTTGAGCAGAGGAACAAGAGGAGAAGGGACTGACTAACTTTCTCCCATCCATCCTTTCCTCACTAAAACCCTCCCCACTCTGCCACTTGTCTCCTACAGCAGAGGGGCGGGGGGAGAGATGTACAGCTGGTATTGCATTCAATAGGCATGCTTAACCACAAGAATGGTATTTTCATTTAGCCCTTCAGCCCTTTCATCTCTCCACCCAGTACTGCATCTTCCAGTGACATGCAGCAGCGACTGCTGCCCACTGGCAAGGGCTAAGGCAGAAGGCAGAGACAGGAAGCCAGAAAAAAGCAGGAGTAACTGCCTGGGCAGAGTACACAATATATATTTAAAGCACACGCCTTCTTCCAAAGAATCATGGGGAATGCCATTTAAGGGTGCTGGGACTTGTAGCTCCATAGAGGAAAACTACAGTTCCAAAGGATTCTTTAAGGGAAGCCATGGGCGTTAAATGTATTCTGCGTATACAGCCCTGAACTACATCCCTCCAGATCGCAAGAGGCTGCTGCCAGTCCAGATAGAGAAGCATTAAGAGCTGCTGTTTAAAGCCTATGTGGCTTCCTTAGCAGGTCTACGCCAGGAAATGTGTCGCCGCAGGAGCTGCCACACATTACGCGGCCTCGGGTATCCTCAACATGCCCATCCACTCATCCGTGCGCGCCTAATACTATCTCTCCGAAGGCCCCGATTGAAAGAAACCCTGTGATTCCTTATCGCTATCACATGATGGGCTCCTCCAGCCAGAGAAGGGAGGAGGAGGAGCAGCTCCAGGGAGCCAGAAAAGAACGTTCGTTTCTCATCCCCATCAGCGCCTGGGGCGCGCGCACACGCAGAGCGAGCTCATTCACACGCACACGCGTGTGTCACACACACACGTATCTCGGGGGGGCAGCCCTTCCTCTTCCCCCGCCCACATAATGACTTCCCGAAAGCAGAGGAAATCAGTTCCGGAAAAACAAGGCGAGCGGCTCCACCGGGTTGGCGGAGACTCCCGAGAAGCCGCGGAGGCAGGCAGGCAGGCAGGCAGGCGGCCGGGATAAGGAAGGCCGTCGTGCGGAGAGAGCCGTCCTCCGAGGCGGGGAAAGCTGAGTCGCGGGGCGGGGAAGGCGAGGGGCTATAGGAATGCGGAACTGCCAGCCAGCCAGCCAGCCCTCCGCTCGCTCGCTCCACGCTGAAGCCGCCTGGCCGCCCGAGTTCGACAGGGCGCCCCTTCCCGTCCGAGCTGAGGGGAGGGCGGCTGCTCTGCGACAGGGCGGCGCCCACCTGAGCCCCTCCACGCACGCCGAGCGGCTGCAGCGAGCGAGCGAGGAAGAGACGCCCTTCGACGCGCGCGCCCCCAGCCCGGGGACTCCCGGCGCTCCTTACCCGCCTCTTGTGTGGCCTGTCGGCGCGTCCCCGCGGGACGAAGAGGGCAGCCGGTCTTGCCCCGCTCCCGTACTTGGTCGCCCTGCCCGCTCAGCTGACCCGCGGGAGGCGGCCCCGCCCCGTTGCTGCAGCAGACGGAGCGGCTCTCGGGAAGGGGCGGGGCGAGGCCCACAGGCTCCGCCCCCTTTTCGCTTTATGAAATGTGCAGCCTCAGTTTTCTGTGTGGAACATCTAGGTGTTTTTGTTGTTGTTGTTGTTGTTGTTGTTTTTAAATTAACACCCAGCAAGTATATGGAGATGTTGGAGTTTAGCTCCGTGTCTTCTTGTAATTTACGTCTTGGAAAAGACTTCTCTTTTTGCCCTGGCCCCGTAAGATGTGCTGGAATCCCCTGGGGTTTTGTTTTATTTGCTTTTACATGTTTTTATACTGCTGTCTGATCGGTTTCGGGCTGCATTTTTGTTTCGATTGTGTGTTTTTCTGTGTTGCACACAACACAGAGATTTTTTAAAAATAGAAGTTTACAAATGCTTTTAAATAAGTAAATTGATCCGTCTGCTCGTTTGCTTTTGCATCAGCCTGCATCTAAGCATGTGAAACAGCAACTGTCACTAAATTCCCTGGCAGAAAGACCTCCTTGGGGAGGGGGTGCCCAGAATTTCTACTATACACCTTGACTTCCTGTGCTGTGGCCCCTTTAATATGAAATTTTTATCATTAGAAAGGAGGGATGCTCTTGACAACCCATTCTTTCAGATGCATTCATACAATATAAAATAAAATAAAA
This sequence comes from Podarcis gaigeae, assembly GCF_964106915.1. Classification (NCBI taxonomy): domain Eukaryota; kingdom Metazoa; phylum Chordata; class Lepidosauria; order Squamata; family Lacertidae; genus Podarcis; species Podarcis gaigeae. Next base: position 59,242,191 of record NC_139680.1, read on the forward strand.
TACCCAAAGCCTTTCAGAATTAACTTTTTAACTATTGTCCACTGCTCATCTTGTATGATTAAACTGCCACTTTAACTGTATTATTTTTAGTGTATAATTGATATTCTACATTTGATTTTCTGTATGTAGTTTCCTGTGTGGAATTTTGTATTGTAAGCTCCCTGGGTCAGGGGCCTGCTCTCTGGTACTCTGTGAAGTGCCATGCATACACTGTGGAGCCGAATATATACTATAATAAATATTCAACAAATAGCAGCATGTGCACTGATGATGCACACTGAGTCCAGTGCCAAGTAATACATATAATAAGAAGCTAAGGGTGTTGTCATCCTGCAGTTTGCTTGGCCACCACATGTGGTGATGCAAGCGACAGCATCACAACAGACTTCTGAGAGCAACTTTGCCACTGCTGCTGCACTGAACCATAAGAAGAATGGAAGTAAAGAAGGCAGATGTAGGCAGGTGTACAGTGTACCTTTGAATCACCTTATTATGGTGCAAATTGGGATTAGCATAAATTGTTGCATTTTTAAATATATATATATATATAATTTTATATGTTTATTTACTATTATTTTTTGCTCACTGTTCACCGCAATGGCCCTGGGCAGGTTACAACCATATAATCATAGGTAAAGGTAAAAGGACCCCTGATCATTAGGTCTAGTAGTAACCGTAATGGGGTTGCGGTGCTCATCTCGCTCTGTAGGCCGATGGAGCGGTGTTTGTCCGCAGACAGCTTCCAGGTCATGTGGCCAGCATGACTAAGCCACTTCTAGCGAACCAGAGCAGCACACAGAAATGCCGTTTATCTTCCCGCCAAAGTGGTACCTATTTATCTACTTGCACTTTGACGTGCTTTCGAAATGCTAGGTTGGCAGGAGTAGGGACCGAGTAACAGGAGCTCACCCCGTTGCGGGGATTCGAACCGCCAACCTTCTGATCAGCAAGTCCTAGGCTCTGTGGTTTAACCCACAGCACCACCCGCGTCCCTCATATAATCATACATCTATGCTAATCAGCATATTAATAACATTTCTCACCAATTTGCTGAAGAGCACAATTCTTATTTCTACTTACTTTATATCATTTCAGTGGCAAGATGAATACTGTACCCTTCTAGTTAATTCCACAGTCATGTGTAATCCATATTTCAGTAGTTTATTTAGAAGGGCAATTTTAATAACATTTCCTACTAAGCATGAGGAAAGCCTGAGAAACAAGGGTGTACCAATTCTTTTGAAATATGGGGGTGACCATTTGAAGCAAGAGAATCTAGTAGGGATCCTGGCATTTCATGTAGTCACTAAATTTATCATAGAGCTCACAGTATAAATGGGGTTCTTGGGGTTCCCCCATCCAAACTCTGATCAGACTTCAGTCTTAGCCTAGACTTCAGCAAGTTGCATCATGTGAACTCAGACCATACACTGGGATCGACAGTAAGGCTTGGAAGAAGTAAAGCCCTACTCCCAGATGAATGAGAGGTGTACTTGGAGTCTCAATCCTAAAAAAACAAAAAGTGTCCAAGGTATAATATAACAGTTACCTTGCTTTGTGATAAATATTAGCTACCTGCTTGTGGTTTTCGGGAGCTATGTCCAGCATTGCCAGACTCTCTTGCCAAATACCGACAGCCTCACTGACTTCTGCCACAGATTTAGACAAATCTCGGACTTCTGGGTTAGCGCCATCGGCAATGGCGGAATTCCTCTGACTCAGAAGAACCCGCTCTGTGAAAATTGGGTCTTGCCGCCGCGGCGAAGGCGGAGACCCCTTAAAAATCCCAGGCGGAGGAAGCCTGGGAACGTGGGATTCGGCTGACACCAGGAGTGCCTCCCCTACTCGCAGGGAAACCCCTCTTTCGGGGATCCAAAGCGACGTGGGGTGAGCAGCGTGGTGTCTTGAATCGATCGCTATTTTTACGGAGTGAAGCCGCACAGCCGTTGCCGGAGAGCGCTGACTTTTTCCTGTGGACAATTGGACTCTAAACAAGTACCCGTGAGTAGAACGGAAAATTGGATTAAGAAACACTTTAATTTGGCATTGAAGCGGGAAGGTCTAAATAGGAAGTCCGCCTTCCGCTTTTTGTATATAGACTGAAGCAAAAATTGTGCAAGCCAAAGTCTGGAAAGTTGTATATAAAGACCTAAATTTCCTTCATTTTTAACAATTAAAACCCCTCTTGGTAGCAGGGGAAAAGAGGGGGAATTTTGATTGTTTAAGCCTGCGGAGAGAGAGTAAAGAAAGATAAATTTCCACCGTCTCAAACCTGGGAACGGGGTGTCAGGGACAGAAACTTTTGGGGAAGTCCATCAACTGTGAATGGAACGTTTTTTGGCAGATAGTTAAAGAAGAGAAACAAATTGATTCCAAAGTTACCTTTGCATTTAAAAGAAACAAAAATTTGAAAAATGAAAGTAACTTTCTTTTGCTGGACTTGCCTTCAAAAGATGGATACAAATGGAAATTGTTCGCTCTAGAGGGAGCTTGTTAAATTGTTGCTGGAGTCGATCTGGGGATTTCACAGCTGTGAAGATTAGGATCGTGAGACCAGACTCTGACCTTGAACAAAAATGGATATAGAAGAAGTTTTGGTGCTTGCTTTTTGCAAGACAAACGCTTTGCTGGAGCAGATGCATGAGAAGATGAATTTGATGACTGTTGCAGTTCACAATTTTGGACAAACAGTGAATACTTATATAGAAACCACTCAGGACCCAACCCAGGAACCTGTTTTGACAGGGCAAGTGCAAATGCAGAAGACAATGGAGGGGGTTGCTGCTGAACCTCAAGCAACACAAATGGATAGAACTGAGGCCTGCAGGAGCATAAGCCACTGTTTTTGAAGATTGAACCTGGAGTGGGCCGGGGGGGGGGGGGTCTGGAGTTGTGGGGGTCCTTAATTTTGGAGGGACTTTGAAACATGCATTTAAATATTTTCTGGACTACCCGGTTGTCTGTGGGGAATGGGACTGTGGGGAATGGGCTGATCTGTTGAGGGGAGATGGAGATATTTTTGGGTTGGAGTTTCCCCGAGACCTACTCCTCAATGAGAAAGGAAAGAAATTAAGAAAGAGACCAACAAAAGACAAGGCAAAGTGCTGGTATAAACAAGAAGAAGAATCACAGAAGGGACATGGAAAAGACTTAAGAGCCTTGGACATAAGACTACCAGGTTGATGGACTAGATGGAATGGACAGTAAGGTCTGACATAACCCGAGACCAGGAAGAAGAGACGTTGGATGAAGATTGGAAGAAAGCCTTAAAATTTTATTTTGGGAATTAGGGTAAAATTTATTTTGGGAATTAGGAAAAATGGTGGAATGAAATCATTTGGCTTTAGTAGAAATGATATTAGGAGTTATGTATAAATACAGTGGTGCCCCGCAAGACGAATGCCTCGCAAGACGGAAAACCTGCAAGACGAAAGGGTTTTCCGTTTGCGAGTTGCTTCGCAAGACGAATTTCCCTATAGGCTTGCTTCGCAAGAAGAAAGCCCATAGGGAAATCTCCGGGGACCTCTTTTAAATGCTGGCGGTGGGGAGCAAAGCCTTTCCCCCCCCTCCGGCCTTCAGAAGAGGTCCAGGAAGGCTGGCGGGGCCGAAAGGCTTTGCTCCCCACCACCAGCATTTTAAAAGCAGTCCGGGATAGCAGGGAAGCGCTTCCCGCTATCCCGGACGGCTTTTGAAGGCAGGCGGGGGGGGGGGAGCAAAGACTTTTGCCCCCCGCCCGCCTTCAGAAGAGGCCCTGGACCTCTTCTGAAGGCCGGCGGGGAGCAAACGTCTTTCCTCCCCCCTTCCCGGGGGCTTTTAAATCGCCCCGGACAGCGGAGAAGTCCTCCGCTGTCCCGGGGTTTTTTAAAATGCTGGCGGGCAGCAGCGAAGGCTTCGCTACCGCCCGCTAGCATTTTAAAATCGCCTCGGGACAGCGGAGAAGTCCTCCGCTATCCCGGGGTTTTTTAAAATGCTGGTGGGCGGCAGCGAAGGCTTCGCTGCTGCCCACCAGCATTTTAAGAAGTCCTCCGCTGTCCTGGGGTTTTTTAAAATGCTGGGGGTGGGAAGAAAAGCCCTTGCCCCCCCCCAGCCTTCAGAAGAGGTCGGGGGACAGACTGTCCCCGGACCTGGTCTGAAGGTGGTTTCCATAGGAACGCATTGATTGATTTTCAATGCATTTCTATGGGAAACCGTGCTTCGCAAGACGAAAAACTCGCAAGAAGAAAAAACTTGCGGAACGAATTAATTTCGTCTTGCGAGGCACCATTGTAAGTATTAAGTTTTAGGATTTAAGGGATTTTATCGTAAGATAAGGTTAAAATAAATTAAGGTAAATTGAATGACAGAATATTGTGAAAGACGAAAAGGATTTGCTGAGATTAGACTGTTCATAGGTTAGACTGTTAAGATAAATTATCCAATAAAAATTGAGAAAGATGGAAAGAATTTGCTGAAAAAATAATTAAACTAGAATACAAAAAGGGAGGTGTGAGGAGGTCGATGAAACAAGTAAATGAAAGACAAAGAGATGGAATATTGGATGTGTGTTCTATTTTTTCTTTTTTTATTGTTATTGCTGTATTTTTCCTTCTATTTTTATATTTTTTTAATCTATTTTTTATATATTGTAATGTATATGTTGTTAATTTTTTTGCTGGTTGTTTTCTTTTTCTCTCTTCTGTAATCTCTAAACTTTTAATAAATATCATTTTTTAAAAAACCAGATTTAGACACATCCCAAGCCAAAGTGAGATGCCTCACATACCACGCAAGTGTCCTGGAAAAAAAAAAGAGACTTCCCATTTTTTCCTGTGAGAGCATGGCGGCCATTTTGGGTGCCATTATCTCTCACAATTTCCAGTCAAGATCTCGCCCCTCAAAAAGTACCTTGGGGGGGGCATGATCTTGTGCAGTGCCCCCAAACACATATTTTTTGGGCACTGTGAGAGCATGGCCACCCCAAAAGTGCTTCTTTTGGGCTCTGTGATCTTGCATAGGCCACATGATCCATGCAAGAGCACGGATGGAAAAACGTGTGTCCCAGTTTTGGGACTCAACATGTTGGAGGGTATGGCCTCAGGGCCTATCTGAGGTGAAACAGAGCCTCTACTAGATGGGCATGAGGAAGAAGGGACCTCTGAAGCACTCTGTGGCACATTGGGAATCCAGACATCACAATACCTGAGTTTGCCATAATGACATAATACCAGAGTTCGATGATGGAGGAAGGCAGAGCAAATAACAGAGTGGGGGTCAGGTACAGATGAAATGGTCCATTATGACTGATGGGTCTAGCCTGTAATCAAGAGAGGATGATTTAAGCAGTGTTCTCCAATCCCAGTGCTTTGGGATAGGGACTAGCATTGCAAGAGCAAAACTGAATGCCTCTAAGGAAGATGCCAGGGTAGAGAATATCCTTCACAGGTCTAGTTTGTAACGAGAGGAAATGAGTTTTACCCAGAAAGCAAATTCTTTTTAGGATCCCGCCAGATGTCCTTTTTAGTGATTATTTCTGCTCATGACGCTATCGGGACAGTCATACGTAATCCTACTTTCAATACTGTTTGCACCTGCAGACGCTTTAGGGCAGTCACACTGATTCATTTCCAATCAGTGCAAATTCCATAACTTCCTGCTTAAAGCAGTATTTCTTTTATACCACAAATGATTGGGTCCTCCTTCCATCGCCTCCCACTTCTGCTGCCCTTCTGGGCAGGAAGATTGTGGAAGCCTTGGGGGAGCACTGCAGAATAAACTAAAGTAAAAATAAATCCACCACTAATATGCAATTGTAAGGGATGCGGGTGGCATTGTGGGTTAAACCACAGAGCCTAGGGCTTGCCAATCAGAAGGTTGGCAGTTTGAATCCCTGTGACGGTGTGAGATCCCGTTGCTCGGTCCCTGCTCCTGCCAACCTAGCATTTCGAAAGCACGTCAAAGTGCAAGTAGATAAATAGGTACCGCTCTGGCGGGAAGGTAAACAGCGTTTCCATGTGCTGCTCTGCTTCACCAGAAGCAGCATAGTCATGCTGGCCACATGACCCGGAAAAACTGTCTGCCGACAAACGTTGGCTCCCTCAGCCAGTAAAGCGAGATGAGCAACGCAACCCCAGAGTCGTTCGCAACTGGACCTAACAGTCAGGGGTCCCTTTACTTTTTAATATACTATTATTGTATCAAGAACACGTTTCAGGATACACCTGCAAAAAAAACCCACCAATCCGGAGGGGCTCAGTGTTTTCTCACTCCAAAATCAACTTTAAATTGACCTACCACAAAACCCTCTGGACCTATTTTGCTGCAACTTGGTAGGTTTCTCTTCTGTCTTCAATTTTCAAACCAATTGCCCATAAAACACTGACTAAGTAATAAAAAAATAAATAACTGCCCTTAATATTTTAACATCTCTAACCAGTCTTCAATCAGTAAAACAGTAGTATGAAAGCATATACAACAAATAAATACAAGAATTCAGGGAATTCAAATGAATTAAAAACAGGGCCCAATTTTATAGGTCAGGGAAAGCCTGGACAAAAAGGTATCGCTTTAAAAGACATCTGAAGCAACTGATGGTTTCTGCTTCACATATGGCAGATGAAAGTGCATTTCATAGCACAGAGGCATTAGCAGGAAATGCCTGCTTTGAGGTCACCACTGTATGGTATTCTGAAGGTTGCAGTACCATGAATAGAATTTCCTCAGATGATCTAAGTGAGTCTATACAGGGGCAGTTGGCACCACATTGCAGGTGGTATAAAAGCACATATCATGTGCAACTTCTGAATCAGCCACATGTGGGAGCCAAATATCATGGATCCAAACATAGTATAAGGCTCCTTTCATAGCTAGGTATATAAGTATCTGGTCACATATTCTATTTGTTTTCAACTTCAGTGCACATATTATGTCTTTTAGTTTGTGGATTTATTCTTTTACCAGTAGGTTAAACATTTGCAAAGTGAGTTGCACAGGGATGAAGCAACAGATAGGACTTTTTCTTTTGTATAGTAGGCTACACTCCAGCCACACAAAGATCAGAGATTTCTATATGCAGACGCACACACACACACATCTCTTCAGCCTGGCAAGGAAGAGGAACCACAGTTCAAGGATACAGTCTAGTTGGACCAAAAATAAAACCACACAAAATGGCACGTTGTGGGGCTTCTGAGGGCCCTGGCTGAGGACTCCCAAGAGCCAAGCATATTTATTTATTTATAAAAAATATTTATATACCACTATAAAATTAAAATATATAATAAAACCGCATAAAGAAGTTTAAAATCAGAGGTTATAAACCAACATGGAAAGATGTATTCTTATTTCTTTTTTTAAGGTAAATTGTATTCATAATTTTCATCACTACAATTTCTCCAGCCAGTGTGGTGTAGTGGTTAAGAGCGGTAGTCTCGTAATCTGGGGAACTGGGTTCGCGTCTCCGCTCCTCCACCTGCAGCTGCTGGGTGACCTTGGGCCAGTCACACTTCTCTGAAGTCTCTCAGCCCCACTCACCTCACAAAGTGTTTGTTGTGGGGGAGGAAGGGAAAGGAGATTGTGAGCTGCTTTGAGACTCCTTAAAGGGAGTGAAAGGTGGGATATCAAATCCAAACTCTTCTTCTTCTTCCACATTAACAATGCATTAAACCTTGACTTCCCTTCCCGCCTTCCATGGTTTCCTCCAAAACTCTATTACTACTGCATATTCTAGTCAATCCATATCCCCTCTATCTCACTTCATCTCAACATAACTTTAAAACTTTAAAGGTCAGCAGCAACACTTTGAATTTTGCTCAGAAACATACTACTGAAAACTTGAGTGCAACCCCAGCACCTGTTATGGTCTATGGGCCATGTGTTTCAAAGTGTCCACAGCTGGTTTCCATTCTCCCCTCCCCAAGGTCAAGGCTGCCAGGAGATAGGTGGGCAGATTTGGCTGCTGCTATAATTATAGCTGAAGCTGAAAATATGCTTCTGCTATTTAAATATTTCTTCAGGTCAGAAGGTCAGAGGACAATCTATTTCCACAAAGAGAGTCACATTTGCTCAATATATGCAAACAGAAGAGCAATCAAATAAAAAATCGTTCTTATGAAATAAGTTTTGATAATTATTGAGAGGCTTTGTGGATAGAATCACAGATGTCATCATTCGCAGAAGAAATTGCTGATGCATCCTGCTGGAGCAAAACCCTCCAAAAGAGAGGAGGGGAGGGAAAGAGAAGATACAAAGCGCTTGTTGCAAGAAATATTCTCAGCCGGGTAAAGAATTTTAGCCCATTAATCATCTTGATTGATCGATTGACCATTAAATATATTTGCATATTTCCCAAATATTGTCAACAACTTGAGAAATATTGACAAATATTGACAAAAGTGTGAGGTGACTTAAAAAGAAAGCAAACTTTTACAATTGAAATCAGTTTAATATTTTATTCATCATCCTTTGTTACAGTAATGCACCAATATCGTTTCAAAAAGCAAACTGAATAAAACGTACCCTGAAAGCAGGCTCCTACTGAATGATCAACCAAAAATCAAGGTGTTTACTGTACTGATTAAATCCATTCGGGCTTTCAGTCCTATTTCGGCTTCTGTACTTTTAACTGCTACTGTGTTCAGATAACTTTCTCTTTTCATTTGGTAGCACTTCAATCCATTACTAAAATGAATTAATCTTATGGTAATACATACATACATACATACATACATACTGTATTAATAAAGCAATAAATGAGTCCCTTTCTTCGCCATATCTTTCGCTTACAGGGTTGCGTTTAATTCCACATTTTTTGCACTCTATAGCAACCATACGTTTACAACACTCTTATACCAATTTAGCAGTCATGGAGAATCCTGGGGGCTGTAGTTTGTTAAGGGTTCTGGGAATTGTAGTTCTGTGGGGTCCACAACTAAAGTTTGCAGAATCCTTTTGGGGAAGCCATGATGTTTAAAGCAGTATAAGAGTTGTTTAAATGTATGGTGTGGTTGCGACCAAAATTACTTCAGCCATGGGCATTGGTCCATGGGATGGTCCAGGAGATCTGAATCCCAAGCCTTTTGTGCTAGGTACCAGATCTCCTGACCCCTCCATCTCTGGGTGGTATCCAGCCATGTAGCAAGTTAGCACCTCTGTTGCCTTTGGGTTATTCCTCCTGGTACAAGTCCACAGTAGACGTTCTTGTATAGAAGATCTGACGGGATAAAACAAGCTTTACAGCTTTCCTGAACCAGTGGTAGGAAAACACATAAATTAAAGGGTTGCAGGCTGAATTAAAGTAAGCAAACCAAATGAGAACATCAAACACAACAGGTGGGGTAATGAAATCTAGAAGACTGTCTACCATCGTGTCCACGGTAAACGGCAACCAGCATAACAGGTAGATGCCAACAGCGATTCCCAGTGTTTTCGCTGCCTTCATTTCTCGCCTTGTCACTCCTGACCGACGCATGGACCCGGCTCTCTGATTGACACTGTTTATTTGCTTGGCTTGCTTGGTCGCCACGATAAATATCTTGACATACAGCGCTACCATGATGAGGCAGGGGAAGAAGAAGAGCGGGAAGTTGATCCAGCCCCAGAGTTTGTTGAACAGCAGCTGGCAGCTCCCAACGCAAGGCATGTCCTGCAAGAATTGGCCTAAACTTTCCTCAACTCTTTTGCTATAGAGGAAGATGGACGTGTAAAGCACAGGGACTCCCCACCCGACCACGACGTAGACGCCAGCGACCCTCACGGTGAACTTGGTGGTGTAGCGCAGAGGGTCGCAGATGGCACAGTGGCGGTCGATGGAGATAAAGCAGAGGTGGAAAATGGAGGCCAAGCAGAAGACAGTATCCAGGAAGGTGTGGAAACGGCAGAAGGCATCCCCGAAGTACCAGCAGCTCTCCACCGAGCGGATTGTGCTGAAGGGAAGGACTGTTAAGCCTAACAGGAGGTCTGCCAGCGCCAAGGAGAGCAGCAAGAAATTGGTAGGGGTGTGAAGGATTTTGAAGTGGAAGATGGAAATAATCACCAGCAGATTCCCCAGGACTGTAAGTAGCATGCCCAGGGCACAGACCACGTAGATGGTTAGCTGGACCCCAAAGGGATGTAGGGTTCGGTAGCAGGAGCCATTAATCTTAAAGCAAAGCGGGGCTGGGGCAGCTTCCACAGCAGAGCTCATTCTTCTCCACCACTTCTTTCTGCCCCTCTCAGCTGTTTTGGCTCCGGCAATCTTTCTTCTGTATCTGGGGGAGGGTGGGCGTAAATACTTAGCTACTTATTTTATTATGTGACCGAGTTCATTAATTTATGAATCACCTCCCACGTGAGTCTCAAACACACCAAGCAAACAACTAAAATTGGTTCTCTCTCCTTTTTTAAGGCACAAAAGATGACACTTTGAAATACAGAATAAACATATTTTTACCCAGCTGGAAAAGCTGGTTGAAACAAAAATGCCTTCCAACTGTCTCTGGAAAATATAAATAGCAATATTTAAGGGTCTTTCCTGCAGACAGCAGCAGTGACCTACTGGGTATATAAGGGGAAAGGCAGTCTTTCAAGTTAACTGGTCCCTAGCTCTAAAGAAGCCATCTCCATTTCAGTTTCTTTCAGTTTCCTGATCTTAAGTTCAGTTTTCCATATTTCCACATTGGTTTGTGATTTTTTTTCTTGTGATGTTCTCATGAATATTCAACAGCATTTGAGTGCCATATATACATTTTTGCAAAACAATTTTCACTAACTAAGTGCACCTCTGTGTGCTATTTTTACTAATATCTGCATTTTTATTACCCTACTTTTATACACGTTACTTGGCTGGAAAATGCAGTACAGAATTTAGAGAAGTGCAAATGTAGAAAGATGGCTGTATTTTAAAAAATCATTTTGGAAAGTGAATTTAGTAGGTTCACCATTAAATGTGAACTGAATCAAATTTCTCCCTCGTCTCTAATAGGCATTATTTGTTGATACCAAAACCTTGAACTTTGCCTGGTAATTATGAAGCACAGAGTGTAATATTTGTGCAAAGAATCCTTAGGAGACACTCTGTCTAGCTCAAAGAATATTATTACAAAACTAGGTGATCAGTCAAACTGGTGTAACCCCACTAGTTTCATACACACACAAAATCACATCCTTTTCCTGTTGATTCATTAATCTGTAATAGCCTCCTCCTCTAGTTCTATACTGTATTCATGATCATGAAAGCAGACTAAAATCCCCTTTCCACTTTTAAGCGGACAAAGAATGGACAAAATCCACCTTCTCATTTTTAAATCACCCTGACTTAAGTACAGTGAAGTGTTACAGGGAAATTAATGTGGAATTAGGAGGTTTTAGATAGGGACTTCAAATGTGAGTGTTCACTAGTTCTGTTTTGTTTGTTTTTTTGTTTCGCCTGAATGCCATGACACATTATTATGATCATAAGGATGCCTGGTGTAGGAGGATTTGGTTTTTGGCTGCACCCATTCTAGAGGCGCAACCACATGCTTGCTCTGTAACAGAGATCACAGCATTCTTCAGGGTTTACAGGACTAATGTGGTGGTGGGACAATATTTCCATACTGAGAAGACTTTAAAATGTTGTATAAAACATTGCAAATAAAAAAAATGCAACAACAACTCTCCAAAAAGACAAAGTGCATTTCTGGGGTATCCTAAATATGCCCCCCTCCCAATAGAGAGGTAGATAGTCAGATAGCTATAGATACAGACATTAAAAGAGCATGTTCCCTTTGTCTCACCTCTGACAATAATAATAATTTTATTGTTTAAACCCTGCCCATCTAGCAGGTTTGACCCGGCCACCTTCTCCTAGAAGTCATAAGTCTATATAGGAAACAGGGTTGTTAGGGTGAACTTAAAAATTGACTTGTTACATAATTTACAGCTTTATCTGCTGCTTGTTCACTTAGAGGAAGGTCCTCATACTTTCAATGGGACCTACCCCCGAGTAAGTGACAGCATGGCTCAGTGTTGAAAAAGGGTGATTTGGGCTACTTCAATAAATCTACATTTTTGTTTAGAATACTGTACGTGCGTATGGGAATATTGCACTGTGTGCACAACGGTGTCTTTTTTAATCTTCAATCTTTGCTTGGTTATGATTCTATTTGTATTTTTATAAATCTGTTTTTTTAAATGAAAAATGAAAAATTGGTTATGTAGATGAAGAGGAGAACAAAATAAATGAGAACTTTATTTCTCACAATTTCCAAAAAAAATAAGTTTCAGGTTTTTAAAAAAGGGTGTTTCTTCATTTCCAGTTACTGCAGAATTACCGGACTGAAAATCTCACATCCAAAAGATTAAAAATAGTCAATATTTATTGATTTTTATGGTCTGGTATCACAGTTCAAATATCAAAACTCTCTTTTACAAAGCAAATAAACCAGGATAAAGGACAGTACTGAAGTAAATTTCCAAGGTGTGTGTGAGTGTGTCTTTGTGTTTTTGGAAGTCTCCAACAATTAGTCTGGATGATTTGAATTTGTTACATTCTTTAAAACCAGAATTAAGACAAAGTTTTTCAGTAGTTTATCTGAAACTTTTTTAAAAAAGTAACTGAAACGCACGTGTATTTAGTATAAAGACTTGAATCATATACATGAAAATGAAAATCCAATTTCTTGTAGTTGGGTTGAAGTAGAACAAAGTACAGTAAGGATTACCTGCTGTTGCCCACCACCTTAACTTCCAGAGTTTCTCTTCAGCTGGGAAGTCTGAAATCAGCCAATGCCTTATATAATCCAGTCCTTTCTAATGAACAGTGTAACTGAAGGCGTGGTCAGCAAGGCACATGCGTCTTCAGCAACAGCAATGTTGCTGGCTGTCAAATATCCTGTGATGTACAGACCTGCATGCTCATTACTCACTTGCCTGTTTAATCTTAACAGCAGGGTCACCAATTGTCTATACATGTCCTGCCCATAATAATGTTGCTCTAACTGTCCACTGTTTTCCCCACAGATTTGGCCTGTTCCCTCTCATCTAAGTCCCAGATAAAGTCCCTCTCATCATTCCTACCTCTTCGATTAAGCTGCAATTCTACTTTCTTTAGGATGAGCTGCATTTTCTTGTGAGACATTTCTCATTCTCATCCATATTACTTACACATTCCTTCACTGGAAGCTTCGTATATATGTTTTACCTTATCAACCAAATATTGCAAGCTTGGACGACAATATGCAACGAGGGCAGGCAATGTTATTATTCCTTAGACATGTTGTTGGGTTGTATCAACTGTCTTCAGTGCAGACCCATTGAAATTAATGACTAAACTCTGAGCATGTCTAAAGTTGGAAAGCACTGATTGTCTCTCAGCCTAACCTCAACGTATTGTTGATGAAATGAGAGCGGTCCATGTAATCTGCCTTGGGCTTTTTGGTGGATGGGTGGGATGCAGCAGTGATAGAGGGGAAAATATCTGGGAGGTACAGAACTTGCTCAGGTCTTGACAGGACAGTAGAATGCTGAGAGAATACTTTAATGATATTTTGGGTGCTTGCAAAAAGTGTTTTAAAACCAGCAGTATAACAACAGTTGTTTGTCAGTAAGTGAGCTAACCCAAACAGCATCTTCTTTGTACTGCTTTACTATATACTTTGTGAAGGCTTAGAGTCTCACTTTAGGGTCAACCACACAATCACCCCCTGCCCAATGTGCTGCTCAAGGAAACACCATAGGTATGACAGAGATTATTATGGGTCAGAAAAAGAATGGGAACAACACAGCACAGTCCTGATGTATCTGCCCAGGATCAGGACATCCTGTCTCTGTCAATGGACAGCTCAACTACCTGCCAGTTTTCTGTGATTTGCTACAGACAAATCTAAGTAGAGATGAATAGAGTCAGAGCACCTAAGACCTAAGACTCCTCTCCAGGATTGCAACTGGGGCTTCGTAAATCAGACCGCTAAAAGACTGAATGATCTAGAAACTGCATTGAGTGTTGAATAGGGGGGCTGGCCTGTTGACTTCAAGGACTACCCTAATGTCTTTGATCATGCAGGATAAAGCGTGTCCTCTATAAAAGGGGGCACGTGTTGCAGTGAGACCTGGAGACTGACCTCCTGGTTGTGGGCAGGTATATTGGATAGCTACAACACCCGATTGGTAGGTCCCTCGTTGCTGGGTTGAATCTGGCGAATGGGGTGCATTCTAAATGGATCGAGGGACCTATATATACCTATGCACGTGACCCAGAGCTTCCTATTTCAGCTTGTGCATCGGAACACCCACCCACCTCTCCCTATATTTAGGGCATTTTGCGATTGACCTTGCTATGCCATCGTGTGTCGTCTGTCTTGGGACAGGGGCACAGCGGGAATTTTCCCCACTTGGCTGATTGGCTGTTGCCATTTGAGTTTTGCCTGCCGTGTAGCAAATCGTCACAACTTGTAAGTTTGCGAATAGGCACTGGTTCAGGTGATAGGGATGGGAGAACGGTCTCGCCATCCCTATGTGAAGGGTACAGTGGTACCTTGGGTTAAGAACTTAATTCGTTCTGGAGGTCCGTTCTTAACTTGAAACTGTTCTTAACTTGAGGTACCATTTTAGCTAATGGAGCCTCCCGCTGCCGCCGCGCAATTTCTGTTCTCATCCTGAAGCAAAGTTCTTAACCTGAGGTACTATTTCTGGGTTAGCGGAGTCTGTAACCTGAAGTGTCTGTAACCGGAGGTACTACTGTATTCCTTTAAAGGAATCCAGGGACTCAACTTGGTTTGGTCAACCCCCGAGAGGGGGTTGTGCCCATGCCTGAGTCCAGGGGAGCATCTGGGGAGTGAACAGAGTCTGTTCCCGGGCCTTTCACCTACCTCCGGTGTTCACCCTTGGCTGGCCTATGATGGAGCTCTGGGTCAGCACTACCTGCAAGGGTGCAGGGAGCTAGTCGAACCAGAGCCTATGAAGCCACTCACTTTTCTGTAATCAGTTAAGTTGTGGCCTAAATTCTGCCAAAAACCAAAACTAATATTTGAGTCAAATGTGTGTTTATTTAGGGGGGCAGTCTCTGGGTCAGAACACGCAAACATAGGAAGCTATCTTATCCTACGTTGAATTGAATTAGTGCATAAACTCCATATTGTCTGCAGTGATTGGCAGCAGCTCACTTGCGTTTTGGGCAGGAGCCTTTCCAAACCCTACCTGGATATTATGGAGATTGAACCTGGGACCTTCTGTATGCAAAGCATACAGGCACAAGACAAAGCTGGTGTGCTTTCTATGGAAGACTGCAAATGGCATAATGAAATTCCAATAAATAAACAACGATGGGCATAGCCCCAGTTCAAAAATTGGTGTCAAAAGAAAAGTTTTCAGTTTAGTCAGACTTTTCTAAATAATATTCACTGGTGATTTAAAACTTGCTTGTGAGACATCAGTGTATTGTGCATCTCCCTGAGGGCACTTACTTACTTTTGTGGTCTCTTCTGAGCTGTTTACTTCCGACAAAAAGGTGTTGGAAGTGTCAGACCTGAACAATTATTTCAGCTGTACTCCCTGGACTTTTCTTGTAAGCTCTCCTTGTTATTCTACGTACGTGTAAGTAAAGCCCATGAGCTTCTTTTACAATTACACAAAGTTCAGAAAGAATTACTGCAGCCTAGCATGTTCAAGAGAGAACGACAGTCTCAGCTTCCATTAAGTTACAGCAAAACCTTTGTTGATTTCAAGGGTGTTTGGCAGAGGTGGGGAACATCAGACCTTGGCGTATGAAGGAGGTCCTCTAATCCTTTCTGCTTGGCCCTCAGAACTGTCCCCAGGTCTCACCTCACCAGCCCTGCTCTTCATCCTCCTCAAGTGCTATTGCCTGACTGGAATGTGTCCTTGAATCATGACCATGCCTCTCACTTGCCCCATTGGAGAAATGCTTATGTGGAATATGGGTGGATGTAGAAACCCCTGGCTTTGGCAAGGCTGGACTGTTACCTACTGTACTAAGGCAAGAGTGGCACCTGTTGATCCATCTGCTTTTTGTCCAGTGATATGTGGGCCCCAGAAGGTTCTGCATGAGGGAAATTGCTCATCAGGCTGAAAAGGGGTTTTCCACTCCTGGAGTATGGAGAGAGATAATTGCAGATAGAATGAATATGCAAACACAGAGAGACTGAAAGTCAATAGGCCATTCTGTATTATTTTTCTTGAATGTTAAGGGTTTTTTGTTAATTCGTTTGTACAGGCAACTCCCAATTTATGCCTGGGTTACATTCTGGGCCTCCGCACGTGTAACTGAAATCACATATATTGGCAGCAGCCTGGGGACTCCTCCTGGCTCATGAGGAGACCCTCCCCAGAGCCTGAAGCTATTTTAATTCACAAAATGTGTTTCTACAGCCCAGTGCTCTTGGGGGGGGGGGTTCCTCTCCCCCACATGTCTTAAACACAGAGGTTGATGAATAAATTGTGTCTAAAGTTTGTAAAGGTCTGTTTTTGCTGTGACATTTGCCATTTTTGCTTTGGTGGACTACAACTCCTGGCACATCCTGTGTCTTAAACACTGAGCTTTGGGAATATATTGTTTCTGTGTGTTTCTGTTCCAATCAGAGGCTGGGGAAGTTAACCTGTTTTGTGCTAGTGCCCCCACTCCCACCAGATTGCTCCCCACTTCTGTGAGACTGATTTATATGCCAGACAGGAAGACCTGCACCACAGCTGATTTTGTATGCTGATGTTAATGCAATGTGCTCCTATGAACTCCTAAATGTGGTGGTGTTGTTTTCTGAACAAGCAAGCATGTCTTAAAGAGTCACCTTAAAAAGTAAAAAAGTGTATAATGGTATAAGGGTTGGTGATCAGGGTGTGTAAATAGGGAGGTCAGAAGCAAAGTAAATATATATACAGCACTGACTGGCTTTGCATCATTACCACCAGTTGTTCACAAGAGCAGTTCACAACAAACATAGGTTGCAAGGCCATCTTCCTTTTCAGCTTCTGCACTATGGTTATTCCTTAATGTGTCATGCTTAATGACATCACCAGGGCCCATCATCATGACATCACTGTGGCATGCCTCTAGACCTCAGGTTTAGGCCTCAAAATCCCAGGATCTGGGGTACTGCTGACCTGACAACCCTAATAAAAGCAACATTCCAGCAAATAAGCAAGTATGAGCATAGCCCAAGATATGGTGTCAGAAGAGAAGTCTCATACAGGTGTTTACAGGTATACCTAAAATAGCTTTTGACTTTTCTGAAGAATATTCATAGGGGATGCAAAAGCTGCTTGGGAGACATTAATATACTGGGCTTCCCCTTGGGGACACTTACTTCTCAGCTGTTTGCTTCTGACAAAAAAGTGTGCCTCACTTGGGAAGTGTCAAACCTGAACTATTATTTCAGTCGTATTCCTTGGGCTCTTCTATGACCTCTGCTTCTTGTTCTTTGTAATGTGTAAATATCAGGTTGCCATATCCTGAAGAGCAAAAAAGATGACAGCCTGAGCTGCTGCCAGCCTGAGCCAGGGAAAGAGGCATCCAGGGCTGACTCAAGCTGGTAGCAGCCACAGCGTGCAGAGCAGCCCAAACCCCCAAGCCCCCCAAACCCAAACATTTCCTTTAAAATGTAAAAAATCCACCTAGATGGGCATGTTGACCCCCCCCAAAGAGCACATGTCCAGGTTTTCCTGGACATATTGTACAATGATGTAAAGTTAAGGAATAATTGGTCCAGCTTAGTATGTTCAAGACAGAGTGAGAGTCTCAGCTCAAGTTACCGTATTTTTCGCTCTATAACACGCACCTGACGATAACACGCACATCGTTTTTAGAGGAGGAAAACAAGGGAAAAAACATTCTGAATGAAACAGTGGATGTATCATTTTTGTGCTTCATGCTGTGGCCACAGACATGTGATCTGATGGTGAATTTGGGGTGACCCAATGCAAAAATCCTGAGAATCCCTGTGCATCCATGGTTTGTAACCACGTTTTTGCACCATTGCAGCCCCAGGCAACAGTGGGTGTGTGATTTTTGGGGGGGCAGGCTGTAGCCATGGACATGCTATGTGATCTGATGGGGAATTTGGGGTGACCTAATGCAAAGATCCTGAGGATCCATGTAGATCCATGCTTTTTAACCACGTTTTTGCACCATTGCAGCCCCAGGCAACAGTGGGTGCGTGATTTTGGGGGGGCAGGCTGTAGCCATGGACATGCTATGTGATCTTATGGTGAATTTGGGGTGACCCAATGCAAAGATCCTGAGGATCCATGTGGATCCATGCTTTTTAACCACATTTTAAGTGGGGAGGGAAGGAAAAACACAGAAGGGACAAGGAGCACGAGAGGGGTGTGCAGAGAAGCAGCTGGCTAAGAATGCAGGAGAGGGGTATAACTGGGAGGGAGGAAAGGAAGGCAAAAGTTTTCCCTCACCTACCCACCCAAGCCAGCCGGCTCGCACGCTCTCTCTCTCTCTCTCTCTCCTGCATGTTTTCCCCTCTGCATGTCTGGAGGGGAGGGGCTTTCCCTGCTCTTTGTTCCGTTTGAGCAAACACAGCAAGGAAACAGAAATGGGTGGGCAGTAAGACCCTGAGGCAGAATGCAGGAAAGCAGCCACTTCCTGTTTTCAGCTTTCCCTTCTAGGAGACGCGTGATTTTTGCCTGCTTTTTTTTTGCCTCCCCTCGCACCATTTGGCTCCAGGGACCACACATTCGCTCTATAACACGCACAGACATTTCCCCTTCCTTTTTAGAAGAAAAAATCTGCGTGTTATAGAAGGAAAAATACGGTAGGTTACAGCAAAACCTTGTTGACCTCAAGGATATATGGCAGGAGTGAGGCCCTGGAGGCTGAAAGAGGCCCTTCAATCCTCTCTGTCTGGCCCTCAGAACTTCACCCTATGCCAGGCCATGTCCTCTCCAGGCCTGCTCTGCATTCTCTTCAAGGGCTTTAGCTTAGCTGGAATGTGTCCTTGAATGGTGAGAATGGTTATTGCTTGCCTGGATGGGGAGGGGGTGTATGTAGCCTATGGGTGTAAATAGACACCTCTGGTTTCTGCATGGCTGGAACATCAGCTACATCTGCTGCTCAACCCTCTTTTTGCCTCTGCCCCCTCCAGTGTGTGTTCCCTCACCCAAAAGTTCCCTATGAGGGACCATGACCATCAGACTAAAAGGAGTGCTTCTACCACTGGAATATGAATAAAGATACTTGCAAATGAAATGGATATGCTAAAATACATAGACTGATATACAATGGGCCAATCTTCACTGTTTTTATAGGATATGCTTCTTGACATTTTCCTTGTATGACACCATGATATTTTATTTCAGTCTCTCTATATAATTGTAAAGAAATAAATATGATTTAAATGTATTTAAAATACATTTAAAAGTGTGTCAAAAGTGTTCTTAAGAAGTCCAGAGTTGACAAATTTTCCTCGTGTGTAAAAGATTTCCCCCCACTGGTATCATGGCTGCAGATACACTATACATTTGTGTGCATTCTGTAAGCTCTATGTCCTGGGTTTTGTTATTATTAAACGCATGACATCAACACTGATCTGGACATATTTCTTTTCTTTCTATGAGTTAAAGCACTTCAGACCATGTGTGTGTACAAAAGAAAGCACATGCAAACAGTACAAAATTCAGGTAAGTGTGAAATTCAAAGCTTAACTACATTCCAATATCTATGAGATAGATTCACAGTTCCAAGGTACAACACACCTCCAGTTCTTCTGGTACATACTTTGAATTTATTTAAACATACATGTTATGTGAGAGAAACCACTGAATGCCTCACTTGAACACATGTAAATTTATTGATTTTCAAGGAACAGGTTAGCAGTGCAGGACTGTGAGTGGAATATATTTCCTATGAGGATGTACCTAAGTGCTTTTTGAAACCATGGATAAAAAAACCCATATATTAATGGATTGCAGGTGGAGTTGATGTAGGCAAACCAAGTTAAGGCATCAAATAATATTTCAGGAGTGGAAAACCCTATAAAAGGGTCGATTAAAATGGTGAAGAAACATGGAAGCCAACACAAGAGAAAAACCCCCATCACAATACTCAAGGTCTTAGCCGCTTTCCGGTCCTTACTCTTAGAAACCTGGTTGTGTTTTTCCTCACCCACATTTTCAGATCTGCTCTTCATGACCCTCAGGTGCTTTTTGGACACTTGGAAGATTTTTGCATAAATTCCTATCATCACAGAGCCTGGGATGAAGAAGCCAAATGAGAACAGAACTACACCCCACAGTTTATTAAACATCACCGGGCAAGAACTAGAACATGCAACTAAAAGCTCATAGCCTTCGATACCAGAGGCATATGCTTCAGAGAAAACCACCCCGAAGGCAAAAGAAGCTGGCACTGACCAACAAACAACAATCAATTGCCTGATTGTAGGGATAGTCATTTTCAATGAATAGTGAAGAGGGTAACAGATGGCATAGAAGCGATCGACAGCAATGGAGCAGAGGTGGAAAATGGAAACCAAGCAGAGCATCAGGTCAAAGCTGTAGTGGATTTTGCAGAAGGTGATCCCAAAGTACCAGCAGTTCTCTACGGATCGGATCATGCTGTAGGGCATAATGAGGAAGCCGAGCAGGAAGTCAGTGACTGCCATGGAAAGGATGAGGAAATTAGTTGGGGAGTGCAGCTGCTTGAAATGTGAAATGGAAACGATGATTGCCAAATTCCCAAAGATAGTGACAGCAATGAGTCCACTCAGGGATATGTACATGGCTCCTCGAACACTTGCTGACCTGAGATTTTCAAGGCAGCTTCCATTTCCAAAGCCAGAGCAATCCATGACAGCCACAGAGGAGTTAAGAAAAACCACCATTCTTTATCTGAAAATAGGAATATGGAATATTTAATGCAGAAACGGACACATGCTGTTTTGCAGCTCTCCTGTAATCTGTCCAGAGGCTATACCATAAATCTGTAGCTGATTGTGTTGACTGATGGCCACTGAGAATGACATGCAAGTTACCCCACATTTGATATGTCGCTGGCCTCTCCGTATCTTGTTTCTCCTTAACAAACAAGGAGGATCTTGTTTCTTATTGCAGAGGTAGCACACAAGGAGATGAGGCTCAACTCTTCACTACCTCATCCCATGTTTTTTTAAAAGGCTGCTTAAGAATGGGCATCTAGTGCATCTGGGGTGCCAATCTCTGTTCTCTGTGCAATGGGAGAGTCAACAGATAAGCTTCCCTGCCCTCTGCATGTTGCCTTCATAGTGAGAATCAGGCTCCCCATTGCCTGTATTTAGTTAAAAGATAAATGGCTGCCTGCTGCTTAGTAAGAGCACATCTAGTTTGGTCCTCAGAACAGTGTCTTTGCCATGGCAGTGTGCCAGCGTATGCCACAGCTTAATTGTGTCATTCATCCTGAATCCATGGGAAAGTCTGTTCAAAAACCAGAAGTCATGAAGCAAAGTGGCCAAGATTTTTGCCAATCTTGAACTCCTCTTTACTGGTGCAGTAACTGATGGGATTGACTCTTAAATCCTATTATCGGTAATTGGCTTAGTCCTCCCAAGTAAGCCACGTTAACCAATTTGTGCATCAGTTTGTCAGGCTACCCTGTGACTAATCTGCCCCATTTGGCAAATGTGAATAACTCCCCTATGTTGTAAGATGGCTTTGTGGAGAAATATACAGGCGGACAAAATCAAAAGGGGGAGGAATGGGAGAACTGAAGGCAGGCAAACCACTTTTTCCTATGCCCTATTGAGTTCATGTCAGCAGCCAGAGAAGATGGAGGGGTGCTTGGTCCCTTTTTCTTCTTTCCTGTTCTGCTTCACTGGGATCCAGGGCTCATATAATCTGCCTCCTGTTCTGAGAACATGTCAAGCAAACTGGAAGACTGTGGCTCTACAACCTCTCCCAGAACAACCCTAACGTGCCTCAACATCAGACAGACACTGGCCTCGTGGAAGAGGAAGAAGAGGTCTGATCTTCCCCCACAGCAGTGGACCTCTTTAAAAATGAAAACCAAAACTGTGGACCTCTTTCTACTAGCCCTTGAGATGGGTACACAAAAAGTCAAAATAGCATTTAATACATTTACATCCTTCTTTCTTCTCCTACCTGAGTCCGCTTACACACCACCATTTAAACATTAAATTTGAATGAGACGTCTGGAAGGCTCAGTCCTTTCCAATATCCTGTTTTAAAATAAACTGGGATTATAAAGCTGCTGTGCTTTTATGACACAGCAGCCAGAACTCAAGAGAATATGAAGTACAAGAAAATCTGAAGTTTAGTTGGGAGGTGGGGTTAAGTACAAGTGTGAGGTCAAATCTCCAGGAAGGTTGGATCCTCTCAGGCTCACACATACTCTCCAGCAGCTAGCAGACTTTATAATCAAATAAAAGGTGACTTGAATGTGATTTGAAAATGATAATAAAATGAGCTGTTTAATTCTTAATGTGAAACTCCTTGTTTTCATGATTTTCTTTTTTAAATTTAGTTTCTACATTCTTTTATTAATGTTTACTGTATTTTGCTTTTGTGCTTGTTGTATCTCACCCTAAGCTCCTTTGGACGAAGGGTGATCCCTAAATATCCTAAAAAATAAATACACACACATGCATAGAAATATACACTATGTATAGGTTTGCCCAAATACATTATGAAAAGATTGATCCTCCAAAGACCAATGCGATCATGTGACCTAAACTGCATTCTAGCAATGAACATGCATGCTTAAAAACTTTTTAAAACCAACATGGGTGTGTAGAGAACTGTCCAAAGGAAAATCCCATCTCCCCCCAAAAGCTATTAACCCTGGGACAAAAGCTCCCATTGGTGCCAATGTGATACATTCCATTTTAAATGTGGAACACACACATATCCAGTTGCCAGACTGGAAGAAGGAAGAAGCAGCATGGTGGTTTAAACTCTACTGCGACAGACACATAGAAAGAGTGACCCCTCTACTGTCCATGGCTGAGCTATGGTGATGCAATTACCTATATGAACAAGATGAAGCAAGGTCTGAGTTTGTTGGCTTAGCTTCCATTCCTTCTCTCCTCCTCTGATGTGGCAATTGCATCCATTTTTAATTAACCTCATTTTATTGAAACATCGTAAGCGTAAGCTGTGGTTAATCTTGATATCATATTAAAAATACAACAGCTTCATAAGCCATTATTTGAAGCTGGCTTGATTCAATACACTATATCTAAGATTAACCATTGCTTGTCTGGATTGATGCTGAACTAGTTAGAAGTAAAAACTTCCAGTCTCCTCCCCACTACCACATCCAGAGTGGGCGGGGGTCGGTGCACAAGTCTGAGGTTCATCTATGTACATTCCAACCATAGCCTACATCTCCATAAGAGCTGCAAGGGCAGGGGGAAGTAATGGAAAAAGGAACTTCCCTGGAAGTGAGTTTCCTATCGTAGCAGGATCCCAGATAACCTTCCATATAATGAAGGCTATCATAGGCACAGAGAGCAGTCAAGTCCAAAGCCAACCCAAGGCCCAAGTGGTTCTAACAGGGGTTCAAGAGGCAAGTTGGGGGCCAGTTTGGGGGAGGTCTAGGTCAAGCAGGGACTGGGGGAAATGCAAGTTGAGGGGAAAACCAAGGTCCAGGCAAGCAGAACACAGTGCTGGCAGCAAGATGTTGTTCAGTAGCTCTCCCAGTCTCACACTGAGGCTTTTAGGCCAGAGCTATCAGAACCTCACCATGGGCCCTGCTGAAGACCTTTAGAGGTTTCCATAGAGTCCTCCTCATGAAAAGGACCCTCCTCACAAGAAATCCTCTTCTGCAACCAAGCACTCCTCCTAACTGTGACCATCTTGGTCTGCCTCTAGAGGTGCTGTCATTTGCAGGGGCTTGATGGTGGTTCTGCCTTCTGCTTCAGTCACTGATCTTGCTTTCTGCTGGGAGTGGTCCCTGTTAGTCTCCCACAAGGGTCCCGGCTCCTACTCGGCTGCTTTCTGGGGGCTCCAGGTCATCCTTGGCCAGGGCATGAGAGTGATGAGCAGGAAAAGTTCTCATGAAAGAGAAAAAGATGACATCGTCCACAAATTACCTATTTAAAACAAAAGGGAAAGGGAGTTGGCCTCTGGGACCTGTTCAGTTAGATGAGCAATTAGATGTGCTGGTCACCCATGTCTCAAGTTCTAATAAGGCTAATGATGCTTTGAAGGCGTATTTGTTTACCTGCTCACAGGTTAATTTCCATCCAAAATGGGATCAGACAAAAGCGCAACACATTTCCCTCATTTGCTTCTGATTTGCTATATGACTGGATCTGAACAGAAACCAAGAGACCTCATTAACACATCTCTGATGCATTTCTCAGTTTTAGTGGGGACAGCTACACAACAGCACTGATTAGGTGCTAATGAAGCCATATACAAAACATGGTTGTCTCTGATGGGACATTATACTTTGAAAACAAAAGACAGGGAGACTCTTGGGGAAACTTTGCCTAATCACACACAAGAGGAAGAAGTTATTTCTGAGTTAGGTCACATACTTAAATAATCCTGCTGACGGATACAAGGTCAACCTTTGATCTATTTGTTAGGAAGGAATTTAAAATGTAGTAAAAGAAATATTGAACTGGCAGTGACATATTGACAAATGCGAGGTGTTTTGTCTCATTTTACTGAGTTATCATGTTTTACTGTTACCAGTTGTCTGATGTGTTCATTGCTGTAAATTGCCCTGACATTGTATGAAGAAAAGTAAGATATGAACTTTAAATAAGTAGTAAAATTTTCAGTCATACGATAAGTGATTTAGAAACCTAATCAAGGAGAATTAAATCAAGGTTTACAAATGTGTTTTATTGTCATCTTTTGTATAACATCACATACTGGACAAATCTGGTAACTGCACAGGTTTAAGAAACAACAACAACAAAAACCCATGTGTATAGAAAATGTTAAGTGGAGCACTGCATTTGAAGGCACTATTCCAGTGCCCTCATAGCCTGACCCAACCCCAAGCATCTCTGCAATATGCAGCTCTTTCCTTCACAATCCCTTTCCCATCAAAACAAGGGCCATTTCATTAGTGATAATGTAAAGAGAAAGAGCGGGAAAGAAGTACATAGCCATTAATCCCACTTTCTGTTTCTTAAAATAATGTTGCACGTCACCCCAGTCTCTGAGCAGTGCAACATTCCAGCAGTTCCGGGGTTCGTGTTTCCTTTTGGAAATGAGGCATGGCAGAGACTGGGGCGTCTTTATGATATATGGTTTATATTAAACATATATACAACCTGAACATCCGATGGAGATGTTCACAGCATTAACATCCCAAAAGCATCTTGTTTCTCTCATAGCCACAGCCTTGGAGTCAAACAGAAATCAAACGTTGCTCTCCCTTTCTCCCCAGCTTGCTACTTTCCTTCTAGGCCATATCACTGCTAACTCTCTCCTCCAAACTTGGTTTTGTCGGGGGGGGGGGGGGGGCTACCTATTCTCTGTCTCGCACAGAGCCCTTTGTTCTCTTAACAGCCCATCACCCAGGCTACCACCTCAACACAGGAAGCTAGCCTGGCTTATATTTTAACATTTGCTGAAACCAGGGTTTTGAAGGATCTTGCATACAGCCTATTTCGTCCTCCCCAAACTCAGAGCAGTACCAAACTCCAAATCCTTCCCAAATCCAAAGTAACAATAAAAATGTTGTGACCTGCTTGCTGATCAGTTTGACAGCTACAACCCTTGGCCCAGTGAACTCATGAGAGCTGCCAGGATGGTTGGGAGGGCTGCCATGGCAAAGGAAGAAGGAGGGGGCTTTTGCAATACCAGGGATCTTCTAGTGGGATCTTCTAGAGTTGTGGGGTTGCAGGAACCTTTCAAAGGACCAGCTACCATCTCACTCTGCCTCCTTCCTCCTTTTCCATGAGTAGACAAAACTTCAAAATTTCACACTCAATCTCAACTGGTCCTTAGTCTTTCTCTAGGTGGGTAGCAAGAGTTCTGTTATGTGTTCCTTCTTCTTTGTTGCGACTTAGCAGAAATAGAATTGGGTAGGTTGGGTGGATAAAGGGGATTCCCTTTAGGGGACCTGAAAGGTGAGCAGCTCCCAGCTCAAGGTCCAGGGGGCTGGGCTGCTGAGCAGCCATCTCAAGCTACCAGTGGTCTCAGATGCTTGGTTTTGTACCACACTGGTCTCTCAGAGCTGGAAAACCCACCAAATGGATGCCCCAGCCAATGAAGGTTGGCTTACAGGTTGAAAGTCTTTGATGTCACCAGATTGTCACCCAATGCATGCTTGCTCCGCCTATGTCTGTTTGCCAATAAGTTATTGGCACCCATACTTCTCTCTTGGTTGGTTATTGGTCTGCACCCTGTTTCTGGGCCATGATGGGGCTGCTGGAGCAACTGCACTGAAGCATCGCACATGCTTTTTCACTTTGACCTTCTGCTTCAAAATGGACAGTGCCTGGTAAAATACTGAAGAATATGCTCTCAAAGCTTGATGTGCTTCACTCCATAAAGAGCTGAGTCCTGGATGAATCTTGCTGAAAAACCTTCCCCAGTACAATCATCTTCAAGGCCCTTCGAAACCACAGGTAAAAATACGCATAAACAATTGGGTTGAAGGTGGAGTTCAAGTAACCAAACCAAACCAGGGCATCAATGAGAATGGGAGGTATTGCATAATTCATAAAGGGGTCTGTTGCCGTGCAGAAAAAGAATGGGAACCAGCAGATTAGGAAGACCCCGACCACAGTGCCTAAAGTCTTGGCTGCTTTTCGTTCTCTGCTGTGTGAAATGTGATGCTCAAATCTGATCTGTATTTGGTTTGCAGCAGCCTTAATGGACCTGGCTTGCCTTTTGGCTATAGTGTATATCTTCCCATAGACACATAACATGACAAATCCAGGGATGTAAAAAGAAACCACGGAGGCCACCACTCCTGACGTTTCATTGAAGAAGACAAAGCAGCCTCCCACGCAATAGATCAGCTTATAGAAGGTCTCTTCTGCTCCAATCATGTTTAACTTCAAAAAGACCATCCCAAAGCCAAATGTAGCAGGGAAGACCCAACTTACAAAGATCATGATCAATACGACCCCTGTGCTGATCTTTGCTTTGTATCGCAGTGGGTCACACACGGCGTAGTAGCGGTCAATGGAGATAAAAGAGAGGTGGAAGATGGAGGCTGTACTCAGAGTGATATCGATGCTGGTGTGGATTTTGCAGAAGAATTCTCCGAAATACCAGCAGTTCTCAACCGACCTCACCATGCTATAAGGCATGACAAGGAAACCAAGGAGAAGGTCCACTGTGGCCATTGAGAGGATTAAGAAATTGGTTGGGGTGTGGAGCTGCTTGAAGTGCGATATTGAGATGATCACAGTCAAATTGCCAGCTAGGGTAGCCAGGATCACACACACCATGAAGATATACATGGAAATACGAATGCTGATTGACCAGCTGCTCTTTATGCAGGAGCCATTTATGTGTTCACAACACAACTGCATCCTTCCTAAAGACTCAGATTCCTGAAAGCACATATTAGGCCCAGTCTGATTGTGGTGTGTGCAGTTCTTCTTTTATGGTCAAAACAGGATCTATTTATTGTTACCATCCAGAAGAAGAGGGCTTCCTGCCAAGAGAGAAAATTACAACATGAATATTTATTTTAGTGCTGAGACAAAAGGTGTGAGTTTTATTTTCTTCTGTGTTGAGAGTTTGTAATTGTGTGAATGTTATATGTGTGGGGTGTGTGGATTTCATTGCGGTTGTGTGATTGTATGAATGCACTTTGGTGTGTGGGTGTGTGCTTGTATGTCTGGGCACACAAATGGTGTGGGGAGTTGGCTCCTCTCACCACATATGTGTAAGCGGCAACTTTCACCATTAGAATATGGCCGTCAAGAGGAAAAAGTTTCCACACCTTATGTCAATTGTGCAATCCTGACATAAGCCTTTGAGCCCTTTCAAGGTGTTAGCAATCTTTAGACTGACATATTCAGCTTTTAAAGACCCGATGTGTAAATAACGTAGAGAAGACAATCACAATGCAGGAAGACTTCACACTGTCAATAATGGACTTTTAAGTTTATCACAATATTTGCCAGTGGGCTTTCCAGTAAAAAATAATGCAATCACGAGAAGGAAGAAGGGGATGCGGCTTTTCAATCAGAAATGGAACACTGGCAATCCAGTCTACAAACCAGTTCCTTAATACAAATGGACTTTGCTTACTTACCCAAATGAGTTGAACAGCATGATTAAAGGGGGAGGTGGAACACGTTCCAGCCAAATAATTAATCATTCAATAATACTGATTACAACACTGCAGTTACCAAGAAATGACTGTGATGCAGTAGGAGTTGGCCTAGACAGTACTGCATACTCAGCAGGTAAAACTCTTTGGTATTCTCCCCTCTCCCAGGCTTCCCATTCTTCTTAGTGCCAACACAGTTGTTTGCTGGAATAAATCACTATGGAGGGGAGGGATGAAAGTCTGTTCCACTTGCCTTGCATAGGGTGACACTTTAGCTGCTGCATACAATACTTTGCTTGCAGCGCTACAGTGGATAGTGGCAAAAAGGATTAGACTGTCAGGATGTGGAAATGTCTTGTTCCTGGCATGAAAAAAACTCAGTTGAAATGAGGATATCAATAAATAGATAAATAGATAAAGAAATACATCATTTTGGAAACACACCAATACACTCTTCTAGCCTAGCAAATGGTTCCCTTGAGAATCTCTTTCTGGGTATTTAGCCCATGAGATTTTCTACGTTTCTCTTAAGAGAGTTTCCCCACCCACACCCCCAAGTGATTGAAATGCTTTTTCCAGACAGTGAATATTTTACACGACAGGTCCAAATCCTTACTTTCCATCTTTACTGCGGTGCAGCATGGA
Organism: Podarcis gaigeae; assembly: GCF_964106915.1. Lineage (NCBI taxonomy): Eukaryota > Metazoa > Chordata > Lepidosauria > Squamata > Lacertidae > Podarcis > Podarcis gaigeae. Next base: position 59,270,980 of record NC_139680.1, read on the forward strand.
ATGATGTATGAGCCATGATTCTAAGGCCTTCTCTTCATAGCCATGTTGGACCCAGGACAGCCTAGATGAAAACAGCTGGACTTAAACTTTCCCACTGATGTGACAGAAGATTTAGTATCTTGAAGGTGCTACTCGTCCAAAGGTTCATCTGCTCCCTTTCAGTCTGGTTTCCTTGACTTTTTGTGGGCTATTTTGCTGATTCATTTCTAAGAAATTCTCCTCTGTGTTCTCTTCATCGTGAATGAGATCATGATAAATTATGTTAAATGATGGATTCCAGAACACAAGAGGCCATGAAATGTTTTGGAGTGAAGGGTCTCCATCTGATTTTTTGCCAAAGCCATTGGTCTCTCTTTAAGCCACCCCCAGCCTGATGTCCTTTAGATGTTTTACAGCACAACTCTCTTCATCCTGACCTTTTTGGCTGGGGCTGAGCATTGGAGTTCTAACATTTGGAGAGCACTTTGTTAGAGAAGTCTACCTTAGGCCAAAATATTTAAGAAGGGAGGGGAGATAAACCTTTAAGGATGCCTAGATTCACCATTGCAGCTTAAATTAATGTGTTGGGTCAATATTGTTGCAAATTACTATGCCATACTCAAGTGGTATATTGCAAAGCAAATGTCAGGCTGCTGCCAGCAACTCCAGGCTGGTTGCCCAGGAACGTACAAGACAAGGGGATGTTTCTTATCATCCTATTTTCATTCAATTTTTACTTGGATATTGGCATTGTCCTAAGTGAATCTCCACCCCCTGTTTCTTCCACTTCCTCATTTGTCATTCTCATCGTCTCTTCCACGGGTACTGCTACGTGCCCTCTGTCTTTGAGCTCTTTGCTCTCCTCCTTTCAAGGCTCACCGGGAGATGGAGGGTTTGGAATGCTTTCTAAAGACACTGTGTCTGTCAGCAGTTGCCCCTCTGCTGCTTCCTCTCCTATTGTTTCCCAACTTTCCCCCTCATCTGCCTATGAGCTATGACCTCCCTCAAACCCCTGTTGTAAATCTAAACCGTCTTCCTCTTCTCTGGAAGGGCCAGGCTAGGGAGGCAGTCTCCACCATTCCTCCTCTGCCCAGTCCCTGACAGAAAATGAATACTCTTCAGTTGGACCATAGTCTTCTGAGGGCCTGCTTCCATGTCATTACTTTTACTCAAAGGAGCTCCTCCCAAGTGCTGCACATGGGAAAGTGTAACACTTGTGGCTATTCAAGAATCAGACCACAGTTCAGCAGGCAGCTCCTTTCCTATCTAGCAGATCCTCCATCCTGATTAATTTAATATTTTACATTTCCTCATTTTAGTTTCCTTGTGAGTAATTGTCTCTAGTCTCCTTTCGACCTAATGATGACAAATGGCTCTGTTTTAAGAACTAGCTAATCAAGTCTGATCTAATTGGACAATTCTTAACATTTATCAGTTAGAGAAATAACTGCATTAAGAAATAATAATTCCCATCACTATCTGTCAGTTTTGTTGAATGGAGCAGGGGAATAATAAAATAATGCAAACAAATAAATTAAGAAAAGCACTTTAGCTAAGAGAAAGAGACATTCCATTTAAATGGGCTGTAGATTATAAAAATGCATATCTAGCACAGATCTAAATATTGTTCTGTAGAGTGCCTGGCAGGGGGACTCAGATTTAGGCTCCCAGCTTTATTAGACTTACTAGCAGTGATCTCATCCACAACATCATTTAGGCTGGGATCCTATTTAGTGCCTCAGATAAGGCCCAATCTAACCCAGGGATGTGGGTGGCGCTGTGGGTTAAACCACAGAGCCTAGGGCTTGCCAATCAGAAGGTTGGCGGTTCGAATCCCCACAATGGGGTGAGCTCCCGTTGCTTGGTCCCTGCTCCTGCCAACCTAGCAGTTCAAAAGCATGTCAAAGTGCAAGAGCTAAATAGGTACCGCTCCGGCAAGAAGGTAAACGGCATTTCCGTGCGCTGCTCTGGTTCACTAGAAGCAGCTTAGTCATGCTAGCCACATGACCCGGAAGCTGTCTACGGGCAAACACCAGCTCCCTCGGCCAGTAAAGCGAGATGAGCGCTGCAACCCCAAAGTCGGCCATGAATGGACCTAATGGTCAGGGGTCCCTTTACCTAACCCACGATTACTCAGACCCAGAGATGACTCAATGCAGGGCCAGTGGCATTGTCCCTATAAGGGAGAAAATGCAGAATCAAAGCAAAATCAACTGAGCAACTATTAGCTCCAAAACCAACTCACACTAATATGGTATACAGTACAAGGGCATTTTAGAAATAAAAAGATCACCACAAGACATTGCAGCAGAAAATGTGCAATTAGGCAATTTCTAATAATCAATGCAATAACAGTGATTGGAAATACAAAACAGTGACATTCAACTGGTTGCAGAGTACTGAGGCTGTTAGTTGATTCATCATTTGGTCTTCAATCGATCAATCAATCAATCAATCAATCAATCAAAGAAATCTTTATAAGAATATTCCACTTCATCATTCTGTGCATACCATCTCCTCTGGAACAATTTTACTGAGGAAGGCACAAGATGTAGTATCAGAAAGCTGAGAGGCAAGGGATATGTGGAAGAGGAACATGTGGACCACTTTTGGAGGTGGAAATTTGTGCTGTTAATCTGCCACCTGACACTTCCTGGGATGTAGCTCTCTGGAAAAACCTATTGCAAACCCACACCCTTGTTTCTCATCTCTCCCCAGATCTATGCTTAATAATAATAATAATAATAATTTATACCTTGCCCATCTGGCTGGGTTTCCCCAGCCACTCTGGGCAGCTCCCAACAGAATATTAAAAACATGATAAAACATCAAACATTAAAAACTTCACTAAACAGGACTGCCTTCAGAATTGTGAGAGGGTAAGTGTAAGTTTATGACCATTTATTATGGTATATATTATACATATATTGAACAATGTGTTCTTGCTTAAACAAATACCTTAGAGAGACTTCATTTTACTAGACAAGTTGCAAATAATGTCAGCTTTTCTTGTATTGACAAGTCAATATTTCTTTTTATTTATGAAGTTCAAGGGTAAGTGCCAATTCTTATGTAGCCCAAACAGTATCATCCACACACAAGAGAGAGGTTTCAAGCATGATTTTCAGAGGATGAAAAAACCTCTATGATTGAGACCACCCCCCCAAAAAAAATTCCAGAATGGACTGAGCATCCTCAGTAGGCAAGGAATGCTACCTGGGGGACCCACAAGGGATAGAATGGAGTGGCTGGAAATACGTTCAGTAGGAACCCATATGGCAACATTTTGGTGCATTCCTGGCCATCAAATGTGTTGATGGAGCATGCAGATGCCCACCCAGCCCTGTTATGCCCCATTACACCTTTGCCCCACCCCGTTCCAGGTCCAAAAATGACTCGTGTGTGCATGTTTGTGCATGCTTTGAACACACGCAAAAAGGTACTCCTGCCCATACGGGCCAGTCGTGTCCGACTCTAGGGTTGTGCGCCCATCTCACTGGAGGCCAGCGCTGTCCGGAGACACTTCCGGGTCACGTGGCCAGCATGATGAAGCTGCTCTGGCGAGCCGGCACCAGCGCAGCACATGGAAACGCCGTTTACCTTCCCGCTATAAAGCGGTACCTATTTATCTACTTGGACTTTGATGTGCTTTCAAACTGCTAGGTAGGCAGGAGCTGGGACCGAAAGACGGGAGCTCAACCCACCGCGGGGATTCGAGCCGCCGACCATGCGATCGGCAAGCCCTAGGCACTAAGGTTTTACCCACAGCGCCACCCGCGTCCCTATGGAGTTGCCTGTAAATGGAGTTGCCTGTAAATGTCTCACTTTGTTTAGATAAGACCTATTAGTATATGTATTTAGCTTAGGTATTTTTCTAACATTAGCAAAGATTTTTAGCCCTAGAGCATCCCATCATAATGTTTGTGCTAGTCTTGAACTTTCCATGGAACGTCATGCCATCCAAATGCAACAATGTTTAATTTGGGACAATTCCTTTTTTAGTGAACTATTTTCTCAGCGTTTGACAAACTAGGGTTGGGAATTAAAGGAAACTGTAAATCATATCCTTTAAACTTTTTTCTTTTTAAATAATCTTTTTTAAAAGTAGCAGACATTAAAGGTTAAACAGAAGCTATAATATCTGCATCTAGTTTACAAGTGCCACACAAAAATGACAAGGTTAACAGCTGGTGCAGCACAGAGCGGTTTGCCTTGTAAGTAAAGCAATGGGGAGAGCAGTGAGGTTGGCACCCAGTTTCCCAAAGAATAAAATCTGTGTTGCAACAATAGGCTCCAGGTCCTCTTGCTTTCCAAGCAAATTCAAGCTACTGAATTTAACCTGTAAACCCCAAAAGGCTTGGGCCCTACATATCTTACAGCCAAGTTCTAAGCATGTTTACTCAGAAGTCCCATATTCAACTCAGAAGCCTCTACTCAATGGGTCTGTTCTGAGTAGGGCTAACAAGCAATCCAAACCCCTTGTGCTGTGTTACTTGTTTGCCCAGCTCTATGGCTGTGACAAGTGACAAGTCCCTGCACTCCATCTTCCATCTGTCAAATGTGCAGGTGCTAGAGGAGCCCTCATAAGATTCTCACCACCAGTAGCCAACAGAAAGTCCCCAATGGGATGTTGGGAGGGGATGAGTTGGCCCAGGAACCTTTGGACCAGGGGACAGAAGGAGCTGCCCTTTTCAGTTCTTTCTGTTTCTCATTTCCCATGCTTAAATTTTGTTCTCCACATTTCTGCAGCAAATTTGAGATTTCTTTATTTTTCAAATCCTCATCAAAACCCACAAGCGTTTTAAAATGAATTTCTTCAAGTAAAACATTTTGTATGCAGCCTTGACTAATTTGAAAGCAATTTCCCCTCCTATGATGCATTTTTGTATGTTGTTTTCACAAATACGTTCACACTTTTCCCTAATATTTTTTGTCAGCATTGTTTGGTTGGAGAATTGCATTGCAAAATTTAGAGACATGCGAATTTCAAAGGAAGACTGCGTTTTGGTTCTCACACAGCTTTGAAAACTGCAGATTTGATAGACTTGCATTTAAATGCCAACTGAATCAAATTTCTCCCCCATCTCTAGGCTGGGTCCCCTTCAGATCTCACTGCCATTACACCTTTCTAGGCTTGCACAGCCAGCTATTTTCCTGTCCTCCTAACCTCCACTCCAGTTGCAGTGTGTGGTAGGACTGTGGATGCGGAAACAGGTGGTCCAGCCACTCCATAAAGCTCTGCCAGAGCAAAGGGCAAAGAACTGGATTGCAGTGATGATGATGATGATAGCAACTTCTAATTTATATGGGGGTTACGTTCCCAGATACCACACATTTAGGTGGAATCACGTATATTTGAAACACCATCGAAAAAGCCTGCAAACACCCCATTCTGCCCCTGGCCTGCCCCATTCTCCCCCTTTTTGTGTGTATTTGGGTCACTTACAGGTTCAGCAAGATGTGCATGTGCATACATATCGGATGCACCTAAAACAGTTGCTGCCCGTAACGACAACTTCCTGATATAGGGCTGCGTTAGCTAGATATCATCCACCGAGTCAGGTTTTGAAACTGCCTCTTTCTCTGTGTCTTGAATAAGAGATATTTTCTGGAAGAGAATATGTTTTGCTCTTTCTCCCCCCCCCAAAAAAAAAATACTTTAACGTAGTCCATCTCGGAGGTCTTTTCCTTATACAGTAAGAGGAAGATGATATAGAATGGCAAAAGTAGGCTTTTAAACTATCTCAAATTTCTACCTTCTCTGTTAAAATGTGGGGTCTCTGCCATAGCCTCAATTTCCCATTCCTTTGAAGTGAGCTTTCTTCATCTTGCAAGAAATCTTTAGATGAGAAGCCACCCAGCTTGTAAGCTGTTCCTAAAAGTTACAAGTCCCGTTTACAAACCCCATCACAATGCTTGTTCTTAAGCCCTCTAAAAGTCAGAATGGAGTATATTATTAAAAGCCAGTATGTCCAGGAAGCAGCTGCTAAGAGAGAGAGAGGACCAAGCAAATGGTTCTATAAACTTTTTCCACTCCACTCACTGGAAAGGCAAATCCTTACTACTATTTAATTAAACATTATAGGCACATTAGGAACAAAAGGAGCCACGCAGCACGGTGCATGCAGCCAACCTTTTGCGCAAGCCTCTACAAAGGGAAGAAAAGGCACAAACGGAGCTCTGTTTTGTGCTTCTTTTTCAAAGGGGTCACTGTGTACAGAAAGCAACACTCGGTGGCTGAGTTCTGCTTACTTTGTTGAGCAAACAGGCGTAATCCAGCAGATCTAGCTGCTAATATTTGTCTGAAAAAGCAGAACTACTAGATACACAATTGCTGTGTACGGTAAGCACATATTACAAGACATATTAAGAGCTATGGGTGAACAATACTAATTGCTTGCTCTACAGTGGAAACGGCAAGGCTTCTCCGCCCCCGCCCCCCAGCAGTGCGTTGCTATAAACATGCTGGATATAATCCCTGTTCTTTTAAAACAGATTCTACAAAAAAGTAATATAACTATACAGTGATACCTCAGTTTACAAACTAAATCCGTTCCGGAAGTCTGTTCTGAAACCGAAGCACGCTTTCCCTAATGAGGCCTCCCGCCACCGGTGCCCTTCCACTGTTCAGCTTCCATTCTTAGACCAAGGTAAAGTTCGCAAACCAGGACACTACTTCCAGTTCTGCGGAGTTCATATAGTTAGTAAACAGGACTGTTTGTAAACCAAGGTACCACTGTATATTATATACCTAACAAAATGTTGCTGTACAGAATGAACATAAAAGAACATAGAACATGGCCTAGAGGATGAAGCATCCCCTTCTCACATTGGCTAACCACTGATTGACATCAGTCAGAGGGGGAATTATTAGTGTGTGTTTTTGTTCTTATTTTTATTATGTATTTTGTGTTTTTTATATTGTAATGTTGTGAACTGCCCTGAGATCTATGGATGAGAGGCGGTATAAAATTTTAAATAGATAGATGATAGATAGATGATAGATAGATGATAGATAGATGATAGATAGATGATAGATAGATAGATATAGATAGATGATAGATAGATAGATAGATAGATAGATAGATAGATAGATAGATAGATAGATGATAGATAGATAGATACCTATAGAAAGCAGACACTTTCTCCAGCTGTGATTCCAAGCAACTGGTATCCAGAGCCATAATGTCTCCAATAGTGAAGGTAGAATATAGTCATCACAGCCTGTAGTCATTGATAGCTTTGTACTCCGTGAATTTGTCTAATCCTTTTTTAAAGCCAACTAAATGCTCCCCATTCCAGCTCTTTGGGGATACTGCATTCCCCTTCCCCATTTCCTGCCCTTCTCCCAATATACACTTAGGATTCTGTGGCCTCTAAATGTGCTCAGATTTCAATGGGTTACATCGTCCCACCACCCCCGAGAGAGAGGTGCCATACCTTAGGTCCCCTGTCCCAAGAACTACTCCTACTTCTGCAAACTTCAGGGCTCCCCTGAGCATGTTGATATCTCTCCTGTTACTCAATGGACCCACTTGGGCTACAGTCCTGCCAATACTCATCGGCTGGATTTGCTGTTGTCCCTCATCGTTAATTTCATTGCGGATGTTGCGTAAATGGAATGTGTAAGCCTCTTTTCTAAGCTCTGCAAGCAAGCCTATAACAGGATGCAGGAGCCAAGCCAAAAAATGCTTTTTCCTCATCATCTTCCCTTGGTTTCAAACATAAAGTGGATACTCATTCTTAGATTTCACCCAAGTTGTTCACATGTTGCATTTGCTTTGTTTATAATCCCAGAAAAGTGAGTGCTACTGTTTATAGTCCCAGAAAATGAGTGCTACTGTTTAGGAATGTAAACAGCTTGGAATTGAGTGTGCCTATATTTCCCATGGAGTTTCTTTAAAGAGGAGAGAGAGAGAGACCCCCCAAAAAAACTTGTTTTTCTGACTCTTTGTGATGGCCTGGGATTCCGATTCAGAGGCTGAACCAGAGGAATCCCAGCCTGCACAGGAGTCCCCGCCTCCAGGGCCGGCTGAATTGGGGCAGGGCTTGGATTCTGAAGCACCTGCACCTGTGTTAGATCCTCAGGAGCAGGCATCAGGTGATCCCACTCTGGCTCCAGGAGTGGTTGAGGACTCAGTGCCTGCAGGTGAGTCTCCCCCTGGGCCCAGTAACCCTTTAGCCTCTCCTGATCTGCAGAGACTCAGGGCAGAGAGGCGAAGGGAACTGGTTGCTCCCAGGAGGAGTGCTCGCCTTAAGGCCAAGAGAGGCGGGTCTCCTGGGGGCCGGGACCGCCCCTAGCCTCAGAATAGATAAAGGCTAGTCGGCCCGGTCCCAGGTTGTGGGAGCAACATCGTTGTTGAGTTCCTGTTCCTGCCCGGACCCAGACCTGACTCTCCAGTGCTCCTGTTCCTCGCCCGGCTTCCTGTTTCGGACCTCGCCCCGCTCTTTGTGGACTGATTTCCAGGCTAGTGACTCAGGACCGGACTTTGACTACGCCTATGCTAACCTGCCCCCCGGGATCAGCACACTCTTAGTTCTCTAAAGAATTTTGGAAAGGCAGAATGTTAGAAGCACAGTGTGAGATTTTGCATGGCTAATGAAAATATTTCACATTACTTTAATAAATGTAGATTGAAACATGCACTAAGAAAGTATCCGTGCTTATGGGGAATAAGGAACTCCAGTAGGTGAGGAATAGATCAGCATTGTAAAAGTGGAATCTATTTATCCATTTCGTGACACAAGAAGAAAGGCATGCTGGACTAGCAAATCATTGGATAATTTCAGCCTGTAATTTCTGTTCCATTCATACAATGGGGAAACTTCTGTGGACCCCCTCCCCCCCGTGGCCCTCCACACTGCACCCTTTTCCAAGGGCCCCCCAGTTTTCAGAAGCACATTCTTAGGAGAAAACCCTATTCTGTGAATACAAATTCAGTTCTGTTGGTGGAAGGGAAGACAACTAAACCCAATCACAGTTCCTGGGTCAGAACAGGAACTATCTCATGCTTTTAGCCTGTGGCAACAGCTCAGGGGTAAATGGGAAAGTGGGGCACAGATGAAGTAATGTGTGGGGAGGTGGAATTGGGATAAATGACTGGAACTTCACCCACAGTCAAGTTTCTTAGGCTGGAATCCTAACCCCACCTACCTGGGGGTAGGCTCCACTGAAATCAATGGGACTTACTGAGTAGACAGTTAGAATTGCAACCATAGTTATAAGCAGTGCTTTTTATAACCATACTCACCAGTACAGAATACCATTTCCTCTTTTTTTTGCTACCTATGGCAAACACTGTGTGCTGGCACCCACAGCATGTTTATCAAAACATGAGTACTGGCACCTCATTTATTCCCATGGAAAGCACAGGCTACAAGCAAATTTTCTTCATCTCAGGAGTTCTCAGAAACAGGAGTGCAGGAGTGCTTGTGAAAACAGAAGTATGCACGAAAGCATCTTTTATTTAGTGTGAAAATCTATTTAAACATGCAATACACAAGGGAACAATTTTCTTGGTAAAGGAACGCTCTTTGTGTTAGGGCAACTGGCATTTTAAGATATGCACCTCATCTTATGTGATCAATCCACCCACTGCAAAAGGTGGTTTTCTTTTAATGTCTAGTTAACTTGTTTTTAATTAGGGCTATCTCAGATGAAAATATTGTAATTCTGAGGTCATCGCAGGAAACAATTTATGGATATCTCTTCAGACTAGCCATGTTTCACATGCTTTCCAAATAATACATTGTCTTTCAGCATTTCCTAAGCAAGGGAAACTGTTATGTGTCTTCAAACATAAGCAGCATAATGATTTCAAAACTGGGATACTTTATTTAATGCAAAGATTTATATGCTAAACAAACAAAGAAACCCAGACAGTTCAGAGTATCTCACTTCTACTGCAATATTTTCAGGCATAATTTAAATATAACTTTTATTCCAACTAAAATAAAACAATTAAAAACAAGATGCCCATTGACTAAATGTCACTTTAGTGAGTTGCCAACTATAACTAGCATCTTATATTTGTGATAAATATGCATAACATTGAAATGTTGAAAGAAAGAGATTTAGTTCCTGTTTTGTTTTTTAAAAACATCCTAAATCTTGTGTGTGGATTCAGAATCATTTTATTCTCTTCTGGCTATAGGAAGTCTTCCCAAAAGAAGGCAAAGAGTTCAGTGTATATTCTAAGCATTCTTGAGAAGAGCACTGTGCTTTAATTCAAAGTTTGTCCAGCTACTGTACTGGACAGGGTTTTTAGATTTCCCCCTCCCCTCCTGTAGTTTCTGCTAACCAGGGCAGAATAATTGAAGGAGGAGGAAACTCTTTACTGTCTTTAGCCCAACCTCTTCACAAAATCTCCACCAGAATCCCGAAATAATAAATTAAACTCACCTCAAAGAAAGATAGACTCCAAGGAAGCAAGGATCTCTAGCATCAATCCACCATCAAAGGTCCAAATCGCCACAGATGCAAGCCTTATTCTTGGCTTATCAGTTCATGCAAATCCAAGTTGATGAAGCTGTGTCCATTCAAGTCTGACTTTCGTTCACAGCCTAATGCAAAGTCTCAACCCACATGATGACGCAGACATTAAATATTCAAACAAGATAAGCAGATGAAAAATATTTCCTGCCATGGATTTGCAGTGCAGGGAAGGGCAAAGGACTTATATTATGAAATGAATATATATAGCATGCTAAACAGTTATGACAACTTAATGTACATTTCTTCTACCCGAACATGACATAGACACATATTACATTGATAATAGTTATAACAACCTAATTTACCTGTGTTCCACATGTTATTATATCAGCTGATAACAAAGCAAGAAAAGTTGTCAGCATCATCTTGGAAATCTACTTTTCCATTACATTAAAATTCAGTGTAAAACTTTTTAACACCCTTTATTTTTAGAGTTGTGCCACAGTTTACCTTTCCCTAGCTAAATATTAATCACATGGAAAACCTACAGAACTGGTTTGGTTGTGTGTGTTTTTTATAGTTTTCCTGGACAGCAAAATGTGAGTGTGTTTCAAGCACAGCAGCATTACTATCAACCCACCCGTGAAACCACGGAAAGCACCAGTTGTGGAAAGTGCCAATTTTGGAAAATACCAGTAGTCATTTGAGGAAGCTCTGTTCAGCCTATAACTAAATGCCGACTGCATCCATAGCTCCAATGTCAGCTAACCTGGATGCCACTTCCTCATCTCCAGTTTAGATTACTGGACATGGTTACCTTTGCTTTTGTGCTATAATAATAATAATAATTTATTTATATCCTACCCATCTGGCTGGGTTGCCCCAGCCACATTGGGCGGCTCCCAACAGAATATTAAAAACACTTCCTCATCTCAAACATTAAAAACTTTCCTAAACAGGATTGCCTTAAGATGTCTTCTAAAAGTCAGACAGTTGTTTATTTCTTTGACATCTGATGGGAGGGCGTTCCACAGGATGGGTGCCACTACTGAGAAGGCCCTCTTCCTGGTTCCCTGCAACTTCACTCCTCACAGTGAGGGAACCGCCAGAAGGCCCTCAGAGCTGGACCTTAGTGTCTGGGCTGAACAATGGGGATGGAGACTCCTTCCGTGATAGAAGGATGAGGGTGGAGAATGTCTGCCTTTCAGTCTCCATTATCTTTTTAAAAATACTTCTGACTATTGGTCTCCCAAACCAAAATTTCACACCCATGTTTATGCTTCATTACTCCCTGCCCCTCTTTAAAACAAAAACAAAAAGCTCAGCCATGGCATTTCTCCTGTTGCAAAATTCTGCCCCTTCCAACCTATCCTCCAGTTCATGTTGTGATTGTTTTCCACCTTGCTTTCTTCTGCCATCTTCTCTTTGGACCTTCATTACCACATCATTGTCCTTTCACTTCCACCTCATCCCCTGCTGCCGAAGCCATTCACTCTCTCATTGCTAAGACATGTAATGCCCTTCCTCAAATTGTTACTCCAGCTCCACATTCTTTTGAAGGTCCAGCACAATCCCTCTGCATTGCTCCAAGTCCCAATTGATTCTGACTTCCTCTCATCCACCAAGTCTACTTTTCCCAATGGCAAAAAAGGAAGTCACAGGGCAACTCTGTGCAAGTCTATATGGGACTTACTCTCACATAAATGGGTATAGGATTGCAGACTTACTCCCTGTCTCAGAGAGTCAGGAAATTAGGGGTAAAATTACAGAAATGCCCAAAATGTGTATGTTGCACTTTAACTTATGTCCCATCACCAAAATAATTATTCCTGTCTTCTTTCTGTCTTCTGAATGGGCAATCAGGGCTGAGGTAAAAAGGTAAAGGACCCCTGGATGGTTAAGTCCAGTCAAAGGCAACTATGGGGTTGTGATGCTCATCTTGCTTTTCAGGGAGCTGGCGTTTGTCCACAGACAGCTTTCCGGGTCATGTGGCCAGCATGACTAAACCGCTTCTGGCGCAACGGAACACCATGATGGAAGCCAGAGTGCACAGAAATGCCGCTTACCTTCCTGCCACAGCAGTACCTATTTATCCACTTGCACTGATGTGCTTTTAAACTGCTAGGTTGATAGGAGCCCACCCCATCGTGTGGCAAGCCCAAGAGGCTCGGTGGTTTAGACCACAGTGCCACTCTTTACTTCACACCCCTACCAGCAGATAAGGCTCCTGTGTTGATTTCACAAAAAATGAGGGTTTTTTTGGGGGGTGGGGATGTATGCTGTGCTAAGTCCAATGCTAGGAGTCTTCAGCTGGTGAGGTTCCACAAAAACCACACTGTTCATCTGCCAGGGGGATTAACAGTAAAGAGGGATCTGTCAATTTCAGTGTCTCAGTTTCTCATTTTTCCAATCCGAAATTCAGTTCTTCACATTCCTGCAGCAATTGTTCTATTAAAAAAGCCGTGAAAATTGTTCAGCCTTTGCAAATTCTTAAAACATTTTTGAATGCGGTTTTGACTAATGCACACATTTTTTGCAAGCAATTTGTCCCAGAGAATTAACTTCCATATGTTATTTTCACCCCTAACTTCATTTTTATGCACACTTCCCTCTAACATATGCATTTTTGTAATCGTTGTTTGGAGAACGGCATCACAACATTTGGAAAAGCGTGAATTTTGAATGCCAACATTCTGCATGCCTGGAAAGGCTTGCCTAAATGTTTTTAGCAAGTGAAGACACCTCATTAATGCCAATTGACTGGGTGTTCCAAAGTGTGGGTGATGCGGCACTAAAATATCAATTTATTACAAACGTGGAACAAGTATTATGTGGCACCTGTAACAGTACCAGAACTGCAGATTGAAGCAGTTGTGTGGACATATTTGGGGTAGGGCAATCCTGCAAATAAATTGATTTCACCAGTTACCAAAGGTGAGCCATCTCAACAGTCCCACCACCTGTCAAGGCTCAGGGAATACTATCCTTCCCCTGGGGGCAGCCAAAAGAAAGCAGATAATGTGAAGAGTCCTTACCACATAATTTATTCAGTATTCAGAGAGAGAGAGAAAGGGATGTAGTCTTTATGCCATGATGGCATTGCTCCAAGTCCCACCCCCCTACATCGTTCTTATTCTGCATCACCCCTGCATGGGCTAATCTGAACTTTCTGCCCCTGATCTCTTTGTTTTACTACCTGCAATGCCCGCCTGGTCCTGGGAGGGGAAGGGGGTCAGGAATGCTTTTCAAGAACACTGAGTCTGTCAGCTGTCTCTTTCCTGGTGTTTCTTCTTCTTCCTGCTATTCCTCTTCCAATATTTCCCAGCTTCTGCCCTCTGCAGCCTCTGAACTATGCCCCTCTGCAAACCACTGTTCTAAATCTATACTGTCCTCCTGTGGTTAGGAAGATTCAGGAGAAGGCGTGGCGTCCCCCACCATTCCTCCTCAGTCCAGCCCCTGACACCACCATTGCAAGTGAACCCATCGGTAGCAGTGAACTTTCCGATTTGGTCTGGAAAAGGGTATAGCCCATTTAAACCGTGTAAGAGCCCATGGAATTCAATCTTTCTCTCTCAGGTTCTCATTGCTCATTTTAAGTCCTTCTGCAGTAGTTACTCTGACTCATGAACCACCCTTGTCGAGAAAGTTAATTAACTCTTTTACAAGCACAGGGCAGGCTAGCCTTTAAATATTACCAGCTTGAAAATGTTACCTGTTTTGCAATGCTGTGCAAGCAATTAAAAAGCATTTCATCGTTGTTGTGTTTTGATGCTCAAACCTTTCCATGCCAAATGACACTTAACATGATGAGCTGCACTTTGCAGTGCTAATATGGTTTGACATTCATTTCAGCATCGAAGGATTAAGAACCATTTTGAGTGCGCTGCCGTCCCTGGAGCAGAAGCAGGTGCTTCTTGTTTACCCCAGCAACACCAAAAGGTTGTTAAGGGAAGATATTGACAAGAAGAAAGCCATTTGTTCCAGCCGGGGAAGAGCTATAGTAACTTATCCTTGCATTCATAATTCATTGTGACACCATATGGAACTTCTTTTGGAGCAGTGATAGGGGATATATAGATAGCATTTGATGTTGACACTCTCATTTGATACACAAACCATTCAGAGAGCAAATATTCTTCAAAGAAGTCAGGCTTTCTCTTTCCTGTGTGCGTGCTGAGTCCTTTTTGCAGCATCAGGGTGACCAGATAAAATGATTCAATAATATTTCAATACTTCCTTTTTTGGAATATTTTTTGCATCCATTTTATAGACGGAAGTGGGTGGTGTGAAGGCTGCCTCATCATCATGTCACTGCTGACTTGAAAGGCACATAGGGCATCGGATTGTGACCCACAGTATCTGTGCACAAGTGGTTCAGACTTTCCCCAAATCTTTACACACATCTCAGATCTGCTCCAGAGAGCCAGAGGAAGCTCTGGAGCAAATCTGAGAGGAGGGGAGGGGAGAGGAAAGGAAGATTGGATGCCACCCGCTGTTTTCTAGCAAGATACATTTGAGGCAAACACCTGTAGGGTAAGTGTGGGGTTGGGGTGGGACACTTGCAATGCCCCTCTGTGTGCAAGCTATATCATTCCTTTCCATGTTAAGAGTGTAAGATCCTCATTGCAACTGGGGAACTCTGATAAAACAGGAATCCTGATCACAGGAGGATTCTTAGCATGTTCTGCTGCCTATCTTGACATTTCTCTTCTGACTTTCAATTCAAAATCTATCCTCCATTTTGAGGAAAACAAGAGTGCCAGTTATATAGCAAATCCTGTGTATACACTGTATGTTTAAAGCACATTACTTTTCTCACAGAATTCTGGGAACTGTAGTTTGCCCACCACAAAGCTATATTTCCCAGCAGCCTTAACACGCTTAAAGTATAAAATACCCAGAACTCTTGGAGGAAAATCATGAGCTTTAAATACATGGTGTATAAGGCCATGTTTGCTGTAGTCCATGCCCTGTTGCAGCTGTAAAGTGCAGCATCACCTTAACGTCATCATAATAAGATTGTCACAGGAGCCATTTTTTCTCCCAGAATATTCATGGTGCACATAATGTGCAGAGGCCTAGTTCTCTGATAGAAGTGAACAACCAAGGACCCCAGGGAATTTCAGGAATAATAAAATGGAAACTCAGAAAGTGTTCCTGTTTGAAGAAGAATAAAAGATGAGTAGCTAAAATTAATTATTTGACCTTTATTAATGCAATCTTCAAGGAACTTGTGTTCTTTGGGATTTGACGGTCAACAACTAAGCAAAATAATCTATGTGACCATCACAGCAAGCTGTAGCAGCCCAGTCATGTCAGAGTCAACAAAAAGCAATTTGCGTTCTTTCACAGTTGTGAACAGTCCGGCTCAGAACATCTCAAAGAACCCCACTGAGTATGTAGGGATGTGGAGGATCCTTCTCATACCACCTGCCCCAAAGTGTCACCGTTAAGACTGGCTCCGATGTACCATTATGAGTAACCAGCTGTCCATCACTCAAAACCTAGTTGAGAACAAAAAGAGGAGGGAACAGTAATAGTTGCACACAATATCAATATTATAGGTTTTATGCAACATAGCACTAAAGTGAACATTCTGTTAGCACAATAATTTCCCTCGCACAATGGAACATTCTCCCCCCATCCCTCCTTCTGCACACATGTCCCTCTTAAATCTGTTCTGAAGGTTTTTCCCAACCCTCCGGATCAGATTTGGGCAGCACTTTTTTTCTTAAAAAAAATGTTTAGGGGTACTCTCATTTTGACAAAAAATAAATAAATCACCATTTCATAGTTCAAATCAGGTAAAACGAATACAGTACATAGACAAAAGTACAAAGATTCACAAAATGTTCAGGGGTATGCGTACCCCCGGAAAAAAGCACTGGATTTGGAGATGGTGCAGGGTGTGTGCTGGAGGGGAAGAGGAGGAAATTCTGTTTGTGCTGGTGCTTCCCTTTGCACTAGTGGAAGTGTATAGGAAAATATATGTAGAAATCGATTCAGAAAAATGAATTATCATAGAAGGGATGGAGAGATCTGTTTCTCCTCTACCAAGCCAATTGGTAGAAGACAATTTTTAGTAGGCCAGTAAAAAATAATAATACATGCTAGTAACTTTCCTGGCCTAATATAACCAAGGCCGTATTCAACAGTCTGTGCGGCCCCCATAGATTTCCCTGTACAGCTGAAGGCACGACAGAGGTAGCACGATTTCTTTCAGAAGCCCACTCTTGTCCTGAAAAGGCTACTGAGCCACCTGAACTTTGTTTATGATAACGTCCTTAAAGGAATTTGTTTCCATTCTGATACCATACAGCCACAGGTTTTTTCCATCTCAGCCAGAAAACATTTGCTAGAAGCACCGCCCTACCTGAAATTCTCCAGGCGCCAACTGAACTCCACTGAGCAGGACTTCTGGGAAGACATAGTTAGTGCTAAATGTGCCACTGAGAGAAAAGAAATCAAAGCGGGTATGAGCAGTTGTCACAGGCTGGCCACAGGTCTGTAGGTCTGTGCTTGCACACTTCAGCAATGTACATATCTAAAAGGAAGAAGAGCAATGTATTGGGAGAGCACTCAGAATAAATATAAATTTTACTGCTGCTGTACCATCACAACCATGGCTCTGATTTAAAATACAACCAAGTTGGTTACAGTATAAGAACAATAAGAACTGTTGCAGTACTAATACAGTATTATATGAGCTATAAACCCTTTATATACCCAGGTGATCACCACACTTTGGGGGGGGGGGCTCCTGCAGATACCATCTTATCAGGAAGTCCATTCTGCACCATGTAGGACTCAGGCCTTTAGTATTCTTGCATTTAATAATTTGGAATCCTCTCCCCTTCAACATTAGACAGGCTCCATCTCTGTTGTCTTTTTGGCACCAGTGGAAGACCACCTTCCTCCAACAAGCATTTTAAGTAGAGATCTTTCCCAGTCCATATCTGTGTTGGAATTGTTTTTAAATATGCTTTATAGTCAATTGTGGTTTGCTGCCCTTGGACTCCTTTGGGAGGGAGGGCAGGCTATAAATTGAATATAAATAAATAAATAAATAAATAAATAAATAAATAAATAAATAACCTGCCCAACTGCTCACTCAGTTGATTCAAGAAGTTTCCTTGATGGTATTAGCTGCCACAAGAACATCCTACAAATGTCAAATGTAAGAAGTCAAAAAGCCTACATTGATTTCTTACATTTGACAGCCCTCACCTAGTTTCCAGTGTACTTCCACACACAACTATAGGCACATTGGTCTCCAAAATTATGAAACAGGTGCATATCTCATTACTCCAAAACTAAATGACTAAACATACCATATAAAATCACAGTCTTAATTATCAGTGACAGCGTTTCATGGGGCTAGAAGGCCATATTTAGACTGCAGCCCTGTGCACACTAACTTTGGAGTAAGCCTCACTGAACTCATCAGAACTATGTTCCAAGTTCACCTAGCTACAACCAAGTTACTAAGATTTTGGAATTAGGTTTTCTTCTTTCCTTTATTTTGGGCATGAGCCAGCTAAGAAGAAAGCACATATTCTTGTTGTGTTGTTGTTGTCCTCTGTCTTGGGAAGCAATGGAATTCCAGTAATTTAAACTGGAAAATTAAATTCAACTCTCCAGCTGAAATTTGTAGGACATTATATTAAAAGTGCTTAACTTGAGCCAGATCATGTCCTATGTTTCTATGGCAATATACGACAATATATCTAGATCTTGCTCCTCTCTCCCCTCTCTCTGATGATGCATAAAAATGAGATCCCATCTTCCCTCATAAGAAGATAAAAAGAGACCTGTAAGTAGTAATTTCCTTCGACCTTATGAAGGCCGTCAAATGCACCTAGCACATAAACTTCATTTTCTTGCTTTTCTGTCATTTTGTAGCTCAGATGGCAGCAGAGTGCTCCCTGGCAGACGGTAAGATTGCCAGCTTCTTTGGCGAGTTCAGAGAAAGAGTATTCATCAAAGAAAATCAATCCTGTGAAATCACCATCTTTGGGGACCGGTTTGATAGTTGTGGCATACGAGCTCCAGTTCACAGGGGCAGGATGGGTAGGAGAAAGAGAAGGATGGGAATCGAGCTCTGCAACCAGAAGATGCCCCTTCTCTGATTCTGCATCATAATGATATGCTCGGGATCCATCCGGTGCATAGATGCCACTGCCTAAGAATGACACAAAACAGAAAGACAGAAGCAGTTGCTTCATATTGCCCGTCCTGTCATAACCACAGACAGCACCCATTTAAGTTGACCAACACATACTCTCAGACACCCCAAACCCACATGTTGTACTCCTTTCAATCTGGGTGTGAGGATTATCACTTTGTCAGGCAGGGGGAACGCTGAGACGAATATCCTCCTTCCCAGACTTAGGATGAAACAGATTCCTTGGTCCAGACTCAGCCCAGTGAAGAAACAAAAATTAAAGCCTCCAGTTGGCATCGCTGACAACCTGATCAAGCAGAGGTTCTGCTACAGCTGAGGCCCAGAGGCTCCTTATAGAGACTTAAGGCCAAATCAGAGGCAAAAATTGTCTGCCTTTGTTTAAAAGAGAGCCAAATACAGCCAGTCTGCCATGATCACAACTCAGAAGTCCTATGAACTTTTCCAAACATAATTTTGGAACGGGCATACTAAGCGCACCTCCAGTTGTTCTTTTTACTGTGTATTCATAATGATTTGTGTTCTCGGTGGTATCATGATAATGGAATATTATTATTAATAATAATAATTTATTATTTATACCCCACCCATCTAGCTGGGTTTCCCCAGACACTCTGGGCGGCTTCCAACAAAATATTTAAAATACATTAAAAGTACTGTTGGCATCTACTTCATTTCGAATCAGTACATGCCCTGCTGTAATCCTGCAACTTTTTATGCCGCAAAAGTTCCAGTTTATTTTTTTGTCCCCCTTTTGTTATGCTATAGTGCAAGTGATGCAGTAACATTAGGGAAGCACCATCTAATAAAGCAGAATGATTTCTGGACAGCCCAGTAAAACTCCACCATGAATGCTTTGTTATTGCATCAGTGTGACCTTGCAGAATGCACCCCAAAAAACAAAAACATCCATCTGGAGGGGTCCTAAGAAGGGAGAGGCCAGCTAACTAGTGTTTAACTAGTTATACATAATCTTATTGAAAACTGTATATTACCTGTCATGCTCAAGCTAGGCCTGTGGGTATTAGATGCCAGAACATTGACACGCATGCCCATAGCCCATGCTGAATGGAATTCAACAGCAGTCAGATGTGGGAGAACGTTCATCCAAGCTGTTGGGAAGAGGATGGTGTCCACCTGCAGCTTGCTCACCAGGGTCACCGCAGGGTCATGGAACAGAATATCAAAGCAGGTGAAAAGACCAAATTTCCCAAAGGCAGTACTGAAGGTCACCAATTCAGGCTCTGGGGGGGAATCAAACTGGCGTTCCGACATAAAGAGATTGAACTGTGGAAAGATAACACCTTTTTAAAAAATAAATAATAAATAATCCACCACCCACACACCATTAAGGTACTTGGGTATATTAAAAAGAAACTATTGTACTTAAAAGTGACCTACAAAGTGTACTGCAAGTTATTTAATTTTCATTTAAATTAATGAAAAGCTAAATAAGGAAGAATGGATACCAAAACTTATGGAATAGGCAGAAATGGCAAACTTACCAGAAGAATAGGAAATCAAGATAACAAACATTTTATAAAAGAATGGAAACGGTTTATTGAAAATTGACAGATAAATTGTAAACAGGTAAAAACATTGGCAGGATTGTTGTAATAACCTGTAGTTTTATAAGAGTATATATTTAAAGTAGATGGATAAATGAGCAAATTAAGTTAATTTGGATATGCAGAAGACATAAAAAATCAATATAAGGAACCGCAGAAAGAGAGGGAAGGAAGTCAAATTTTGAAATGTTAAAATGAAATTAAAATTAGTGAAATGTATAAACCTGAAAAGCATATCTTATTTTATTTTTTTAAAAAGCTAAATAACATTCTTTTTAAAACTTTTTTTAAAAGGTTTTATTTTTGTTTCAATTGAACTACCTTCCGGGGTTGTTCTTTCTATGCCAATGCCATCAGTGTGTTCTTATACTATTGTGTAGTCTGTACATAAATTGTTAATAAAAATACGATCATTATTATGTATTCAATGTATTAGTTGCTTCCCACATGGGAGCCTCTAAATGACTAGCAAAATCACAGGAGAATAACCCATAACAGAAAAACAGAAAAATGAATAATAGATTGTGTGCAGTAAAAGGAATACAATGGCCCATAAAATGAACAGAATAAAACAGCAGCAGAAGACATCTTCAATAGACAGCAAAATGTGGCATGCATCCTACATTCTCTTGCCTTTTCTTCCCACTTTATAAAACAATTCCACCCTATACAATATTATAACTGGGGGCTGGGTGGGGCCAATGATACCCAGTTTGTAAAAATGAATTACCTTGTGGTAACGTGCCACGAGTTTTCCATTTGAGTCCATGACAATATTGGTGTTGTACTGATAGTGACCATCACTAGGGCATTTGGTGTCTGTGTGATTACATGATTTCTTATCTCCCATGTTGGCAACCAGATAGATAGAGTTGTGCCTCGCCAGGCAACTCAACCTTTCTTGCACTGGGGCAGGTCCAAATCTAAGCGTAGAAAAGCAGAGAAATGAAGGACTTGGAGGAAGAGAGATCCGTTGGTAGACCACCTAGTTGAATCTCCTGAACGGCGAGGCAACATGCTAACATTCATAGCAGAGTAGCCCCATGTTCCTCCAGACTGTAGGAAATAAAGGTCCCCTTCAGATTTCCATTTTATTACACTTTAAGGATGATTTGTGCTAAGGATGACATCAGGGCAGTTATATGCCATCCTGCTTTCAATATTGTTTAAACCTGCAAAAGTTTCAGGGCTGTTTGGACGTCCCATAGCTTCTAACTGAAATCCCACATCCTTTTACACAAATGTTCCAGTTTTTGTGTCTTTGTTTCGGTCCCACTTTTATTGCATCATCGTGCAAGGGTGCCCCTCCCCTCCCAACAGCACTAATGCAGTGACATCGAGGAAGCACTGCAGAACAGCCAATAAAGCGAAACAATGTGAGGGTTGTCCCCTAACCCACCACTAATGAAGTACCGTATTACTGCATCAGTGACATGTTGCAAAATACCCATCTGGAGGGGCCCTAAATAGATAGAAGGTAGAAAACATATTCTGGGCCACACTAGACCTTACATAGAGATAAATGTTGCCCAAATTTTTCAAACTGAAATGCAGCCACTGGAGGACGTCAGTTAGAGGAATGGGGATGTTTGACCTCCAGCCATTTATCCATTCAAAGTTACCTTATCTGAGCTGTTCTTTTTCTATCTGTGCGTAAAAGATATGTATACAGGCAACAATAAGTTGCGTTCTGAGGCACCACACACTTTGGCGGGCCATGCGTAAAACCAGCTTACCCCTTTCTGCCCTACCCCACCCTGCCCCCTTCCCATGTCAAAAACACCATGTGCATCAGTCAATGCATGTGCTTTGAACGTGTGCAAATGGGGAGTTGTCTGTCCCAGTAGCTTTCTCCCTGTGGTTAGAAAAATAGCTTGGAGGAGGTGGGGAATAAAGTGGACCCTCCCAACACTGCTCCTGTATCCAAGCTGGCAACTTCTTGTTGCTGTTCTTCCTTAAAGGCATCACAGCATCCTTACCTTCATTTAATATGACCCTCAAAAGGTTCAAGCAAATGGGACAAACCAACATGTTGCACATCAACATACATAACTGCAGCACAACAGCTTTTTTCCCTTTTCTTAAAAAGTTGATTCAACAGTGGGTGGCTGAGGAGTGGGGTGGAGTGGGGTGGTGGAGCTTAACCTCCTTCTCCACTCCAAATTCCTTCCACCATCACCCTGCCAGCACTTTGCATTATAAGCAAAATCTGTCTGTTAAGTTTGCCATTCTGTTCTGCATTTATGTAGCATAACTATTCAGGGTTATGTGATATAAAAAATAAATAAATAGCTCATCTCAAGCATCACACGTCACTGTGGAATGTTTTCAGAAGCTAGTTTATTTTATTTTATTTTTTAAACCCAACATTCTGACATTATGAAGCCAAATACTGTCCAATTACATTCCACAACCAACTAACATTTCTAAAGTGTTTATTAATAAAAAAAATACACAGAAAGCAGGGAAGTGGTACTCTTCCCAGTTGGTTTCCTTCACAGCCTCCAAGTGCAATCTTTCTCGCTATCTTTTATGCCAGTTAGTACATTCCTGCTTAAGTGAACATAGCTTCCTCTAAAAGCCTTCCCACACAAAATATTTATTTTTCAACTCATTTCCTGCTCAGCTGCTTATGATATTCATCACAAAATATTTTGTTTTTTTTTAATGAAAGCGCCCTCTCTTTTGTTCTGTTGCTTGCGTTTTCTGGCCCTGAGAAGTGTGCAGTTGGAAGCTGTGATTGAAGCTGTAGGTTTTCCACAGCTTCATTATTTGTAAAGCATGTATGTTTGGGCATATGGGGTGTTAGCGGAGAGGTAATACCTCTGCTGGGGGACACCTCATACTCCTTCTGTCTGGCAAGGGCTCTCCATTGCTTCTGACAAGAGTCCTTCCTAGCCATAGCTGCAGATGCCAGCACCTGCAATCTTCTGCATGCAAAGCGAAAAACCACCAAGCTCTTCGTTAATAGCCTCCTTCTGACCTACCAAAATGGCAGCCCATACTTGCTCTTGCTTTTTCCATTTACTTATCCTCCTTTCCTAAGTGCTCTAGGAAGTATGGTCTGGTCATTCTAACGACAAATACCATCAAAACAAGGGAACAAATCATGGTGTCATGGTTAGAGTATTGAATGTAGATAGATGAGACCCAAATTCAAATAATAATTTATTATTTCTACCCCATCTATCTGGCTGGGTTTCCCCAGCCACTCTGGGTGGCTCCCAACAGCATATTAAAAACATGATAAAACATCAAACATTAAAAACTTCCCTAAACAGGGCTGCCTTCAGATGTTTTCTAAAAGTCAGATAGTTGTTTATTTCCTTGACATCTGATGGGAGGGCATTCCATAGGGCGGGCACCACTACCAAGAAGGCCTTCTGCCAGGTTCCCTGTAGTTTCACTTCTCTCAGGGAGGGAACCACCAGAAAGCCTTCGGCACTGTACCTCAGTGTCCAGGCTGAATGATGGGGGTGGAGATGCTCCTTCAGGTATACTGGGCCGAGGCTGTTTAGGGCTTTAAAGGTCAGCACCAACACTTTGAATTGTGCTTGGAAACGTACTAGGACTATGCAGAACTGGCAAAACTGACATATAAGTTATGGGACAAGGATAACTGTGACTTTAAAGATGAATGGAAACCCTTTACAAAGTATTTGAAGACGCAACAAAGTGAACTGGACTCCTTGGCAGGTTTTGAATAAACATTCACAAACTTTTTATTGATAATGATCAGCTAAATAGTTTGAGGATCTATACAACTTTGTAACATGCAGAAAACAGCAGTCTCAGAGAAACCAAAGACTGGAACTGAGGGAAGGAGGAAAGGGGGAGGAAAAAAGAGGGAGGAAAAATGGGGGGGGGGGAAGGGTGATATATTTTCGGATAATACGTTTTGTTTTAATTTTGAATATTTTTTAAAAATAAATAAATAAAATAAAGGTCAGCACCAACACTTCAAATTGTGCTTGGAAATGTACCGGGAGCCAGTGTAGGTCTTTCAGGACTTACTTGTTTAGTGACATAGCTTACGGGCTAAGCTTGGAACAGTCACCATTTCCCAGTCTAATCTACTATATGGGGTTTTTGGAGTCCTGATTTTGATCCTCTGCCTGCCCATCAGCCATCTAGATTGTGCAGTCCATAAATGTGACTTCCCAGCAGTTACCAGGTGCTTTGGAGAAACCTCTCTTTCTCCAAAGCACCTTTATTCTCCAAAGCACCATACATTACAACACCGACCACAAGGATGGAAGAAGCCACCATACTGAAGTGCCTTTATAGGGTGTTTTTTCATTTTGTTTTTTAAGGCTGCGTATGAAACCAACAAAATCCGAACACACCTTTTTGGGTCCGTACATGGAATCCAGTCGACCTGCGGATCAGGAATGTTTTCAAGGTAGGGATAAAGTGTTTCTCTTGTGAATCTGAAACCATATATGGCATCTTCAGGAGTCACAATGATGTGTGCACCCTGTCAAAAGAAACGATGCTGATGATCTCTCCACCACAGGATAAACCAAGTCACTTTATCAAATAGTACCTGCTTTGCGGCCAATTTGATGGCCTCTTCCAAGACGTCCATGTTCTTGTCCATCAGTTTTAATGCCTCTTCAGAAGAAACAGGCTTTGGGGTGGGCTTTGCCAGTACGACTGAGTGCTCGTATACTGCTGCAATGTATTTCTCCAAGGCAGAGGCCCCTGGGTCCAGCAGGAGGAGATAAATAAAAACATGCCATGGGGATGGGAAAGAAATCATTGCTGGGCTCGTCTGCTGCAAAGAGGAAAAAAGTTCCAATAAGGCTAAGAAAAGAGAGGAAAAGGGATGGCAAAGTCCACACTTGTATCAGCTGACTTGTATCACATGACTATCATGTGGATTATTTCATCCCTTTCTGGACTCTGGCCAGTTATTTCTTTCTGGACTCTGGACAGTTATTTTGAAATTAAGAGTGTTTCACAAGATCAGCATTAAAGAAATTGACAGTTGTACTTTTAATCCTTTTTATGCACCATAAATCGCCCCTTTGTTTTAGTCCGAAATGGAAATATGGAAGGAGGTACTTCCTGAAAACTGCTTAGATGAATCAAGCAGTTTATAAATTTTTGTTCTTTTTTTAAGGAAGGAAAATCTGTACACATGGGCTTTCTTCTGCTCTGAGTAAACATGCATAGTGTTGTGCTTTTAGCCTTATTTCTCTTTAAGAACAGCAACAAATATATTTGACACTTTCCTCTAAACATGCTTCTGTAATAACTAGAGACTCTGAAAAACAGGTTTTCTTAAAAATGGTAACCTCCTGTAATAATCTTAAATACTCTTTCCTACATTCCTTATTTTATGGTTCTATGAAAAATAATCTAACACATTAAAAATATTAACTTTACCTGAATGTGCTATATGAAGAAACAGCTTAAACAGTTTCCAGTGTTTAAGTAGTCCATATGAAAGCTGCCAGAGCAAATGTATGTAACCTGACACAGCAGCAACCAAGGTGCTGCTTATATAAGGAAGCTGGGATTAACCCTCTAGCTGCTATCTAGCATTCTAACGAAGTGATCCTTGAAATATTCCATAGCAAAAAATACCCTGTTTTCACTTCCTTTTATAGTCTTTCCTGTGTTTTTCCTCTCCTGTAGATTGCTACAAGAAAGGTCTAATTAAAACAACCTCACAAGTCCCATAGGAAAATATACCTTTACCTTGCTTATTCCTGCCAACCTAGCAGTTCGAAAGCATGTCAAAGTGCAAGCAGATAAATAGGTACCGCTCCGGCAGGAAGGTAAATGGCGTTTCTGTGTGCTGCTCTGGTTCACCAGAAGCGGCTTAGTCATGCTGGCCACATGACCCAGAAGCTGTATGCCGGCTCCCTCAGCCTATAGAGCGAGATGAGCGCCGCAACCCGAGTCAGTCACGACTGGACCTAATGATCAGGGGCCCCTTTACTTTTACCTTACTTATAGGGTTAATACCTATGGATTTCAGGAGTCCCCCCCCCCTTTCCATTTATCCAGCACCATCTGAATTCTTTCTTTTTATTGAAGTGGGGAAATTTTGTTTAAATTCCTCTCTTCATATCACCATGAAGGTGATTTCCTAGTAGCCACAATGGCCTTTTTCAAAGGGCACTACCACTGAGGAAAATACAATACTTTGTAGAAGCAATGTTACAAATTGTCATCAACAGTACCACAGGCAAGGCCCATCAAGAACATGAAGATATCACAGGCTGTCAGAGGTTAAAAGTATTGATCATTCAAGTGCTGATCACAGCTCACAATCAATCAGCAGCTCCCCAAACCTGCAGGTGAGAGAATATACAGACATCAGATGGATTGTTGTTGTTTAGTCGTTTAGTCATGTCCGACTCTTCGTGACTCAATGGACCAGAGCACGCCAGGCACTATATGCCTGTTGTCTTTGTCCATGGAGTTTTCTTGGCAGGGATACTGGAGTGGCTTGCTGGTTCCTGCTCCATTCAGATGGATTAGAAATACGCAATCAACCCTCAGATGGTTAAATGCTGATTGCGCACTTTATCTACCAGAAAGATAAGCAAATTTAGTACACACCCTATCTCTTAAGAATGAAGGCTTTAAATGTTACTCAGCAGTTACTGCAGCAAATGACAACAAAATTCAGAGTTGGATTCTTTTTCACACATCAAATGTGTATTTATTTATTTTGAAACTGCTGTTTAATTGTTTATTTGTGCACCAACAACATAAAAGTTGTTCTCTATTCAAGCTTTCCGGCTAGATAATGATATGCCTCTCTTACACCCCCATTATTTCTGTCACAATCGTAAAAGAATTTCAGAAATGTCATTGTACCATATAATTAGTACATGAGAAATGCACATTAGCAGCCGTAGAAGGTGTTTCTTCAATAGCTGATATTCAACAACAGAGAGACTTACATGGCAATTATCTTGAACAGGAGCAAGGTCAAGCCAAGCATTTCAAGAGGTCTCAAAGATCAGCCAGCTGCAGCGAGGCAAGCCGTTTCCACCTAAGCTGCCTACCTGCCCTGATTCCTGGGCTTGTGTGCAACCCACTGCTCTAGTTTCTGGCAGGGCCTTGAAGAAGTCTGAAGGCTGCCTTGAGATTCTGCTTGGACAATTAGCTAGAACCGCCCTGAGACCTTCGGGTATAGGGCAGTATAGAAATTAAATAAATAAATAAATAAATAAATAAATAAATAAATAAATAATAGAAAGGGTGGTCATAATGGGTCGTCCTTTTGGTGTGGGCATAAGATTCTGCCTGATTTTAACTGATATTTTAGTTGTTAGGCACCCAGGGAGAGTGAATGAACAAGATAGCTAGTTGACTAGACTTCCCACTGAGAGTGGGGAGTCTAATTTCACTGTGGGGAATGTAATGTAGGCTACATTGACTTGTTGTTGGTAGTAGTATGTCTCTGGAATGAAAACAAAGAAACTGAAGTGGGTTCAGGTTCTGAGGTGTTTGTTTGGATGGGGAAGGATCCAACAGCCATGGGCGAGTGGGGGAGTGGTGGTGCCTCAATAGGTAGTATTGAGGGGAGGGAGAAAAACATGGCAAGGAAATATGACAAAATGGCACACATAATTAAGGACTTTTGCTTCTTCCATTCCTCTTCTCTGTATTATTTACTGAGGGAACTTTTGGGCCTCCAGATATTGCTGAATTACAAGCCCCATTACTCCTGGCCATTGCCTATGCTTGCAGGGGCTGGTGAGAGTTGTAGTTCAACAACACTTGGTCTACTCTACACCATAGTGGTGTGGCTCTCCTGGGTTTCCAGCAGGAGTCAGTCCCAGCCCTACTTGAAATTGCTGAGAATTGAACCTGTGACCTTCTGAGTGAAAAGTTTGTGCTCTGCCACAGCCCCTTTCTGTGACTGAAGAGCCTACAGGGCAGATGACGGTAGGCACCAAGCAAAAACATTCATCTTCTCCAAGGTCTTTGACTAATTAAACAATCTGTGGCCTTTTAAACTGGAGGAGGGTACTAGGTTTTTACTGTGTTATTTATTTTTGTATTTTTAAATGGTAAACTGCCGTGTGCTCCTCAGATAAAGGGACATATAGAAATTTAATCATCATCACTTTTCTTTTGCTGGGATGGGAAATCAGTATCTAAATTAAAGCATTGTCCTAAGCCTAGCTGGTACCGTTTTGGAGAGGAATTTCTCCCCTCCCACCCACTAGTTTTTAGCAAGATAGTGAAAGGAGATTTAATCCTCTCCCTACTCCCCTTCCCTACATTTAGACAGTCCTTCCCTCTTTGCTCTCATCTCATTTCACCCCACCCAGCCCAGGGGTCCGCCACCCAACACGGAATGCTATACATCTTCCATTGACTATCCTTTCACTCAGATTTCATATTCTCTTTCCCAGAATGCTTTCAGAGCCTGCTAGATCGGGGCATTTGGCTCCTTTAGTGTCTTGTTGTAGTAGCCAACCAGATGTGTGTAGCAAGACTGCAAGCACGCCAACACTCTCCCATCCTGCTGTTTCCAGCAACAGTTATTCAAAAGAATAATGTCTCTAACATTGGAGCCTCTCATCCTCAGATGGTCTGCTGCCTCAAGGCGAGATTTTTGCATCTGATAAAAAGTGGCAACAGATTGATTAGGAAAGGGGAGAGAAGTGAAAGTTCAGCTCAGTAACTGTAGCTGGAAAAGCAGATGCCTCACCTTCCTCCCTTATAATGCACTGTGACAGGATTATGTCCATCAGGATTATAGGACCTGACAGCTGACAGCAGAGATATCAATGAAAATAATAATAATAATAATAATAATAATAATAATAATAATAATAATAATAACAACAATAACAATAGTTGTAGTAGTAGTAGTATTTATACCCTGCCCATCTGCCTAGGTTTCCCCAGCCTCTCTGGGCGGCTTTTAGCAGAATATAAAAACATAATAAAACGTCAAACGTTAAAAACTTCTTGATACAGATGTCATCTAAAAGTTGTGTAGTTCTTAAACTCCTTGACATCTGATGGGAGGGCATTCCACAGGTAGGGCATTACTTCTGAGAAGGCCCTCTGCCTGGTTCCCTGTAACTTCTCTTCTCACAGTGAGGGAACCACCAGAAGGCCTTCAGCGCTGGACCTCTGTGTCCAGGCAGAACGATGAGGGGGGAGACGCTCCTTCAGGTATACTGGGCCAAGGCTGTAAACAGAAACTCCAAATGGAATAGCCTACAAACTGATCTGCAGTGGCTGTGGAATCTAAGCAATGATGTCACAGTCCTGTCAGCCAATAGTTTTCAATCTCTTGCCAGGATTGTGGTTTTCAGCTAAATCTAAAGCTGTTTAAAATCAAAATGGTAACATCTAGAGTGATTATTCATATTTCTATAACTATTGGGTTCGATGCTTTTGAATTATGGTGCTGGAGGAGACTCTTGAGAGTCCCATGGACTGCAAGAAGATCAAACCTATCCATTCTTAAGGAAATCAGCCCTGAGTGCTCACTGGAAGAACAGATTCTGAAGCTGAGACTCCAATATTTTGGCCACCTCATGAGAAGAGAAGACTCCCTGGAAAAGACCCTGATGTTGGGAAAGATGGAGGGCACAAGGAAAAGGGGACGACAGAGGACGAGATGGTTGGACAGTGTTCTCGAAGCTACCAGCATGAGTTTGACCAAACTGCAGGAGGCAGTGGAAGACAGGAGTGCCTGGCGTGGTCTGGTCCATGGGATCATGAAGAGGTGGACATGACTAAACGACTAAATGACTAAACAACAACAACAACAGAATAGACCCACAGAAATCAATGAACATATCTAAGTTAGGTCCATTAAATTTCAACAAGTCTCCTTTAGTAAAACTTAGTTGAATGCCTCCCATTTCTTAGCTTAGTATGTCCTCACACAGCCAACGTGTATCCAACGGATGATTCATAGGTCAGAGACTCAGAACACCTGTTTTACGGGTAGCAGTCCCAAAGTTTCTCACATCAATTTAACAAAACAAACGAACAAGTAAGTAAATATATAATACTGCCAACTTCCTTGAAGAAAACAGTACTAAATAAATAAAAGAAAGATCAATGGACCAGTATGGTGGGTTAGCTTGCGACACTGCGGTTCAAATCCCTTGTCAACTATGAAGCTCACTGGGTGACCTTGGGCCAGTCACTACCTCTCAGTCTAATTTATAGGCTATTTTTTCAGGCTCGCCATTCTTCTCTCTTTTAAGATTTACTTACCACAGTACAGTGTAGCAACTTATAACAAAATGGTGTTTTGGACCAGAGTGTATATATGTCAAAATAAGCCAAGGGGAATTACTTTACTAAAGCATGATATTTATTTTAAGGGCAAAAGTAATGTAAACATAAAAACGACAATTCAAAACATTTTATTCATTACAAAGTAAGTGAGTCGCCTTTCCACTCAAACTGAGTATTCACAGAGACATCTAACAACCAGAAGTAAATTGCACATCTAACTGATTAAGCCTGAAATGAAAAACAAAGTCCATCAACTTACGTAATTGCAAGTTTCCATGAGTTAAGAAACCAGGGGAGAAATTTAACACAGCACTTAGTCGGTGCAAGTATTCTTGCTTGGCTAATGTAACAATCTCCCCTCTCCTTCCTCTGTGCACTATTTGGGGGCTTCTCTTGACCCCACAGAGCCAATTTTGGAAAGCATGGGGGCATACATGAGGGAGGAGGAAGAAAGCCATATTGTACTAGTAGAAGCCATTTTGTGGGCTCCTGCTAGCAGGACTGGTTAGTTGAATTCCTCCCCAAGTGTATGCATAAGTCTCTGAACAACACAGCTGGAGACCCAAGTAAGGAACAAGAAACTGGATCAGAACACATGCAGCACATCTTTCCCAGAATCCTTTTGGGGACTGAGTTTGAGTTTGACTCCATTTTGGAATCTGACATATGATTTGTGCAGCAGGAAGATTACAAACTCACAAATTTCGGTCCTGGACCTAAAGAGGGCCTTGGATCTTCATGAAGTGTGGGCAAGACTGCTCACTCACCCACAAACAACAAAGGTTCATTTCGCGTGCTTTCTCAGAATGAACCAGACGACAGACCTTTTATCAAGTATTGGCCCTATTGAGCAGGGTACAGGTTTCAGGAAAAGCAAAGAAATGTTTATTTCTTTCTGATAGACGACAAATTAGTCATCTGAATGCTTACAGCAGGGCGGAGGGTACCTGTGGCCCTCTGAATGCTGCTGGATTCCAGTTCCCATCAACCTCCCCAGCCAGTGTGGCTTGAGGTCAGGAATGATGGGAGTTGGAGTCCAACAACCTCTGGAGAGCCACTGGTTCCCCACCCTGGATTATAGTTTGTATTTGCCCTAGCAGCAGATTTCTTTTGGGTACAACCAAGAGGAGGAACACAAATATTAATCAAGTCTAAAGCCAAAGTCCTTCTTCATTGTATGCCCCATGCTCCTGTTTAAAGCAATGGGAAACTGCCATGTAGCTAGATGGTGTGTTCATCTCCTCTTTGTGGCTGATAACTGCTCCTAAAACAAGCTATTTGGTTTGTCCTGCAGCAGAACACACTGATCGTGTTCATTCCGCCTTTGTTGTATAAGCACCCACAAAAGTCATGATAGTGATTGGATGAGTCTTATGAAGGAGCACCCTCTGGATGTGGCGGGTCCCTTTCATACCACCTTCCAAAAAGAGCCACAGATAGGACTGGCTTTGATAGGCCATTGCTTGTCAAACGTCCGTCAGTCAATACCTGGGGGGATGGAAAGGGCAGGCAAAAAGTTATACATTGGGAAGCATGTTTGGCTTAGAATACATAGGAAAATACAGACAAACGTTTATTACTGGAAAGTTACAGGTGCTTGCAATCAACGGTTTTTTTTCTTGTTCTCTGATACAGGGTGGCCTTGCATCCTTCTTTGCACAGGACATCCTCCTGTTTGAAGGCATCCTTGCCCAGTCCAAGTCCAGTTTAAAAATAAAGAAGGGTGAGCAGGGCCCTAATAGCTGTCCGCCAACACCTGTCACCTAGACAGCAGACTGAGCCAGCCGGTCACCTGGCCGCAGTCTTCCCCACTATGGTGAAAAGTAATGCAATTCTTTTTAAGTTGTAGCAGTTTTCCGTGAGAGTTATGTGCCTGCACCCAAAATACATTTAGAATTACTGAGTGACGTGCATAACAGCAGCTTCCATGGACTGTTTGTCAATGAGCAAGCAAGGAAAGTGGGTAGACTAGGCCTCAGCCTGCCTGAATACTGTAGGCCAGGGCTGGAGAACCTGTGGCCCTTCACAGAGGCAGATTTAGGGCACTTGCTCAGCTTTGGGAAGCAGGTGTGAGGGCTCTGCTAGGGTCCTAGAGTCCCCCTTCCCAAAGCTGGGCAAGTGCTTGCCAGGCTTTGGGAGAGAGGTGGGAAGGCTCTAAGACCCTTCCAGAACCCCACACTTCTTTCCCAATGCCCGCCGTAAGCTGGAGGGAGGGCATCAAATGGCCTTGCCCAGGGTGGCATATGACCAAGCTCCACCCCTGCGCTTCAGATGCTGCTGGGCTTTCATTCCCATCTGGAGGGCCACAAGTTCACTACCCTACTCTGCTACAAGCAAGATGAGAGAGACTAAATTCACACAAACATAGCAGGAAGAGCTGTTCAAAAAGTTCAGTGCTAGGTAGAAAGAAGGCTGTGACTATTGAATGATTAGGAGCACAACTGTTTTGAGAGATGGAGAGGAGGAGCTGTTTTAATCTAAGAAATGGCTTGGGTCACTGCTTTTGCAGAAGTCTGAAGCCACCTTGGCCCTTACCTGAAATTCTCCAGTGGTCAGCTGAGTCTCAGTGAGCAAGACTTCCGGAAACACGTAGCTTGTGTTAAAGGTGCCGCTGAGGGTGAAGGAGTCAAATCTTGTATGAGCTGTATCAACTGGCTCCCCGCATGATTTCAAGTCTGTGCTCTTACATTTCAGTAGTGTGCATATCTATGGAAAGAGAGGGTTGTGGGAAAGGTTATTTTGTGGAACTAAGCCATTCAAAGAGCCTTGTGTTTATGGAATGGAGGAAGATACTTCCCATTTAAGTGGGCTATACAGGATGCTGTTGTGATTCAAAACAGTACACAAACCAATGCTAACACTGCACAATATTAAGCCTGAAGAAGAAGATGGCTTTCGCTGATTATTTTGAGACAACTCTAGAATATTTGGAAGAAATAAACAAGTGTTCTTTTTGCAATACAGTATTGAGGTTATGGGATTGGGGGGGGGGGATCTTTCTTTTGTTTCCCTTGTGAGAACCAACAAACAAGGATTGCTTTTGAATCAACAGAGAATTCTAAGGCCTTTCCTGTAAAAATAAAATAAAATGCATTGTGCTTTTGTGTGCATCCTTCGAAAAACTCTATGCAATACCGGGAGTACTTAGCATCTGCATGACACTTGCAGTAAAAAGCAAACAAACCCAAGACAGAATATGATGTTAAGCAGGAAGCCACATGTTGGCACTGTGTTAAGTAAAGGGACTACCATCTTCAATGACTTCAGCAGACTTATTTTCTCCAGAATCCTACTAGAATTTTTCAAATCATGTAATGAATGTAATATATAATCCCCACCCCCTATATCAGGGGTGCGGAATCTGTGGCCCTCCAGATTTGTTGGATTTCAGCTTCTATCAGCCCCGGACAGTGAGGTCAATGATCAGAGATGATGGGAATGAGAGTCCAACAGCTGCAGCCAGCTCTGCTCTAAGCAATGGCTGTGCTCTAAAGCAGGGAGGTGTCTTATAGGGATTATTCTTTTCTTCAGTAGTAATCCCTCTAATGATTCTTACAGGCTTTTAGAAAAGCTTCTGGAGAGTACAGCTTCCGGTTTCCTCAAAGGCTCTGAAACACATGTATCCTAGACATTGTTGGTAGGTAGGGATGGGAAATGCTATCAGTTTCTTTTTCTCTCGGTTTCTCGTTTTTCCAGTCTTAAATTCAGTTCGCAAGAAAATTCACCATATTACTTGGACATATTACTTGGCTGGAGAAGTGAAGTGCAAAATTCAGGAACGTGCCATTTAAAATGATGGCTGTGTTTTGGTTCACATATTGTTCCGAGCTGGGTAGGTTTGCCTTTAAATGAGGACTGAGCCACATTCTCCCTTGCTCCCACTGGTAGGGCATTTCCCTTCCACATGGCCTGCTCATCCTACCTCACAAAACCCTTTACCTGCAGATAATATTCCCCTTCGATCACATGAAGCCCATCAAAGGCGCCGAATGCATAAACCTCATCCTCTCCCTTCTCTGCCATCTTGTAGCTCAAGTGGCAGCAGAGGCCCTTTTGGCAGACGGTGTGGTTTCCAGCTTCTCGAGAGAGTTCAGTGAAGGTGAAATTATCAAAATAGAAGCTTGCAGTAAAAACTGGGCTTGCGGGGAAATGCTTGATATTTGAAGCATATAAGCTCCAGTTGACAGCAGGAGGGTATGTGGGGGAAAGACGGGGGCGAGCATTGATTTCCGCAACCAGGAGTTTTCCAGTCTGGGTTTTCATATCAAAGCGATACACCTTGGCTCCTTCAGGTGTAAAGATACCACTCCCTGTGGATGGCAAAAGACACTGGGGTGAGGCATAAGTCTTACTATTCCATTCCTTTACCAACATGAATGGAGTACTAACAGCAATGGTAAAGGGAAGTACTGTAGAGCAGAATCTCAATTCACTGATTTGGGGCTAGAACCTAATGCATAGGACAAATGGTGGGAAGTGACTGGAGCAGTTGTGGATAATTTGCTGAACTACAATTCCCATCAGTCCCAGCAAGCACGGCCAATGGCCAGGGATGATGGGATGTGTAGTTCAGCAACATCTGGAAAGCCAAAGGTCCCACACACAAATAGCTTCAGCAGGGAATGCATCTCATTAGACAAAGCAAGGTAGGCAACAGATCCTGGGAAGTGGCGTTAGTCCCCAGATGTTCTCTTCTACTTAGAATAGAGCTGTGTGCAACCCCTTAAGTTAGCATGTTACCCTCAAAGCCTGTGGGGTGTCGTGGTGAGAGTGTCAGACTAGGACCTGGGGTACCAGGTTTCAAATCCCCACTCACCCCACTGGTGACCTTGGGCGAGTCACTACCTCTCAGAATAACCTACTTCCTGGGGTTGTTGAGGGGATTAAATGAGGCGAGAGAGAATCATGCACACCACCTTGAGCTAAATACGGGGAAAGGTGGGATATAAATGCATTAAGCAAACACACACACACACAAACAGTGGAGGATGCTGTCCCTTTGCCAGTGCTGAAGTAAATTCCAACTGCTTCTGTATGTGGAATTGGCCCATACCGTTTTGTCATTTGCCTCAAGCTGCAAAATGTATTGGGTCAGCACTGGGCATGTGAAGACAAATAAAGTATTAATGCAAATAATGTGTTGCCTGCAGAATATCATTGTGCGCTCATCGCCCGTCTTGAAAGAGGCTGGTAGAGAGTTCATAACTGTGACTTAAGCACTGGTAGCAGATGATGGTGGACTCCAACTCCCATCAGCCCCAGGCACCATGGCCAATGGGTGCTATAGTCCAGCAACATCTGGAGGGCTACAGTTCGCCATCATTATTTTATAAGGTTGATCTCTGAAGGAAATCACATTTTTAAAATAGCAATTCATAGGTTAATCCTTCCCGCCCCCCCCCCGTGCTCTTTCCCACACTCAAATGGCCAGATCTATGTCTACACTGAAATTATTCAAGGTAGCACTTTACCAGTAATGTCCAAGCTGGGCTTGTTTATATTAGCAGCAAGGAAGTTGACACGCATCCCCATTGCCCAGGCTGAGTAGAACTCAACAGCAGACAAGAGCGGCAGGCCATTCTGCCAAGCAGTTGGGAAGAGAATGGTGTCCACCTTGTACTCCTCCACCAGCGAGATGGCAGGTTCGCGATAATTAAGAACGTCGGCACAAGTCATAAGGCCAAGCTTCCCAAAGGAGGTGTTGAGGGTGACAAACTGTGGGTCCTTGGCGTAATTAAAGTATACTTCAGAAGCAAAAAGGTTGTACTGTTTATAAGACAGAAAATATATACAGATATTATTGGAAGAAAAGCACCTCGTGGAGACAGGAAAAATAGTATTAGGAACACAAAGTCAGACCATTCATCCATATAGCTCAATATTGTCTAGATCAGGGAAACCAACACGGTACCCTCCAAAGGCCACCAGCCAGGACAATGTCAAAGATGATAGAAGATGCTGTCTGCTACTTTCTGGAGGGCACTGTGTTGCCTACTCTTGTCTTCACTGACTGGCAGTGGCTTTCCAGGATTTCAGGTAAGAGACATTCCCAGCTCTACCTGAAGATGCCAGGACTGAAACTGGGACCTTCTGCGTGCAAAGAGGCTGGTCTACTACTGACCTACAGTTATTCTCCTAGAAGTTGGTGGTGTTGCCTGTTTTTCAGCACACTTACAAGGGCTGGATTATCTTGTGAAAACCATCTACAAGTGAATTCTGTTGGAATTCTGCCTGGGTCAGAGGAATGTGCCACAACGTAGGCACCGGCAGATATTCCTTGTCGACCTCCCCGCTGCTACTCCCGGCAGATAAGCAGGCGAGGTCTCGGCGATTCTTCGCAGATGTGTGAGAAGAACACACCGTTCCTTCTCTCTCCCCTTTGGTATCCCCAGGGAGGGGAAAGAAGCAGACAGAAATCTATTTACATCCTTTATTTCTGTCTCTTATAGCAGTACAGAGAAACATGTCTGCACTCAACAGCAGTGAGAATCAAACTCCACCCATGTACTTCCAGTACGGGTCATATGACACACACACTGAGCTAACATTCGGTGCTCAGTACAGAATGGACTGCCCCTATGTTCCCATGGCAACAGTCACAAACATCCTGTCTGGCTTTCCAGCCACCAGCAGCTGATGAAGCTGCTAGAGCCTTTGCTTGCTGCCGCATTGGTGCTTTATGGTAACAGTCCTTACAGCAAACATCTCAAATATTGTGATTTCTCTTTCAGTGAGACACATCCATGCATACTGGTGCAGCTTCTCTGCCTGCTCCATATGAGTGCACACCTGCCTCTTATTTGGGTGGGAGAAATGGGAGTTCCTTTTCCTTCTAATTCAAATTGAGCTACGTATATTAATTTGCATTACTATCTGTGTTTGTGTAGACCAGGCATAGGCAAACTCGGCCCTCCAGATGTTTTGGGACTACAACTCCCATCATCGCTAGCTAAGAGGACCAGTGGTCAGGGGTGATGGGACTTGTAGTCCCAAAATATCTGGAGGGCAGAGTTTTCCTATGCCTGGTGTCGACTCTAGGGTGCATTACTGTGCTTTCTATAGCAAATGGAGAACCTGCAGCCCCCTGGAGAACAAACTCCCATTGTCTCTGACCATTGGCCAAACTGACTGGGCCTGACAGAGTCCAGCAACATCTGAACCAAAACGGAGAAGAGTGCTTACCTTGTGGTAACGTGCCACAAATTTCCCTTCCGTATCGTAAACAACGTCTGTATTGTACTGATAGCGACCGTCACTTGGGCACTGGGGGTCACTGTGGTTGCATGGCTTCTTGTCCCCCATGTTGGCAACCACATAAATGGAGTTCTCCTTTGCTATGCAGCTGAGTCTTCCCTGTATTGGATTCGAGCCAAACCTAATGTTGAAAGGAAGAAGTCAATCATCGATACAAAGTCTATTAAAATGGGGAGAGACCAATTTAATTCTGATCATTTGTGAACTCTATCAGTTCAGAATGTGGCAGATTAAAATAAGAATGCATGGTTTCAGGTCTAATAAAGACCGTTCTTACCAGGCTGGGGACAGAAAAAAAGAAGCTGGTCCAATAAATATTCATGGCTTTAGATCAGCCTCCTCCAACCTGCTGCCCTTGAAATGACCAGCCATACTAGCAGTGGCTGATGGGAGTTGTAGTCCAAAACATCTGGAGGGCACCAGATTGGGAATGTTGCTTTGGAAAGATTTTGTCCAGGGATGGAGATGGAGTGAGTGGGAAAAGATCATGAAGTGACCAGAGAAAAGATCAAGGATATCTTAAAGCAGCAATAAAACGGTGTCACATTTCTGTTTATGTTACAGTGGCAAAGACCGGTATAAGTTTTTTTTTTAAAAAACAAGCAAGTTGTCTCTGTGTTGGTTCACACTGACTCTATTTTGAATGCAGCACAGGCCCAAGATTGAGGCCGGTGCATGTTCTTCCACTGCTTGTAGTCTCCTTGGTGTAAAGTGATGCCTATGCCCATATAGTTGTACCTTGGAAGTTTAACAGAAGCCGTTCTAGAAGTCCGTCTGACTTCCAAAAAGTTTAAAAACCAAAGCACGGCTTTTGATTGGCTGCAAGAAACTCCCCATTGGATGTTCGGCTTCCAAAAATCATTTGAAAACTGGAACACTCACTTCTGGGTTTCAATCGTTTGGGAGCTGATTTGTTTGGGAGTCTAGGCATTCAAGATCTGTATTCATATGCAAGTATACCCTTCCCATATGATCCATCCACCTTCTGCAGCATGTGGGCAGTGTAGGCAGGACATGTTGGTAATATAAGTGCAGAGAGAGTTAAATGAGTCACGGAGTACAGTGCAGACTGTGATTGAACTGACAGGTCTGGTGCTAAGCATATGGATGTAACTGGGCATCAGCAGAAGTCTTATCAAGAACAGCCTGGATTATCCAGTACAAATACTCTCTTCTGTCCAACTTGCAAGTCTAGGTTTATCAGCTTCCTTCATGCTCATCATCCTAATTAATTCATTATCTTAATTTATAGGAGGACTATACTATGAGAATGAATGATGTAAGCAGAGAAGACATGGGAAATATAGCAATTTATTTTACGATGAGGAGCCTTGTCTCTCCGCTAATAATTTTTACAATGAATATTATTGTTTTAAGGCAGTTGAGTGGTATTTTTTAATAATGCTCTTAAAATGCTTCAGGTTTGGCTCAGAGGATCCATAGTGTCCTTTCGACACATGTCCTCAAGATAATTCTGTGATCATGCATAATCTGTCCTCTTTATTTCTATGGGTGTTCTAATGTAGCACCTTGAGCAAAGAACAGGGTTTTTTTAAACCAGGAGCAACCTTTGCATATTACTAACATTATTACCTGTTACTAGTAGACCATTGTCTACAATCTTGCCAACAGGCTGCTAAAACCCAGTTGACTTCGATATAATTTAAGCCACCTGCCAACTACCTTTGTGGCATTTATCAGCAAATGATTAAACATTTACATGTAATTTTGCACTAATGCAACTTAGTTTGGATTATGCAGTCCTATGCATGCCTACACAGAAGTAAGTCTCACTGAGTTTGCAGCGTTTACTTCCAAGTAAGGG
The DNA here is from genome assembly GCF_964106915.1 of Podarcis gaigeae. Taxonomy (NCBI): domain Eukaryota; kingdom Metazoa; phylum Chordata; class Lepidosauria; order Squamata; family Lacertidae; genus Podarcis; species Podarcis gaigeae. Next base: position 59,310,465 of record NC_139680.1, read on the forward strand.
TGCACAGGACTGCCTTCTAAACTGTTCTTTTTAAAAAGGAAAACTGTTTCAACATGCTATTTTTAACCAAGTAAATTTGTTAAAAGAAATACTTCCTGCAAAGTTTATTTGGCAGACATGAATCAGGCCATTTATACAATGACAGTTTTGTTTTTCTGTTTAGTATTATTGCTAAATAATCCACTAGGAGTGAATCAGCACATGACTGAATTTCTCTTTTATAGAGAACCAAGATCCACTAAGCGGGGAAGTCCCGTGAATGACTAAGGAAAATCTCACAGGACATGTGGAAAAAGCGCCCCTTTGCTGCCACCTCCTGGCAGACAATTGAGCAAACAGATGCATTGCTTCTAAATTGAATCAGGTACAATACTTTCAGACGTCTAGAATTTTGGGTTTTGTTTTATTTGCCCATTGTAGGTAATCTGATATCTGCTCCTAAATGTGTTTACTTAGAAGCAAATTTACTAGGTTCATGGTTAAGTAGAGTGTGTTTTTTGATCACTATTCCTAGGAACCAGATCCCATCTTTAATGGGATCTGGTATTTTTTAAAAATCAAATGACATGGATTCTCATTGGCAGATGCTTTCACTGAGAATTCCTTTTAAGTGGTGGCTGCCCCAATTAGGTCACTATCAAAACTTGTGAATTGCAACACCACTCAAATAAAATGTAAGAGAGCAATCTCAAAAGAGTTCCTTGATTTTAGTACTCTCAACAAGAGCAGCATGAGGGTGTTTCTGGGTCCAGCTCTGTCGCTGGAGGCCCAGGTAACCTCAGTGGCTAGAAAGAGCTTTTATCAGCTGTGATTGGTGCAGCATCTGCAATTGTTCCTGAACTGGAGAGCGTGGTCACAGAAGCTGGGACACTGCTGACTTCAAGACTGGATTACAGGAATCCACTCTGAGTCAGGCTTCTCTTGTGCTTGATCTGGAAACTGCAGCTAGTGCAAAATGGCAAGAGTGAAGCCATGTCAGCACAGAACATCTCTGCCCTGGTTGCCCATTTGTCACCAGGCCAAATTCAAAGTGTCACTATTGGCATATAAAATCCGTAACACCTTGGAGTCCGTTTATTTGCAGGATCGCCCTACCTTGGATCTCCCCAGACAACTGCTTTGACTTGCGGAACTTGCCCTGTTGCATGTGCATTATACTCATTTTTTTCATGTATAAGCAATAAATCTTTTAGGCAGGTGTCATCACTGTAACTTTTGCTGCCTGTTTAATATATATTTAAATTCAGAAAGCCTATCCAGGCATATAGTAGTAGTAGTAGTAATAATAATAATAATAATAATAATAATAATAATAATAATTTATTATTTATACCCCGCCCATCTGGCTGAGTTTTTCCCAGCCACTCTGGGCGGCTCCCAATCAGTGTTAAAAACCGTACAGCATTACATATTAAAAACTTCCCTGAACAGGAAGAATAGAATGCTGATATGAATTTTCAAACTGGATTTTATCTTCTCATTGGAATCCCATATCAATTGACTTCAGGCAGACACTTTCCCTGTACAGTGGTACCTCGGGTTACATATGCTTCATGTTACATACGCTTCAGGTTACAGACTCCGCTAACCCAGAAATAGTGCTTCAGGTTAAGAACTTTGCTTCAGGATGAGAACAGAAATTGTGCTCTGGCGGTGCGGCGGCAGCAGGAGGCCCTATTAGCTAAAGTGGTGCTTCAGGTTAAGAACAGTTTCAGGTTAAGAACAGACCTCCAGAACAAATTAAGTACTTAACCCGAGGTAACACTGTACTCTTTTTGGCACCTGTTTCCTATAGTTTTGTTTAATGTAAATGTTACATGTATGTTTAGCTACTTTTGATTCTAATCATTGTTCATATATTTTGAAAAAAACCTGTTAAAAACTGTTTAAAATCTATAATCTGCAGGGTTTCATCTTAGCTCTTTGTAAACCGTTTGAGGCTTTTTACAATCCAGCAGTATAAATAAGTTTTGTTAAATAAATAAAAGTGTGTGAACATAGAATCATAGAGTTGGAAGGAATCCAAGAAGACATCCAGGCTACCCCCTTGCCTGAGGACAGCATTCCATTTTTTTAAAAAAAATATATTTATATTTTTCAGATATATACATTTCACTGATTTTACAGTCATTTTGACATTTTAAAACTTGATTTCCTTCCCCCTCTTTCTGCGGTTCCTTAAATTTATTTTTAATATCTTCTGCATATCCAAATTAACTTAACTTGCTCATTTATTTGTTTTCTTTATATACCTACTCTTATGTAGCTGCAGATTATTACAATAATCCTGCCAGTTTTTATAAATCCGTTTACAATTTATCTGTAAATATTCAATAAACCATTTCCATTCTTTTATAAAAAGTTTATCTTTATTTCTTATTCTTCCAGTAAGTTTTACCATTTCTTCATATTCCATAAGCTTTTGTATCCATTCTTCCTTTGCTGGGACTTGCCTGATGACAGCGTTCCTCTGCTTAAGCTTCTGCTTAACTTCCTCATCATCTCCTGAATCCCTTGTGCTACTGCCAAACGGCTTACTGTTAGGAAGTTTCCTTTAACTGAAATCTATTCCCTTGCCATTTCCAACTGTTAGTTCTAGTCCTACTCTGGAGTAACAGAGAGCAAGTGTGCTCTATCTCCTCCCTGACAGCCCTTCAGATATTTGAGGAATGACTGTTCCCATGTCTCCCTTAAGTTCCTCTTCTCTAGGTTAAACAGGTCAATAGTGTTAGGCAGGATTTCTTAACCAACCAAAAAAAGGAACAAATGCCACATTGTACTGGAATTGCCATCCTGCATGTATCCTGAAAAGCACCAGGGAACTCCACTATTACTTCACCACAACAAATGAAGGTGTGTTTGTAAAGAAGAATCTGAGTCATATTTTCTGATTTTGAGGCTACACCCCGGAGCTGCTTCTGTTTTTATCTTAATGAATAACATGAAACAGGCAAGAAAATACCTTTTTGGCTCATTGCATGGAATCCAGTCTACTTGCGGATCTGGTATATTCTCCAGGTAAGGATATAGAGTTTCTCGGGTGAAGACCCAGCCATAAAGGGCATCCTCAGGTGTCACAATGATGTGGGCGCCCTGCAAAAAGACATCAGTTCAGACATATTAACCCCAGGACAAATACTGCCATCAAAAGCTTGCTATCCAACTCAGCATGGGGGAATCTGTGGCCCATCAGATACTGTTCGGCTCCAACTCCCATTGGCCTCAGACAGCATCATGGGCAGTGGCCAGGGATGATGGGAGTTGCAGTCTGGAGGACCAAAGGTTTACTAGTCCCTGATGTTGCTGCTGCTGATCTGCTCTAACTGGTATGCAGTAGTACCTGCTGGGCAGCTGTTTTGATGGCTCCTTCTAAGATGTCTAGATTTCTGTTCATCAGCTCCAAGGCTTCTGCTCGAGAGACATTTCTCGGAGTGTCTCCTGTCAGTATCACAGCATGCTCATAGACAGCGGCAATGAAGGTATCCTCTAAGGCAGTAGAAGAGAGAATCATGCCCATCAGAAATGCAGCACAAATGTGAAGCTGGAAGATCACCATGCTGGTGGGATCTGCCTGTCTGCTGCTCAGAATGAGAAAGACCTAGGAGGTTACCTGGTTTTTAAAGAAGTTCCTGAAGCTCCCATCATGGGACAGTAAAATTGTGAAATGCAGATTGCCAAACTCAGCAAACTGAATGAACCTTGGATTAAAGTCTTGCACAAGGCAGAAAAGCAGGCTCTTCTAACAACAGTGTTTGTTGACCTAAAAGCAAGCGCCGCCAATCTAAAGCTGGTGAGTTCATGCAGAGGGCTGAAGAAGGTACATCAGAACAGGCAAAGAACTTGAAATTCGTGGTTCAAAGATTCATCCTAAAAAAGCAAATCGACTACTTTGAAAGTCAGAGCAGAGTCACAGCAGGTTTTTCCTGCAGAATCACTCAACAGTAACTTTCATGGGATCCAGGTAATGTCTTGAATCCCAGATGCAGAGATCAACAAGAATATGGGGCAGAGTTTCGGTGGCAACATTGCTTCCTTTGTCCTGTGTCTACCTTCAGTTATTGAAGTACTGTACCTCAAACTTGCTCACAGCTCCCAAAAGTTGGTGGCCAGTCCTCCTTAAGGACAACTGCAACATCTGGTCCTTCCCTCCCACCCAGTCATCACCATGATGGATGATTTGCTAGGTGATGATGATGATGATGCTTCATGGGGGGAAGCTCTGTTGCCATCTTTTGAAATCACATGCTGGTGGCTCCCTATGCGACCTGCAGGTGATCAGTGATCTTCCTTTGTGGCTAGGGGATGGGACCATAGCTTAGTGATGGAGAACTTGCTTTGGGGGCTCCAGATTAATCCCTGGCATATTCAGGCAGATTTGAGAGTCATGTCTGAAACGCAACAGAGCCATTGCCAGCCAGTGTAGACTGAGGCTGGGCAGGCTTGCCAAATCTACTTTGTGTATTTTGTTATTTAAACTAGAAGCCCAGGAAGATCTACCTTCCAGAGCTAGCAGCCCAACACACACACTTTGAATTTCTGCCGATAAATCATTTTTTTATTCAATCTCCTTCTAAGGCAATCTTTCCACTGCATTTTGGCTTGCCAGATGGAACAGTCTCCCCTTCCACACACCCCCCCCCCAATGCTGTTTCTTGACCCCCTCCACCAAGGCAATTTAAGGTGGCACAGGGGGCATGCAGGAGGGAAGGTTGGAAGCCCCATTGTGCAATTTCTTGTGAAGGGTTTCTGTTGATGAGACTCATTTAGTTGAATTCCACCCTTTGTTTTAATGGAGCATTTTTTGTATAGCTTTGTACGCATTCTTAAACAGTTCAAAAGTGCTTTTAAACAAACACCCAGTGTGCCTCTGAATACGTTCAGAGCTAAGGAACTTTTCAAGACAAGAGCAGAGCTACAGTCTGTCCTTTTGCACAGAAATCCTCTCTTGCTTCGCTTTCATTTCAGCAGGCTACTTTTAGGTAGGAACATCTGTTTGGTTGCTGCTATTGCTAACAGTTGGGAATTGGAAACATCTTGCCGAGCTACTGAAAATCCCATGTGTACACAATCCCTTAAGGGACCAGTGGTGTGTGTCTCAGCAGAAAGCATCCTCCTGTGTTCCGACAAGTTTCAACAACATCTTATTAAATATAGAACCAATATATTTAGGGAAACTCAAAACTTAATGCCATCTTGGCAGAGCCCCACCATCCACTTGTAGAATGGCAATTCTGCCTGCTAACAGGAGTTATAGATCTACCTTCAACAGAAGCCAGACAACTTTATGGCTACATTGAATTAGATTTTTATTTGCAAGGTACCCACATGCATATTTCCTCCAAGCCCTCTTTCTTATATAATGTCTGCTGGAAGCAGTGTCAGACTAGAATCTTGGAGACCAGGTTCAAATCCCCAGTGAGCCATGAAGCTCACTGAGTGGTCTTGGGCCAGTCATGTTCTCTCAACCTAACCTACCTCACAGGGTTGTTGAAGGGATTAAATAAGGAGGTGGAGAACCACGTATACCACCTTGAGCTCCTTGGAGGAAAAGGTGGGATATAAAAGCAATGAATTAAATAATGTTTTAATGTATTCTAAATCTTTTTGTTGGAAGCCGCCCAGAGTGGCTAGGGAAACCCCGCCAGATGGGCGGGGTATAAATAATAAATTATTATTAAATTATTTTAATTAACAAAGCAGGAAGCAATGTTTTTCAGATGAAGAGGGCAGCTCTACACCTTGCAAAAGGAATGTGCTTGTCTCTTTTATTGAAGGTAATGGGAAAGTCCACATTTACTGGAGCTGAGCACACACACCAGAATGCAAAACAATTCTCTGGGGTTAGGCTGTGCATGCAATACAAGCAGCTGGAGCATGATGAGGGCATCTAAGAACACTGCCCTGTTTCCACAAGAGGTTCCACTTGTAGAATTTGACTTTCCCTTCCTTTCCCCTCCCTCTAAATCCCCCCCACTAATCCACTCAGGGGGGCTACAGTGAGCCACCAGAACAGAACAGAACAGAACTGGGGTATGTGGAGAAAGAGAAAAGGGAATGGAAGCTCAGTTGCACAAGCAAAAGGTTTTGCATCAATGGGATGATTTTGCTGGACACAAATCAATTTCTCACACAATCAGTAATTTTCCACATTCAGAAAAAAGTACACATAAACAGCTTTTAGTGTTCTTTATTTTAAATTAGCAGGCAGACAAAAATTTTAGGTCACAATATACTTTAAAAAGTTTCTAAGAATATTAATCTTTTAAAAAAATATCAGCAAAATGCCCTAGAACATTTCACACACTTTCGAAGAAACTAAGTTTATTGAGTGCTGACCATCGGTGAATTAGAGTACAAAGGTAGAGCATTACAGAACATATTTCACATAGTGGAATATATTATTTTCACATTGTGCAAAGTACTTTTGTCCACCAGACAACCTTGCTGCTCTCACGTAGAACCAGCCCAAAGAGGTCTATCACACGACTGTCCAAAAACACAGGCATTCCTTCTAGAATCAGAATGCCACAGTACAGCGGTGAAGAACCTACAGCCCACCATGAGGCATGAGGCAAAGGTGGCCACCTTCAGTTGCTTGCTTGCTTCTTGCCTGTGTATCAAGCTCCTAAATAATCCGTACAAAAGTAGCTTTAAACTGGCAGCAGGGAAGGCTTCCAGCTACGTTGCACTTGGCAGAAGACAAGCCCTTTCTTCCTCTGTGCCTGGAAGGTTTTGGGGATGGGATCTGCGCAAAAGAAGAAAGACACGGTTCGAAATGTTCTCAGCATCCACAGCAATATTAAAACAGAAAGGCGAAATAAATTTTTTAAATGCCCACAAAAAAAATTGCCTGTTAAAAGGGAAGAAGGCTATAGAGCTGCAAATGGATTTGTGTTGCCTCAGTGCGGTTTCACATTCTTCCTTCCTCTTTCTTTTGCAAACCGTGATTTAGTCTTAGTGGCTGTGACGACACACACGGTTTCACTCACCACCACGACACAGCATTATTTGGACTTGAATGTGGGGGGGGGGGATCAAAACAAGTTGTCACAACTAATATGGCTAAGTGCCAGAGCTAAACCAGCCAATGCCTCAGTTCCAGGAAAAATCTCTCTCCCTGAAGCTGCCTTGAAGTTGCTGTTGGGAACTTCCCTCCTGTGGGAAATAGCAGCTTTAGATGAAAGATTTTGTTAAGTTGTGGGTGAACATATCAAACGACACAGCAATTCTTCAAACAGCTCTTGTTTATTCACAGGCCAGGAGAGAACTGAACTGAAAGGCTCAGTCAGCCTGCTTATATAGAGCTCCAGTACAACGTTATTGTAACAACTTTCTAAAACTATCCAATCACTGAACGTCACTTTCGATCCTTCATTTGCATAACTATCTACAATATCCCCCTGCTGGCCCAGGGTGAGAACTTCAGTACATAACAGATTTCATCAAGATTATGCCATGGCCCCTATCCTGATCAGCTTCCCCCACCCCAGAAGCTGTATTTTGATAGAAAACATAGCAGTGAGGGGGGTATCCCAGTTGTGGAATAGTCTTCTCACAGAGACTCACTCGGTTCCTTCTTCATAGGGAGGGTGCCTTTTTTAAATTCACCCAGGCCTTTGAAATCATTTGTAGTCTGGCTTCTGACTTATTGTGTATTTCTACTGCTGGGTCTCTTTTTCCTGTTAAAAATATTGTCCCCACTCAGCCATGAAGCTCCCTGGGCAACTCTGGGGCAGTCGTGCTCTCTCTCAGCCCAACCTACCTCACAGAGTTGTTGTGAGGATAAAATGGGAAGGGGCTTTGTTTGCTACCTTGAGCTTCTTGGGGGGGGGGAAGGTGGGCTATAAGTATAAATAAATAATTTTTAGTTTACAGCAAGCTGAATAATCCAGAAGTGTAGCAGGAAAGGCTTAACAATTTGCTCAAATGGTTCTTTGTAAGTTTAAATGAAAATAGTCACAGTACCTTCTTCTGTGCAAGGTCTCGTAGATATAATATAGTGCAAGAGCTAACCCCTGAAGAGAAAACAAATAGTATATTTGCAATGTGCCACACTTTCAGATACAAACGTAATAAAAGCTCATATCAAGAAAACACTGGTTTACATACACTTATCAGCGCAAATCCACCCTGTATGGCTGCAGCCCATTCAAAACCCAGCTTGTCGTTTAGAAATCCACCTAATGTTGGACCTACAAAAGACCTAGGAGAAGAGAGCGAAACACACATTTAACGTAGGTCTGAGAAAGAATGACCAATGCAGCTTGCACAGACTTTGCATCCCGGGTTATGATTCAAGGTGCTTTGAAGAATTTGCACCACTTCTTAAGAAAAGCTAAATGAAAACATCCCTTCCCCCCCAGTATGGCCACTGGAAGGATCCCGGGTAATTCTGCCCCCTACCAGAGCAGCAGCTGCTTACTATGCTCTGCAAGACAGGAGACCAGAAAGGTGTGGCTAGCCCAAGACATAATAAAAGACTGGTTTGCATAGTTAGTGCCCCTAAAAAAGCATGTTGACAGCTCAAAACGTGTTGAGTTTATAAACTATTTTTACCTTAGTCACACTTAGTTCTCAATGGGACTTCAATTAGTCAAGAGTAACTTTTCACATGGAGCACCAAAGTGCAATTAACTTATCATGGATTGAAACCTAGATTTCCAATAAATTTTTTCAGTCTTCTGAACTGGTACCCTTCCCGCCTTATCCTCTGCTCCATGTCACCAATCACCCCTGGATCCAGATAAATTATTTTACCTAGGTTCACATCCACACCACACACTGGTGGCCAAAATTGTGGAAACCTTTTGGGAAAAGTGTATTTCTGAGGTTCGATGGCTCATAACACCCGATTGGCTCTCTAAACACTCATGCTCATTGGCTACATTCAAATGAGGGAAAACTACTGCATATCAAACTAAGCAACTTGTGCTTCCTTTTTCTTTTGATAGAATATAGAAAATTGAACAAACTTTGTTGCATGACATTCTTCATTAAATTATCTTTCCATTGAATAATTTCATGGTATTACTAAAAAAAAAGTGGTGTTATGCAGTGGCGTAGCGTGGGTTGTCAGCACCTGGGGCAAGGCAAGTAATTTGTGCCCCCTAACCCGTGGATTGCACCCCCTAACCCGTGGATTTGCGCCCCCTAACCCTAACCCCCAGATGTTGCACCTGGTGCGGCCGGCACCCCCTGCACCCCCCATGCTACGCCACTGGTGTTATGAGCCACCAAACCTCAGAAATACTTTTTTTCCAAAAGGTTTCCACAATTTTGGTATATTTAAAGCACATTTTTACCAATCGAATAGCTATGGCTTCTCCCAAATAACCCTCAGAGCTGCTGTTTCCCCCTTATAGAGCTATAATTCCCAACACCCTTAACAAACTACCGTTTCCCAGGATTCTTTGGGGTGGGAAAGCTTTGCGCTTTAAATTTAGGTTGTGGGTGTGTCCTAGAACACCTAATGCCGCCACAGAGTCTAGAAATGCATGGGCGCAACCCAGTCCCCAAAGGGCATAACAGGGCGTGCCCCTAATCAAACAACTATAAGAAAGGGTGACCTGGGCATGCCCCCCTTCTGCCCCTTCCCTTGGTCAAAACAGTTCTGCGTTCTGAGCTGTGCTCGTGGTCAGTTGGATCAAGTCCAGTAACTGTTTCTAGAAACAAAAAGGTCTTTTGAATTATTTGAACAGAGGCTTAGAAATGTGTGCTAAGAGTCTGAAAGGGACCTTATTTTTACTTGTATGATTTCCCCTCTAGTTTCTTCCCCATTGTCAATATACACAGCCAGTGCTGGATTTACGTAGAAGCTAAACAAGCTATAGCTTAGGGCCCCACTCTCTTGGGGGCCCCAAAACATTTTAAGGGGGAGGGGAAATTGGATGTACATTTCCAAAATAGAAGATAAAAAAACAAAACAAAATAAAACCTACACACAGCAACAGTGTATTGTGTAAGTAATGGGCATATATAGCATATATTCAACACAAAAAACAGCGACAATTTGTTGTTGACAAAGGACAGCTGGACATATAAAGGGCCCCATTACCTTCGGTAGCTTGGGGCCTCATCAAACCTAAATCTGGCCCTGCACACAACACTCACATTCTTACACAATGAATACTTTGGGGGTTTTCTCCAATGGAACTCTTATTTATGTAACCCACGTAAACTCATGTTGTGTACTCACCCCCCCCACCCCCAAACCTACTGAGACCTCTCCTCCTGTGAGTGAGTAGGGTTGCTTTGGTTCTGTAAGTATCAACACACGGAGAAGAGAGGAGGTCATGGGAGTGCAAATGATAGGCCATCCATGACCTTCTACATACCCAAGTGACCATACTGCGCTGAAGAGTCCAGATACCAGGCCTAACAAGCTTAATCCTTCCTCAAAGCCATTCTCACTGCAGGACAAAAGGCAAACAAACAGATAATTTCCAAAGGTACCAACTTTTCATTTTGAAATGCAAGTTTTGGAGGTCTGCAGCTTGGAAGACAAGTCATAGAATCACAAAGTAGCAGCATCCAAAACAGACCTGCCTTGTCTTTCAAAAGCAGCTGCAATCTTCCCTGCAGGAAAAATAAAGGAATGAAGTGCTGTCTCTTCAAAATCTTCTCTGCGTCCATGAAACCACATCTCATTCTGTAGTGAGACGTGGTTGTGGCAAGCGTAAGGTACCACACTGGTACTCCAGTGGTACTCGCACTGGGGAAAGGGTTCATTAGCTCGGGGGGGGGGGGGGGAGGCCGTTTTTCTAAAAAATAAAAGCACTGCCATCATCTTAATTCGTATGTTATCTTAGCTTTCCACGTGAAATGGGGTGGAGAACCTGTGGTCATTTGGACGTTACTGGGCTGCAACTCCCATCATCTCTGAACTTTGGGTCATATTGGCTGGGAGTCCAACAACATCTTGGAGGAACAGATTCTCTGCCTCTCAATATAAAGTTTCCTGGCACAGACCTATAATCATCAAAGGAATTCACTACAGAACAAGGGAACCCTATTCCAATTAGCTTGCAATGAGCTGCCAAAGAATAACATTTTTTTTCAAAGTGTATGGAGAGACGATAACTTACTATGCATGATTGAGCATTTCAGGGAATATCGGGATACCGCTCATTCCAAGGGAAAACCCCATCAGGACCAACATTAGAACAAAGAGCCAGAGTTTGCTGGGGGAGGGAAATCGAAATCCTAAAATAAGTTGAGGAAATGGTGCAACATTCCTCATTTGGAGGAAGGTACTGGATTTAATAAATAAAAAAATAAGCAAACAAACACTTCATTATACCTTTAATTCATATATTAACATTTTTTAGCATTGGCAACATTTCTTTTATAGAAGAAAAAGAAGAGTTTGGATTTGATATCCCGCCTTTCTCTCCCTTTAAGGAGTCTCAAAGCGGCTAACATTCTCCTTTCCCTTCCTCCCCCACAACAAACACTCTGTGAGGTGAGTGGGGCTGAGAGACTTCAAGGAAGTGTGACTGGCCCAAGGTCACCCAGCAGCTGCATGTGGAGGAGCGGAGACGCGAACCCGGTTCCCCAGGATTACGAGACTACCGCTCTTAACCACTACACCACATTGTAGTATTAATAATAATATATTCTGACAACAATGTGTGTTAGTGACTTTTGCTAAATTGCTTTATATAAAATTAAAAAAAACAGATAAAATCAATTAAGAGTCAAAATTTTAACCAATAATGTAGAATACAAAATTCCTAAAATGCAATTGCAATTTTGTTAGTCACAGACAGGCACCTGAGGTTCTAGGCTAATCGTCATGATTTTTGGACTGTGCTGAACATACAAACCCTTCATAATCTCTGAACTTCATTTGGGAAGCAGGCAGCTTCCCAAATGTAGTTCAGAGATTATGTATGCCATGAGGAGTTGAGTTGAGAGGTGATGTGTGGCATGACGACTTGTCTAAGATCATACAAGATGCTGCTATGTCAGCTCCATAACTAGCCTTTCAGCTCAAGGAAAGGACCTCAAATTTACCTCCCACAGAATGAGAAAATATTGTTTGTCAGGGCACTCTGAGCATGAATTGGGAAGGCCAAGCTTGAATCTGTGGCATTAACTGCTGGGATAACCCCCATTTACACTATCTCCCAAGCTCCTTAGACACAAATGAGATGGAAGTAAATGTCTTCATTTTTATTTCAAAAAAGGGGGTGCATGCTTCTAAACATTTCAAGTTAAAAGTAAGACAGAAGGAATACCAAAAACTCAATCGTACACACTCTTTTCTTGGCAGAATAAACAGCAGGCTGTGTACAGGCTGAATAAGGTCATAAGGGGACCACATATGTGATGTTAGAATTCAACAGCTTTTGGGTACAAAATATGAATATTTGAGGGCAGAACATACACTGCCCTGCTTACTGATTTCTGAATATGTTTGAAAGCTTCAGAACACGGGCAGATGGCCAGTGCCAGAGACACATACATCAAGTGTGCATTACCTTTCGATGTGCAAGATGGGAGCTGGTCCTAACATAAAGTAGCATAACGCTGTCAGTATGCCTCCAAAAATCATTAGCCATTTCCTTAAGTACTGCAAGAAACAGAGAAGTGGAAGACTTGAATTTTGTCAAAATAACTACATTTGAATTAATTCAACTGACAGGAGGAAACATTATGTACTTTATAAGTGTCACTTCATATTTTCTAAGGGAGAACAGTGACATTCAGGACAGGCTGTGATGTACAAACAAAACCAGCATCCAGCCTCATACTTTGAGATGGTCTTTGGGATTGATGGAGTCATTTCAAAACCGGTTGGTTTACCAGCTTTATATTGTCACTGCAGCTTTTACCCATTAATTTAAAGTTTTCCCTGTTCATTTGTCTAAAGGGGGTATCTGTATTTTGCAGAGGTTCCAGGACCTAGAACAAGCACCAAAATCTTACATAATAGGCAATGGGATATGTCTTGGCTGAAATGGGCACCAGGCACTACTGTTTCTAGGCCTGTGGGATTGGTTGTGTTTTGATTTCAGAACAGGAATTTCTAATTATGAAGCCTACTGAACTTTAATCACTCTATAATGTAGAATCACAGCAGGATTTTGAACTCACCGGAAATTTATCACTGAGAAAACCAAGCAATGGTGAAGATAAGGAATAGGAGAGTGCTAGCCCCAAGAAGACCAGTCCCACATAACCAGCAGGCAATTTGAACTAGAAAAAGAAAGCAGATTTTTTGATATTTCATAAAAATAGCATCTGACCCTCAGTAAAGTTCATTGTTGCAGCAGGGCAGAGTTAGATTTACAAGCAATATATTCTTGTGCAATTTATACACACACAGACACACAACCAAACATAAAAATGAAAAGGCAACATTTCTGCATTTTTAAAAGAAAAACTTGCAACTTTTTTTAAATAAAAAATAAAATAAAACTACTTTGGGGGGGGGAACAGGAGGGAGGGCAAAAATCTGCATCCCACCCCCCCACCCCCCAGTTTTCCCCCAGGCCTTCCTATCTCTAACCTCAACAAAATTGGACAAAATGAAAAAGTTCACTGGTAGAGAAATGGGCTCTTATTTAGAAGTGAAACAAGCCCCAACAGTTTAATATTTTCAGTGTTTGCTGAATACTTTTAGTTTTCTCCAAGATTAGTCTATTTAATCTCTGCATTTAAAGAATCTTGTTTTTTAGTTTTAAGACTCTTTTATCATTGGCATGATATTTCACATTTTATTTCTGTACACCGTTCAGATATTCTTTGTGTCGGAAATCAAACAAATTATACTGGAACACAAAGCACAACTTTGTTACGAGTAACAGATTTATTTATTTTTAAACCTAGTACTTTAAAAAGAAAAATAAAACCAAACAAAAAATATTAAGGGTTGTTATCTGCCTAGGATGCAGCAGAAAATTGCATTCGTGTTTATTTCACTTAGGCTTTAGCATTATGAATGCTAGGAATGTCCACTAACTCAATTAACTTGGCTCCACTTTGCAGTTATAGAGAGGAAGAGCTTGTCATCTGCTCACCTGGCTGAGCTCTACCTGCAGCACTGCATTTCCTACTCCACTACTTCATCTGGCCTTAAAGCTACAAGACAGCAACTGCCATTAGGACACCTCTTGCGACTGATCCTTATGAAAGTCCCACCAGGACCCTCGCAAAATTGACAATCTTATACAATTTTAGTTGATTTTGATAATTTTAGATGAAGCATTTGTATGAAAGGCTTTCCCCCCAATTGCACCTACCTTTTTCAAGACAAATAGTGACATGGTAGGATCCAGAAAGCTCAGGCATCCACTTAGTGTGAATATAGTTAAACAGAGGAAAATAACTTTTGGAAGAACAACAAGCTTCCAGAATGAATCTTTGCTAGGAGTGGAATCTGTAACAAGACAAAGAGTGACATTTTGGGCAGGTTATTTATTTTAATCACACTCGGTATGAATGTCATGTTACAGAATGGGATAGGGCCCTGCCCCAAAGGAGCATACAATCTTTAAAGTTGACACTGGGAATAGTGGTGGGAAGTAGGGGGAGGAGAGAGAGGTGGGAAAATATTGTTTAAAAAGGAGTAGTCATAGGTATTTCAGTGTATTCAAATTTGAATTGTCAAATTGTGTTATTATTGTTATTATGGTTTTTGTTGTATGTGTCTTTTGCGGTTGTTGTTTGTATCGAAAAAATGATAAAATAATTTATTTATTTAAAAGTTGACACTGGGAAAACAGAGGAAGACAAAGGAAAACAAGACTCCTGAGCAAAGTTAGCAGTCATGGGAAAAGCACAGAGATTCTCTTATGGATCCCTAACTGATTAGAGACCAGGAACCAGAAAGCAGGAATAAATGGAGTGGAGAGTTCTTGCAATAAATAGTGAACAGTACGTCCCACCCTCCACCCCCACCTTATCAATACTAGTAGGCACCACTATTTTTTATATTGCTCATAAATGATGTAGACTAGAGGAAGGAAGTGAACTGGAATAGCAAAAAGCTCCGAAAGGATCTCTTTGCCCTAGGGGAATGGACATTAGAATGCTGGCTCAATGCAAACAAGAGCATATTGGTGCACATTTGGGCAAAAAATATCCTAACTTCATACATATATATCAAGGATCTCTGAGGTAGAAGTCATTACTAGGAAAGCAATCTTGGGGTTGTGAGGCTAGTTCAATGAAAACAGAGCTATGTACGGCTGCAATGAAAAGGGCAAATTCCACAATTGGGATCATTAGGAAAAGAATTGAAAACGAAACTGCCAATATCTTGACTTTGGCCAAACAGGTTTCTCAGGCTTTCAAAATGCTACAAAAACCTGCATCAATTTCATCTCCAGCTTTAAGGCACTTCAAAAGTATCACAGAAACGCACAGAAAGCCACTACCTGCAACACCCAAAGGGACTTTTTACTACGCTTTCCAGTCCTGTCCTTTGGTAGGGGAAATAAAGCAAAGCTAGCATTCAGGATAGACTGGAAAAACCCTCCTGAGTATGCATATTTTGGGTTTTTTTTATTTGCTATTATGTTATGTATTTTGCGTTTTATACTGTGATGTTTTGATGAAGAAAGGTATATTCTTGTTTTTTGTTATTATTTTATAATACAAGGGCTCTGTAGATTGGGCACAGCTATTACCGTCACCAGTATTACCACAGGTGAGAGGAAAGTTTCCTACATTAATGTGTGGAAAAACAGGCTCCAAGAGACAATCTTCACAGTGGAGAATAGAGAAGTTCCAACCCAATTCGAACCAAAAGGCAATCAAGACACCACTTACCATATTTTGGTAAGAGGAACATGTTCAGTGGCACCAGGATAAGCACTAGGCACCCAAGTACAATGAAAGGGACTTCATAGCCAAAAGACTGGTATAAAAAGCCACCAAGAGGCGGGCCCAGCACTAGTCCCAGTCCAGTAAAAATTTCAAGGCTGCCCTTAAAAAAAGAAAGAAAGGACAACAATGACATCAGATCAGGTGGCCTAATTGGTGCAGCAGGACAGAATTAGTGATAAGTACAAATTTCATTAGCATCAATGAAGTGCCAAGTTTTGCTTCTATGAATGTATTAACTATTTTTCCCCTTGGCTTATGGAGCGTTTGAGTATATATAAACCTTTAATCTCTTTTTTTTAAAAATAAATCTTTACCCCAATGACAAAGCACAAGCTTGTTTTCTTAAAGTAAAAGGGGGTGGAGAGAACAACAATATTGGTCCAAGGATACTAAAGCTAAGCTCACATGGTGTAGTGAAAGCTATTATATACTATCATCTAGTCATGATTTTTTCTGGTTTGGTGCTATCAGCATTCAGCTAAAAGGTCAGCTCTTAAAGCAACAACACAGACCTGCCTTTGTAGTTTAGTTACTTGTGATTGTCATGCAAAATAAAAACGTCACGATCTTAACATCCCTCACCAAATGAAACTTTCCCAAGTTAATTTCAGTGTATTGAGACGACACCCAAGATGTTATTTGTGTGATGCAGGTCTCCTAGTCCCAAGAGGTCCCAAGAGCATCTGAAGTGTTAGAACTTCTGCTTTACAGCCAAAAGGTCACAGGTAGAAGAGGAGGAGGAGTTTGGATTTGATATCCCGCTTTATCACTACCCGAAGGAGTCTCAAAGCGGCTTACAATCTCCTTTCCCTTCCTCCCCCACAACAAACACTCTGTGAGGTGAGTGGGGCTGAGAGACTTCAGAGAAGTGTGACTAGCCCAAGGTCACCCAGCAGCTGCATGTGGAGGAGCGGGGAAGCGAACCCGGTTCACCAGATTACGAGTCTACCGCTCTTAACCACTACACCACACTGGACCCCTCCCCCCTTTTGTCTCTTCAGACAGGGGTGGAAAAGACTTCTGCCTAGAACCCTGCAGAGAATACTGCCACACATTGAAAGCAGTATCATGCCACATTACCTATTAACTGTGATTACTCAAAATCAGCTACTGCTACATACCATAACTGTAGCAATGTTGTTGGGGAAAGCCTTTGCTAGAATAGAAAACGAGGCTGTTATGGCTGCGGCAAAGCCAATCGCGTCCATGGCTCGAACTACAAAACACAACCCTATGAATATCGGCCCATCGGGTGCTCTGTCCAACATCCTAAAATCAAAAGAAAAGTTAATACAGCTCCTCGGCCTCTTATGCATAAACATCTAGTACAGTGCTCTCGTATAATAGACATGTTGGCAAGGCCCTCTTGGGTAAGTAGCACAGGCTGAATCTTATGGCAAATATTGGGTCAAATCTGCCTGGCAAAGTTGTCGTCTGCAGTGAATCCATAAAAGACATCTGAGAAAAGAACTGCAATTAAACAAAGGTTCATAAGTTAGGAGCTGCTTTGGACAAGACATCAGGCATCAACAGACCCAGAACCAACCAATTTACATTTCCACTTTTTCGGGATTTCAAAGGGAAATGTACTTTGGAGTGAAGCAGAATCCATATCCACTTCTTGAGCCTGTGTCCTTTTGCATGTAAGGGTTAGGAGCTGCTTTGGGCAAAGCATTTAAGTAATCTTTTGGATCATACAAACGATGTATAGATTTATATTTCTTAAAGCATGGAAAATTTAAAAATGCAGTTCCAATAATGGCCAAAAATATAAAAAATATTAACAGATGCTATATCCTGCCAAATATATAAGGTCCAGGAGAACAGCAATGGTTTAGGCCCTAGCTTACTGAGTTGAAGTCTTGGATAAAGTACTTTTAATAATTTTTATTTTTATTTTTTTAAGATGCATCATAATCCCAACACACACTCACCCAAAGAGAATTGTGGCAACTCCAGAGATGAACATTCCAGCAACAAACATAAACTTTGCACCAATCTGTACAAGCTGTAAATTACAGAACAATAAAGTTATAGTGCTTCTGCAAGTTTTATAGAAGTTTTAGTACTCAAATTTACTGTTTTTCCTTCAGTTTTTTTATGAAAACAAAATTAAAAATCTGTGAGCTTAACGTCTGCCCACTCTACAGATTTACATCCAGCTCATTATCACACCTAAAAATATTCTAAATGGATAAGTGAATTAACCTACTTTCACAACAGCAACAGGTGCAATTAACTGTTACAACACTCTTTGCTGCTGCTACTTTCCATGCAGCACCACAGCACTCCCATTAGCTAATAAATCCACTGCAGTAGTCCAAATACAAAGGTCAAGTCATCTGTCCAAGAGGGGATCACAGGGGGTGAACCTGCCACAGCTGGAAAAAGGCACTCCTAGCCACCAAAGCTACCTGAGCCTCCAGTGACCATGTTGGATCCTCCCAAGGTATAGATCTATTCTGTCCAGGTGACTACAACCCTGCCCAGAACAGGTTGCCTTTATACCTCCTGGACTCAAGATCTCGCCACACATAACACCTGTGTCTTCTTAGGATTCACCTTCCATTTATTGTCCCGCATTAAGTCCATCACCACCTCCAAGAACTGGTATAGCAGATGGTGGATGAAGCTCTATGGGAGCACATTGCTTCAAGCCACATGTCTCTTCATTGTCTGTACAACTCAGGATAATGGGTATTAGGCTATAGTGACCTGGATTCATTGGGTGGTATGAATTTTACAGAGCTCCTGTCTCATCACATTCTGGGATCTGCTGAGAGGACCTGCTGAGTCTACCTGTTTGCAAAGGGTACAAGACAGACTGAAAGATATTCAAAGTAATGACTCCATAAGCATGGAAAACCCTTCTCTTTAATTTATGGCAATTCATTTAGGAAGCTTGAGATTTTCTAGATGTGTTAGAACACCTTAGTAAGGATGTACACAGGCAGGAGTTTGATAGTCAAATGAAAATGACACTGCTCTTCTGAGGATATTCGAAGCTTACATTATGGAAATTGTCAAACATACTTACATACTTTCCCATGATCAAAGAAGTCAAGAAGTTGAATAAAGCAAAGCATCCAAAAATGAGTCCAACTACAGTGTTACTAGCACCTTTCTTTTCTGCCTTAAACAAGAAAAAAAGAGGACTCAGCTGCACAGATGCAAATAAAACACTTTAAATGTGTTGTAAAGTGTAATATACAAATAGTGAGCTATGCAAAATTCAATGTATTTTTAAAACTTTTTTTAAAAAGCATTTTTACAGCGTTTTTATGTGTGTGTGGATTCCACCAGAAAAAAGGTTTCCTTTAAACACAATGACTTGGAACAAAAAAATCTATGTCAAGCCAGAAATACTGGCAGTTAAAATGGCTTAATTGTTACAAAACGTTGCTGGTGAACATTGGAATTCCAATTCAGAAGTCTCTCAAGTCTCCCTGAGTATTGACAAGGAAGTCCAAAGAAACACAGTAGCAGAACAGCTGGCTTGCTGCTGAACAACCCTGTGGTTGTGAATCTATGAATCTCTACACCAAATGAATGGGGGGAAGGGAGAGAGAGAAAGCAAAATTCACATGAGCAGAAGTTTGTAACAGACCTGCAATCTACCAGGCACTTAGCCAAGGTGTTTTATTTTCTGAAGAAGAGAATGTGCCCTGCACCTGGTCATGGAAAGAAAACAAAACACCACACCACATGCCCCATCTCTGCTTATACGGCATTTGTTATGCATGGGTTCAAAGCTATTTCCCACACTGCATTTTATACACAAGGGTGTATGAATGCACCTACACGAAAAGTAAAAAATCTAAATATTTCCTACCACCGTAGAAAGGTGTTGGTGGGACAGGTCTCTGGGAAGAGGTCTAGCAGAACAAGGATGGGAAATCTGCAGGCCTCCAGAAGCTGTTGGACCCCCAACTCACATCAGCCCCAGAGAGCACGGCCAATGGTCAGGAACTCAGATGACAACATTTGGAGGGCTACAAGATCCCCAACCCTGGTCTAGAGAGTTCACAACCCTTCAAGTATTATCCATGAGAACAAATGGCAAAAAGTGCCTTCAGACACTTCCCAAACAGAAGGTTTTAAAAATTTAAGGGTAGAGGAATTGTATTCACCAGCAACATTTTGCAGTTTATATGTTGGCATTTCTTTACATCGAACACCACAGCACATGTTCCTCTCTAACCTTCTCTTCCTCCCAACCCTCCTTGTATTCCACCCTTACTTTTTATGATTCTAATTATATAGTGTTTCCTCCCTCATTTTTCCTTATTTGCAGTTCAATGGAAAATTGCAAGGAAAAACCCGATTTTTAAAGGATGATGGGAAACAAGACTTTTGTTAGACATGTTGCTGGACAAAGCGTCATCAAGCAATTCTATCAAAGGTTTCATTTAAAAAGTTGTGATGATGTAAGCATTGGATTGCCAAGTTGTATATCCATTTACCTCTCTTGGGAAAAAAGGTCCGAGGATTGAGTAGCAAATCATTGAACTGAAGTTGATAGATGCTGTAGCTACCAGTATAAATATCTGTTCTTTAGAGAGCCTTCGGGATTCTTCAGTTGCCACCTGTGGTATGTCATTGTCTTAGAAGGAAAACAATATATTTCTTAGAACGTAAAAAGCAAGATAACATATGACTTTAAAAGTGGAAACAAATACATGTACAGTTTTCACAGGTTAAATTAGAAATATTAAAAAGTTCAGATTTTATAAAGACTCCAATGCAATTTCCCTTTGATCCACTTGCACCCTCAGAGTCCAGTAATCTGGGCCAACATTCTAAATAAACTTGAGCTAAAAGGGTAGAAATAAGAAACTTATTAAGTTGTAAAGCACATATTAGGTTGTATTTTTGTACTAGCCTGAGAAAGTCTTCTGGTATGATCAAGAACATACAGTTTAAGATCCACATGCTTAATTTGCTAAGAGCTTTTGGAACTCAAGTCATAGAGATATTTCTTAACAAACATGGTGATCTGGAGATTGTCCTTGAGGTACTAGCTTTAAGTTTGACATTGGAAAGGAGAATGCATTTCTATACATGCATTTTGTCCAAATTAGTAAACTCTTCCATTCAAAAGACCATTTCTTGCAATATTTATAGTACAATGCTATTGCAGAAAGCAGATTAATATTTGAGAGTGGGGAGAAATGAAGAGACAAAACCTGGGTTTGACCTTTGATTAGCCACACACACTGGTTTATTCCATAACCTACCTTTCCGGTTTGGTTATGTGGATAATGTATGAAAGAACCACCCTGAGCTCCATTGGGAAAGGACCACACCTAAGTCTAATAGTACAGTGAAATAAGCAACATGTGCAGGCTAGCAGTACAGGGGTCTAAAATAGCTGTACCTTGTTACCTTCATGTTCTAATGTAAGATAAAGCCCACATGCAATTGCAGTGTCAGTGGGTGTGTCCTACTGTGATTTAATCATTTTTTCAGGGAGACTCATGTCATTTCTACTATTCAGATATCTTTACACACTCAAAACTTTTATTCACATCTTGGGGAATAAAATTGGAAGGAGTTGGCTCAGGTGGGGGAAAGTAACAGCCTAGTGCTATGTACGTCTACTCAGAAGTAAACCCCAATGAGTCAAATGGGACTTACTCCCATGTAACTGTATACAGTTAGGTAAAAAGGCAGAAAGTCAAATTAATGAGATGTTGAAAGGAAGCCTTGCACAAAGTAATTAGCTCTCTAGCAACATATATTTACCAGAATAAAACTGCCCCGTCATTGTATATAACTCCACAATTTTTTTTAAAAAAACACGGATTAATTGTTGGGATTATAGCCAATTTACCTTGTTATTTTTGTTTTGATTATCTTGTTTGGAGTGTAGTATAGCAAAAGGCTGCTAAAGCATAACTAATTGCATGCGAGCTGCGACCCTATCACCCTTACTTGTGAGTAAACTCTAAAACCAGTGGGATACATTTCTGAGTAAATCAACTCGCTATTAGGATTCAAGTCAACTCGCTATTAGGATTCAATCCCTCTCGGGGATTTGGAGATAGAGAGCGCAGGGAGAGGGAAAGAGACCTCTCGATGCGAGGCTAATCGAACAGCAGCATTTCCGAGCATTTTTACACCCACCTGGAAGCTCGCCCGTCGCTTCGGGGCTGCCCATTGTAAAATAAGGAAAAGGGAAGAAAAGGCTGGATGCTGTAGCTTCAGGCAACTTCCTCCCCCCGCGAGAAAAGAGCGATGGCTCCCCGGGTTTCCACAAGTAACAACTTCCCAGCAATCTTCCCAGCAAGGAGGGGCAACGACTTCAGCTGCTGCGACCCAGTAGGTTCAAGCCCGGGGAATCCACTCGGCAGAATGGTTTTGCCGGGCGGCAGCGAGGAAACAGCTTCGGAAGCAAACCGGCGCCGAACTCTGATCCCGCTCCGGATCCCGGCAGGCTTCACTTCGGTTACTTGAAAGCTGCGCTCGGAAGTTGCCTCATCCCGCAAGCTTTCCTCGGGGTGGGGGCTTTTTAAAGGCGTAAAACTTCCTTCTCTGGTTCAGCCACTGGTACTGTTAGTCTTAGAGCCTGAGGCCGCTGGGAGTTTTAGAAGTGACCCTGCAGCTGAAAAGAGGGTTTTTTCGTTTTTTATGACTTAAGACATCCGTAAACTGTTTTGCTGAAAATCTGATGGAGCTATTTCAGTGGGGCTAACTTGGCTGCGACTGCAAGCATGCCTGATTTCGAAGTGAGACCCAGTGAAGCCGATGTATCTTACTCCCAGGTACGTGGGTGTCTCCAACTCCCAAGGTGCAACCGACCCATTCGCGACAGTGATGTAAGCAGCTCATCTCTGGTTTCAGTGGCCATTCAGAAATGTGATTCCCTCCTCTGGAAGGAGCCAATGTATTTCAATGGCTATTTTTGCATGCCTCTGGGCAGGGGGTGAGGGGGTGGACGTGTTGACCACAGAATAGTAAGAAAGCTAAAACGGACCTCGTTTCTTCGATATGTAAAGCATCTCCAGCAAATGTCTGAACTGTATTGTGGAAAACTACCTAGGATGGAGCGCTCATACGGAAATGTGGGCAACTTGCCTCTCTGTGGTTTCAGCCCAGGAGCAGTTCAAACATTTGTATTCTCAAAAGTGCAATGCACATGCTCTCTGATTGCCATTGTAATTCTAACCAAATGGTGTTGAGTCCAGCCTTGAACCCACTTCATCAATGAATTTTGTTTCCTCTTCCATAAATGTAGGAGCAGAGCTAAGTGCTGTGTTTTTCATTTCATGATGGCAACACACCTCTAAGACTATATGGCAAAAATGAACTTTTAATCAATGCAGCCAATTTGGCTTCGGAATCAAGGCAGCTTCCCCACCCCATTTACAAAACATCCAGCCCTGTAAAAAGTTTGCTCACTTCAGAGTTTGCTCACTATTTTGTGATATTTTGGTTGGTTGCACTAAAATAATTCTGGGATTTTCCAGAATAAATGTGTTAGCTTAAGACTTAGCTATGCATGTTTCAGCCTCATTAGTGTGTATTTTTCTGTCTCTCTAACAAAAGCTCATTTATTTGGCACACAGACTATTGCACCAAGAGTTGATATCACTGACCTCTGCTGTGATGTAAGTGGTATTGCTTCACCACACTACTGCTTAGGAGTGGCACCTAGGACTTCACACACACACACACACACACACACACACACGTATAATGTATTTAAATTTTCAGGCCTAGAATGCTTGGCTTACTTCTGCAGTTATATATGTGCACAATTTACTCACAGTGGAATAAAGTTTTTTTTTTAAAAAAAATGTGTATCTTTGTAGGATTCATTTCTTGGTTTTAAAATTCCCAAGCCTGTAATTGGGCTGTTTTATATTCCAAAGTCCTGTCATCAAAATGCCTTGCTTCAAAGTGAGTGGCAGGCCTTTAAACTAATATCTGATGCACCAGGTTCTTGAAATGGGGAGGGATGCTCTCCCACTTCTTTTCAAGCATCTCATTTCTTTTTGAGCAGTTGTAATTGTGTCTGGTATAACTTCACCACCCCACCTCCTTCAAATTCAACCCACATGCATGCTAGGCTTTTAAGCTGCAGCATACTATGTTTTTTCAAGTTACTGCTGAACATGAAACAAATTAAAAGATTCAGCTTTTCAGTAGAGAACAGCAATATTCCAAGTATGTCTGTTTTCCATCACAGATAGACAAGAAAAGAAAAGAAAGCCAAAGATGTTAGTAGAAATAAAGTAATGAAGACACTTGGTGGAGATTTAGAGGTTATTAAGGGTATTAACTCTCTCTTAGTTTTCTCTCTAAAGCAAAATATGGTCAATAGTATTCCAAGTAATGCTGTGCCTCATTAACATGATGGAAGAAGCAGAAATTCAAAACTGCAAGGTCAGATCAGACATAGTTAATTGCTTATTCTGTATCACTGACTTTATAATCAAAGGCAGAATTGTTAGTTATTGATAACTTGTTAAGGTCAGTGCGCATTGGAAGTTTGTAGGGATAAGGTTTGTTTTTATTCTGTGTGTATTACTGTTAGCCAGCTTGAGCATCTTTGGAATGAGAAGGAGGATAGAACTATTATTTTTTAAAATAACTTGTTACCAGAAGCAATTTGGTAATTTTAGACTCTGCATTAACTGACCTTCCAGCATGGGCGTAGCCAGGCTTTTTGTGGAGGTGGGGCAGAATTGATGTGATTGGTCAGTTAAGTATTTCTATTGTTTGACAACCATGCCTCCCAGAGGGTCACCCCTTTAGGTGGCCATGTGTGTTTCAAAGTGTGGTAAGCCAGCCCCATTTGGGGAGAGTCCTACTCATTCTGCTGGCTGGACATCTGCCCCAAAATCATTACATGATTGATCAGGAAATATGAGCTGCCTGAAATACTGAACACGCTTACTTAAAGCAAATTGCATTGAAATGAATGCTCCTCTGTCCTCCCGATGTCCAAGATGACTTAATACAAAGCAATACAATGAATGATTTGCATGGTATATGTGTTCAGTGGTTTACCAATACTGTACCAGGATGCCTGTGTTACCAACAACTGTTTTGTGAATTATAACTGCCTATTGCCTAATTACCATTGACTACACTTTCCTTGCTGGTGTGTTGTAAGTTGTCTTGACTATCTTTTAGAAAGGTAGGATATACTTCTTGATAACAAATGAACATGTCACTCAGAGGGTTTTAAGAATAAAAAACAAAACAAAAGCCTTCCTATTTCATGTGCAGTGTACTCAAATGTTTCCGCCTTTCTAGCACAATGTACAGTACACACACATTGTTTGTGTGTTGCACTGGATCCCGCCATCTCTGCTGAGCACAGCATTTTTGAGGACACAATGCAGTCTACTTTTGCTACTTGGATAATCTAAATCTTAGTCCAGCAAATGCATTCGTTCTGGATTCTGCGTAGAAGGGCATTCCACAAACGCCCCAAGCAGCCTTTAGGAAGCGCCAAAGCTACCACATGTGGCAGTGATGTGGCCAACTTACGACTACACCATTCAAGTTAAATGTTTTGTCTGCGCTTTTTTAAAAAACAAAAAACCCTCAAAAACTTCTCTCAGCCAACCACCAGTATAAAAATACGGTATTTGGCAAAGGTCCATCTTTACAATCCGAGCCCCTCCGGCCAATTCCCAGCTGGCGCTCCAAGGAGCAGTGGGGCGCATCTCTTGCCATTATCTCGGGACTCTTCTTCCCCAAAGTCATCCGTTCCTACACCGGCTTAATCTACCCAAGAGACCCCGAAAGATCCACAATAAAAGCGACTCTTGGCGAGGAGGAGGGCGACCCAGGAGGGGCGTCTCCGCAGAGACCCGACTCTCCTCGGGAGCAGAAGGAAGAGCAGCAACAGGGAGCCTCGAAGGCGGGCAGGTTTAGCAGCCCTGCCCCGCATTCCCACGCCTCAGCGCCCCACATGGCAAGTGGAGGGTCGCCAGCTGCGAGGAAGGCGCTTTCGCGAGAAGGATAAGGCTCCGGCTCCGGCAACAGGGAGGCCTCGGAGGGATTGCTCGAGAGCAGCAACCAATAAACTCTTTCGGGTTGTGCTTAGCTCCAGCCTGGTTTGCCCGCCGACTTTCCCGCCGGTGCCTTTTGAATGATTCGGTGGCTTTTGTGTGTGTGTGTGTTTTTGTCTATCCAGCGTGGAGAATTAGGCAGCCTCCTCCTCCTCGCGCAGTATCCGCCAAGTAGTCGCGCCCTGCGAGTGTGAGAAGCGCTGTGTGTTTGCACAGCGAAGCTGGAGGCGGAGCAGGCACGGCGGGACTCAGTGCCCCGGTGTAGCACGCCCAGCCGCTGCCGCCAGCCGGGAAATATGACGGGCACCCCCCGTGTGCATTTATAGCACCGGGGCGCTCCTCTATATAAAGGCAAACTGATGATTCGCTCAGCGCAAACCGCAAGGTCTCCTAAGGAACTATCGGCAACGGCTTTAACCTCCGTTTGTTTTTCCGCCTCCGAGCAGGCGAAATGGTAGGACGCCTAAAACTGCAGGCGCGTGCGCGGCTGCGCGGAGGAGGGCGGGGTCCTCGCGGCCTTAAATAGGCGGGCGGGCTGCTCCGCCCCTTCCTTTTCACCATCGGTTCGTGGAAGCTGTGAGGTGGGTGCTGCGCGTGTCGGGTCTCTCTCTCTCTCGCCCCCTCCCTTGTTTCTCTTATCTATCGGGGGGCGGGAGAGTCTTTATTGTTCGCTCCCTCTCGTTTTCTGCCGCTCCCCGTTTAACAGGCTCCCTTCTTTTCTTTCAGCCACCCCCCGGGCGGGAGAGTCACCACCAACCATGGCCGAGGAAGGGTAAGTGCGAGCGGACGGCGACGGGGCGGAGCGAGACCTCCTTCTCTTCCCCGATTTCCGGGCCCCGCGCGGGGACTTCGCCTTCTGGCTGCACGTGGCCGGGCCCAAGTTGCTCTCCTGCTCGCGGCCGCTTGAACCACGTGCTTAGCGGAGGCCCCGCAGAGCCTTTCTCCTCTTCCCGCCCCGCTCCGGCCGCTTTCAGATAACTGGAATATGGCGCTTCAGTGCAAAATAGGCCACTCCGTCCGTGTTGCGGGAGGGCCTGAAAGTTTGCAGGAAGAAAGTTTCCGGTTCTTTCCTCTTCCTTGCAGACACCTGTGCGCGCGCGCGCGCGCTCCCTATTCCTCCCCTCCCCCTCCCCGCCCGAATCCGGAGTCTCCAATGTGAGATGGGGAGGATGATGGGGAACTGGACGTCTGTAAATATTAATTTGATTTATCGTGGGATCCCAGCGGAGCAGCAAATGGTCCTGGCAAATTTCAGAGGGGTTTTTAGCCTGCTGTGCAGAGACTCGAAAGAGTCCCGTGCCATGTAGACTTCACTGCTATTGCCATTATGACAGCATTGATCCTCCAACGTGACCTTCCTTCCTATTATACTTTCAATACAACCATGTAGTACCCTAGGAGTGCTAGTTTGGTGTCACTCCATGCCTTTTTCATTGCCTCTTTATGTTTTAAGGATAAAGCTGCACTAAAGTCTACAAAACTTTATCCCAGAATAATTAGTGTTCTGGGTTGTAGTTGGCTGTGTTGATATGCTCCTTACAACCCCATCCCAAACCTCTGTTATTAGTGATACATATCCAGTGTTTGCCTTACTGCCCTTTCTACCACATACTAAATTTTCAGGATGCTGTTTTTGCTGCAGTCAGCAGCTTCATGGGTTGCAGTATGCAGAGTGGAAAAGTTGGAATTGTAACTTATGAAACAATACTTATCACCTCCATTAATTCATTTAGACCTCATTCTATTTATGTCCTTGATCAGCTTAAAATCAGCATTGTGCCTCATAAGCTGCAGATCAGTGAAGTTAGCAAGCTTGCAAGTAACAAAAACTCCATGGCACATTATTTTTAAATTGTGCATACACAATTTAAACAGATTTTATTTGTCTGGTAGTGTTGCTTACTAAACAAGGTGGTGTGCAAAGTTAATATTGGTTCTGTATTACCAAACATTTAAAGTTGTCAGTAATGTAGGAAATTCAGTTTTAGGAGCTTCTAGGAAAGAACAGTCTGGGAAACAAAAATACACATTGTGGCCATATGTAGAATATTTCATACAGTTCCGGTAGCTCTTTCTCATGAGATCATAGAATTCAAAAATATTCAGGAAAGTGCAACTAAGATGAACAAGGACAGACCTCCCCTATAAGGAAAGGTGTAAGCTGCTGTTGCTTTTTGTTTTAAAAAGATACCCAGAAGTAGTCTTTTGAAATTCTCAGTAGTTTTAATATACATAAGAAGACACTGGTATTGCCTGCCACACTAAAACCCAAATTGTCAATGAAAATGATATTTTGGAGTAGCCAGGAGGAACTAGAATGCCAAAAAGTCCACTGTTATAAGTAAGTTGTTTTTAGAAGTTCTAATTGTATTGTTTAAGTATTAGACATTTGCTGCTCTGGGGTCTGTTAAGAAATACATGCATTTAACAAATTAAGCCATGACCTTTTGTTCAGATTTGTGCAAAAAAATCTTTTTGCTGTAGCAGTGTTTGGGTACAATGTATGTCCAATTCCACATGTTGATTTAAGTGCCATGCCAGTTCAAAAATATCTGGCTGGCCACTGTTAACAGCAAAAGGGGCCTAGTTGAACGTTGGTGACATGAAGCAAGTTCATGTTCTTCTGTGACTTTTCATTTGCTAGCATTGCTGCTGGAGGTGTAATGGACGTCAACACCGCCCTTCAAGAAGTGCTGAAGACCGCACTTATCCACGATGGCTTAGCCCGTGGAATTCGTGAAGCTGCCAAAGCCTTAGACAAGTAAGTGCTGGATGTTAACTAGTATGTGTGCCTCCATGTTGGAGTTTGGTCGGGCATTTCCTGTAAGAGTGAAAAGAAAGTTGCTCAGGGTAGCTTACAATAGTAAAAAAATCCTTCTATCCTGTAAAAATGATTAAAATACAACCACGGCAGAGACCACAAATAAAATTTAATTGAAACAGCATATATTTAGCAGGTAACAGCCTGCTAGAATAAAGACATATTCACAAATTAGTGAAAGACGGCCAGAGAAAGAACGTCTATGGCTTGCAGGACAAAAGTGTTCAACAGTTTGAGATGAGAGCTACAGGTTTTGAATGATGACTCTCTTAAAAAGTCGGATACCCCTTCACTCTTACTATGAGTGAGAATAATAGTCTGACAAACCTGTACATATAGATTGGTTTTAAGAGTAGGAGCCAGAAATAGTCTAGCAAGGTCATGGTGGTGGGAGTAATACGGTAAAAGCACCCAGTGTAGTTTGAAAAATTATAAATGGTTGTGTTAACATTACTCGTAACTAGGTAAATAAAACACATCAAAAAATCTGGACTAAATTGTTACTGACGGGGCATCTGGTACTTTAAACTACACTTAAATTGCAGCAGTGGTATGAAATTCACTAGTATACTGGTTGTGCAGTTACTAACTTCAAAGTCTAAAGAAAACAAAAATACTTTTTATGATCCATGACTTTGATCCCAATTTTCCTCATGTGTCTTGAAAAGAACACACACAAAGAAATTCCCTGTTCTACTTTCCCAGATAATGTCCCATTGATTTGTGGACTAATGAGAATGGTTTGGGGAAACTGCAGGTGGGGAGTCAGTGGAATTTGGCCTCTCTGGGCGAACAGAAGAGCAACTAGGAATTGGATCTTTTTTCTGTAGTCCACTGTGTAACTAATAATGGTCTATTGTTTTAGACGCCAAGCCCACCTTTGTGTTCTCGCATCCAATTGTGACGAGCCCATGTATGTCAAACTGGTTGAAGCACTTTGTGCTGAACATCAAATCAACCTGATAAAGGTAATGATTATGTACATCTTTTAGATTGATAATTGAATGCAAAAGCTGTTTTGCTTGTTCAGTAAAATATTTTCTACTGAATGTAGCATCTAGATCTGGCATAAGCAAACTCATCCCTCCAGATGTTTTTGGGACTACAACTCCCACTATCCCTGACCACTGATCCTGTTAGCTAGGGATGTTGGGAGTTGTAGTCCCAAAACATCTGGAGGGCCAAGTTTGCCTATGCCTGATCTAGATGCTTGACTTTTTAAGTACTGTTCACGCTGTACAGTGATGATAACCTGGCTCCCTCTACTGAGACTTGTGAGGAGAACAACCACTAACGTTACCCTTTATTTCTGAGTGTACAGCTTCCATGATTTCTGTGCTTACCATCTTATTTTGAAGGCAGTACTAATGGAATATAAAAATCTTTGACAGGTTGATGACAACAAGAAGCTGGGTGAATGGGTAGGTCTCTGCAAGATCGACAGAGAAGGAAAACCCCGTAAAGTTGTGGGCTGCAGTTGTGTCGTTGTCAAAGTAAGTTGATGAAAGTGCTCTTTTTAAAAAATGGGTACATATTTTAGAGCAGTTTTATTCGCTAAGTGTTTTATTGTGCCTTTACATACTGTTGCCTACATTTTGGTCTCAAATTGCAGCTCTTGAGCTTGATTAGTCCAGACCTGAATGTCTTAACTATTATCAGCATAACAGTTAACAGCAAAGAAGCACACCACTTGCTGCTTTGCTAGTGTTTGAAGAGAAATAAATTTTTGGTTAGCGCCAGTGGTGGGTGAATGAGAAATTGGAATGAGAAACTTTCTGCATGTGGGAATATTGAAAGAGATGCAGTTTCCCTACCCATACAGTTAACTGATGTTTTGTTGCTCTTTTAATCTTCTAAATACTTGCCAAATTTAAACTGTGCACCTCATATTTCTCATAAGTAAAACATTTTAAATGGTGGTTCTGTAATGGTGCACAAACTGATTATTTATCCCCTTTCTTGTTTAATGAGCAACACTGCCAGCTGGATAAAATCTGCTTAACTTTCAAGTGTTCTGCAGAAATGCAAACTATTGCTGGCAATAATAAAGCCAGGGTACGAGCCTTGAAGACTAGGTACTCATTGAGGTCCCAATAAATGGCTACATTTTGGTTTTTAAATATGGGTTCACTTTATTTTACTGAATGCCCTGTTTTTAGTACCCCAAAATGGGCTCTGACGTTTGTCTTATTGTCTTATTAATGCATTGTCTTATTGTAGGACTATGGCAAGGAATCTCAGGCCAAAGATGTCATCGAAGAGTACTTCAAGTGCAAGAAATGAACCAATAAAATATATTTGCGCCTGAGAGTGTTTGTGTTTTGCTGGTCTTTAGATAGATAACCTCCCCCTGCCCCAATGGAACTAGTTGGTCTCTTCACATGGATTAATTTCTAAAGTACTGGTATACGTTTTGGAACGGTAATATTGTCTGCCTCAATACAAGGAAAATGTCATATGTTCATGGTTATTGTGTTCATTCTGGACTTTAATTATGTAGAGGGGCTACAGATAGATTACTCCCATTTTCTTCCTGGACAGTTTTGTATGTATGTAATCATAAGTCAATCTCAATAAGTATATTGAGAAACCATAGAGGAAGCAGCTTGAATCAGATTATACACAATGCTGTCTCTATTTGCAGACATGTTTGAGACAGCTGGTTTGAACACACTTTGAAAAAATAGGCACTTTAGAGAGTCTTATCTTCCATTTTGATATGGAGGTCCCATGCCATGCTGGGGTGTATAAGTAGAACATGTGCTAATGAAAACCCAGTCAAGGAGCAAACCAGTCCAATAAGGTCGTAATTGCTGCTATATTGCTCAGTAGTGGAAGTTTCTGGACTAAAGCCAGGTTATTGGCCTTGGGTCTTAGCTGGGATACCAATTTAAGATGGAAAAAGTGCAGGTGCTGCCATCTTTCAGGGGATGGTAGGCACCGTCACCTTTGGTCACATTGGACCCTCTGGTAGGGGCAGGCAGTGCCTGCTCAGCCAATCAGAGTTGGGCTGGGAGCCTGTTTTAAGGGGGCAGCCACACAACACTGTAGTTCCCTGCACTTTGCTCGGAAACAAGCTCCACTGAGTTCAACAGTGTTTGGGTTTAATGGTGGTATTCCCAGATAAGTATGAATAGGACTGCAAGCATAGTCTGTTAAGGTTCTCATAAGAGTCTTTGCAAAAAAGAACAAATGTACTGAGGCTATAGGTTTAACAGGCCAGAGTTTATGAGATGAATGTACAGAAAATAAAGGATTTTTTAAAAAAAAGTGATGCAAGAGAGAACAGCAGGTATGTTAAATACAGAGGACAGTGTGATGCTTTTTTACATGTGCCGAGAGACATTAAACTTGGGTTTGTGCTGAAGCACAAAATGGTCTCTGATGTCATTTCAGAAAAACGCAGAAATGGCATGCCTAGGATCCGTGCTCATTGCTCCAAATGACGGCACCATTTTAGCTGCTGCCAGCTTTTTCTACTGTGGTGTCAGCAACTACCTGGGTATCCATATCTCAGGTTTTCCCATAGCACACAAAATTAGGGTGTTACCAAGGTGTTGTGAACACTCAGTATCACTTTGCAGTAATGCGACAGGTCAGCAGAAAGATTTTAATATTCCTGCTTAGTTCTTGCCAAGATTTCTCTCAACGTGGCTTCTTGCATGGCATTTTGAAACTGGGTGACTAATGTTTGCATTTTGTCCCGTATGCAAATTGTACTGAAACAGGAGTTCAAGTTGCCAGTGTTCCATGAGAGCTGAATGTCTGCATGAATAACTTCAAAATCTATCATGCATACACTGATAAATTTTGCAGTTGCTCCAGTGGCAAAGGATCAGGGACCGTCAGCAAGAAATCAGTAGATGGGTAAGCACTTGGTTGCTGGTTCCAGTCATTCCTTTTAAGCTACACTATGTACTTGCCAATGAAGGAATACATTATCTGGTAGTAAAAATGCACTCATGCTTTACACAGTAAAGGTAAAGGACCCATGGACGGTTAAGTCCAGTCAGAGATGACGGGTACGGTGCTCATCTCATTTCAGGCTGAGGGAGCTGGCGTTTGTCTACAGACAATTTTCATGTGGCCAACATGATGAAACCACTTCTGGCGCAACAAAACACCCTTTCCCTTCCCATTGCAGCAGTACCTATTTATCTACTTGCACTGGCACGCTTTTGAACTGGTAGATTGGCAGGAGCTGCGAACAGAGCAAAGGGAGCTCACAGGATTCAAACCACCAAGCTTGTGGTTTAGACCTTTACCTGCTAATTACCAAATGGTGGTCAGTGGTCTGGAGGGCTTATGAGTGGAGCATCTCTCTGGCCATCTACCTGTTGGGTATTTTTCAAATGCATATGCTGGTATTTGATTAAATTCATTGAATGGATTGGTCAAGTCTGTGAATGGCACCCAGTTATTCAGGATGGTGAAAACGCAAGCAGACTGCAGGAAGCTCCAAAAGGATGGATGAGCAACCGAATGGCCCATATATTTTAATAGAAAGCAACAAACAAAATGCAAATAACAGGTATGGAAGTTTATGTGAACTAATGTTTTTACTATAAGTAATTTTAAAATGTTGCTTCAAGATCCCCTGTTTGCAAGTTAAGGGGAAACATTGCACTTTACATTTTCTAGCACCCCTCATACCTTACAAAACATTTTAAAAACATAACCGCTTATTTTACTTGCACACTTTTGCAAGTCATGCGCACATTCATTCAAAATCAAAATGTAGGTTACCCCAAAGCAAAACCTCAAGATTGCACTAAAGCTTTGTAAGGAGAAATATAATTCAGGACTTGTACAAATTCCATGATGTCTAGGTGCTTTCAGAGAGCCAATTATGTTTAATCTTCATTTTCAATTTTTTTGGCTCAGACACTACCTGTCTCATTCCAGCCGGTCTGTTGCCATATGTTTCAAACATGCCAACATCCTTAGCATTAAAATGCTGAAATTTGCCTTTCTTGGAACGTTTAAAATTACAACCATCAGTTGATATTTTCCTTTCTTTTCTGGACCACTTGTAAGCTCTGTATTCCTTGTATGGGTATGTTTTGTTACTTGAAATATTTATAAAAAATAGAGAAGCTGGAACTGGTTGAATTTCTGGTTTCTTCCAGCATTGATTCATTTCAAGTAGCAACCTTGTCTGCAAGTTTCTGATTAAAAATCTTGGACTTGTCTAGCGGTGACTAGATTTTTACAGTATATCTGGTGAGACTAGCCATGACAGGTTGCTGTCATTCTGTTAGGCAAAACTTGTACACAATTAGAGTAGGTTCCTTGATTAGACCTCCAGGTTGTGTGGGCACACAACCAAATGCTTGCCAGATGCATATAGTGGAGTTTTTACACATTACCAGAGTACCCTGAGAGCTACTATAATAGAGGTGGTAGCAGTCACACAGCTCAGATAATGGAAAGCAGGTTGAAATCCTCTATTATTACAGATCATAAATGGCCAATTTCTTGTAGTAGCAACAACACACACTGAAGCTGGTGGAACTGAAGACCAGATAATGGTATTGCCAGGCGTGTATTCCTGCTTGCCTCCTGTGTTGTGCGATGGCTAGTTTCCTTGCTCGATTGTGTAGAAACAGAACCACACTGAGATATAGACCATTGGGGTCTATTGCTGGTTATTGCTACTTTCAGTCAACATTTTATGCCATTCTGGAAGGTAGGGTCTTTGTTGTTTTTTCAGATTCCTTTTCAGGCATTAAGAACCATACCGGCTTTTTTCCCAATCCCAGAAAAGCTATGCTATAAAACTTCAAGTCTACATTTTAAAAGATGTAACAAAAATAATTTTAAAATTGATTTTGGACCCTTGAGGCTAGCAAAAGGTTGCCTAAATCAGGACATTATTTTTACACACTTAAAGTGCAAGTATTTAAATAGTTTTGCCATGAGACACACAAACAATGTGGGATTGTATAACACAGCTCCCGCCCCCCCCTTCTGTAACTATCCCAGTTTCCCCTTTACTTAACCTCACTGCAAGCTTTAAAATTTATAAACTGTTATAAAAATCTTACTTATACCTGGTTGGCTTATTATACAAACATTCTTTAAAAAGGTTTATGATATTTCATATTGCTGACATATGAGATTATTATGTGTGAAGGGGAGATATAAAAATAATAAATACTGTATTCCATAATGGAGAAAGTAAATGTTAACATCAACGTTAATGCAAAATTACAACCTTGTTCTGATTTTGATGTGTGCTGTCTCTAAAAATTATATGTGTGTGTATATATGAGTTCACCGGGTCAGCAAGCACGGTATCTGCTGGTAAGTATTCTGAAACAAATAATCCATTCTATAGTTATGCTCAAGTTAATGGCATTACAGTAGCAACAGATCTGACTTGTGGAATTTTAGACTGCAGATTTACACAGTTGATTAATAAATATACTGGAAGACTGCTGAGGGGTGAGAGGCACATTTATTCAATGTGGGGGGTGGGGAATTCATACCGAAACAAATGCATTCAGGTTGACATTTTTGCGTGTAGAAAACATTTTGGGGTAAAGCCTAAATTTCTAAGGCCACAATCCTCTCAGCGGGGAGCAGGGTGCTTGAATCTGTGGCAATTGCTGTGCTACATTCAAAATCTTGTTTGCTCACTGTGACCAGGATGGAAGGTGAGGGTGATTTTTAGCTCTTCCTCTTCCTGTTTTCCCCCTTCCCAAAGTGGTTGATCACAATGGGAGGGAAATAAACAGTGGAACTCCAGTACTGGCATAGTTTCAGGCCCAATACATGGGTGGGTCAGAAGGGACAGTGGCTTGGGATTCTGCTGATCCAAGATTGCCACCCCCCAGAATGCCCTGAGAGATATTGTCCAGAGGTTTACCAATTTCTTTTCAGCTGTACTTCTTCCTCCTTCCCTACACCCAACCTCTCTCCCATATCAATCTCCTTGTCCAACCTCCCTACCCAATATTTTCTTCAAGATGGCGCCCTGGTTCATGACAAATGGCCATTCAACACAAAAAAAAATTCCTTCCAGTAGCACCTTAAAAACCAACTAAGTCAGTTCTTGGTATGAGCTTTCGTGTGCATGCACACTTCTTCAGATATTCAACCTCCTCTTAAAAACCTCCAATGGGAGAAAGTCCATCTCCTTCTGAGGGAGTCCATTCCACTGTCAAACAGCTCTTACCATCTTTCTTTTTACCTTTACCACCTGAAAGTTATTCCTGATGTTTCATTGGGATCTCATTTATTGTAACTTGAAGCCATTGGTTGCACAATCGCACTCAGTTGGTGAGGTTTTGCACAACAAGCCCACTTCCCCCAAAGATGGGGACTTTTTGCGATAAGGACAGCGGTGGGAAAAGACACAGGAAAGTGAGATAGCAAGCAAGATCATAGAATCATAGAGTTGGAAGGGACCTTGATCATCTAGTCCAATCCCCTGCAATGCAGCTGTCTCGTACAGGGATGAAACCTGCAAACTTGGCATTATTGGGGAGGTCATCTAACCCCCATACAAACAAATCCACATGACTGGTCATTTAAGAGGTCACGTGGAAGCAACCCCCAGCATCGTGAAAGGAATTGGTTTGCTCTGTTAAGAGGGGAGGGAAACGTGAAGTTTTCAGGCCTGACCAGTATTTTCAATCTGATCCTTTCTTTTCCATAACCTTTGCAGTACAGTTGGATCTTGGTTCTCAAACGCCTTGGTACTCAAATGCCGAAAACTCGAAAGTAAGTGTTCCGGTTTTTGAACGTTTTTCAGAAGCCAAACGTCCGATGCAGTTGCCGACTATTGTTTCCAGGGCACCTGCACCATTCGGAATCTGCTCTTTGGTTTCGAATATTTCAGAAGTCAAACAGACTTCTGGAATGGATTAAGTCTGGCACTTTTGTTTTTGCTATTTATTTTGCGTTTTTGTTTTTGAGGCTTTTCTGGTTAATTTGTTTTTGTGACTGTGTGGAACCCACTTTAGATACTGATTGATTGACTATGTGACTGCAGAAATGGATAAAAAAAAAACCATTCAAACAATGACTATCATCAGCAAAAGTGAGAAAAAAATAAATATTATTATCATCTGCAATACAGTGGTACCTCGGGTTAAGTACTTAATTCGTTCCGGAGGCCCGTTCTTAACCTGAAACTGTTCTTATCCTGAAGCACCACTTTAGCTAATGGGGCCTGCCGCTGCGCCGCCGCTGCGTGATTTCTGTTCTCATCCTGAAGCAAAGTTCTTAACCTGAAGCACTGGGTTAGCGGAGTCTGTAACCTGAGGCGTATGTTACCTGAGGTACCATTGTATCATCAGCGCAGGTGAGAAAAAAATATTTTTATCATCTACAATACTGTCTTATTTCTTTTATAGTACAGTACATTGTTTATTGCTTTCATTTTAAGGATCACTGGTCTCGTCAGACAGTAAAATTCATGTTAAATTGCTATTTTAGGGGTTGTTTTTAAAAGTCTGGAACGGATTAATCCATTTTGCATTACTTTCTATGGGAAGGCGCGCCCTGTAGTATATTCTGTAATATTAATACGACAGTGTTACCACCAGGAATGCTCCAGTATATGAGAAAGGATAGTGAGTTCCTAAAATTGGCTGAAACAGAAGGTGGCAGTGTTGCTGCAGATCAGAAGCGGCAAGTGCATGCCAGAGCAGTCGGGGAGCCCGTGCTGATTGCTGGTGGAGTTTTAGCAGCAGGTGTTGCTGTGATTTCTTCAAGTTGAGTACAGTACATAGGAAACAAATGTGAAACGATTTTGTTTAGTGCCACTGAACACAGTGCAGTTTGACTGTGCATTTTCCAACGTTGGGGCCCATTCCCTGGCAAAAATATTCAAATGAGTTTTGTTTTTTAAACAGAACTTTAGAAAGGTGTTTTTAAAGCAGCAGCTTCCATCTCTTTTCTTTCTATCTACTGTATGTTTTGTAACACAGAGGGGCTGATGATGGTAGTGGTGGAATCAGGACTGAGGAAGAAAGATCTTTACAGCCGTCCATCCCTAAGCCTAGGGGGGCTTCCATCCGTAATTTGCAAACAGGTTACTGCCAAGGTGTTTCGATTTTTTTGTTTTTGATTTAAACTTATTGAAGCAAATGGGGGAAAATACAGGTTGGTCTTTTGATATCAACTAATCCGAGTGGCTGCTGCACAAAAATAATAATATATACGTGAGGACCCCTGATCCCCCAATAAACACCTGTCTTTAGAAAAACTGGAACAGTAAGCTGTCAGCTTTTGTCCTGGGTGTTTTTAAAATATACACTCCTTTCACTCTCTAGAGCACATTGGGACTATTGTATTCTGGGAGCGCATGGCATCTGTATTAAAATATTGCTGCATTTTTTATATAGTTTTCCACTGCATTAGTTTTGCGGACCACAGTGATCCATTCTGAGTTTTGCTGAACTCTGTATTAGAAGAAGAAGAAGAAGAAGAAGAAGAAGAAGAAGAAGAAGAAGAAGAAGAAGAAGAAGAAGAAGAATTAGGTGTAAAGAAGTAGACCCAGCTCAGTTTTGTATTGAGAGCCGAGCTTCAGCACTAAGAAGCCACTAATTCAGCCTGCAGACCAGGGAGCTACTTTCTTGACTTGTGTTGCTGTGTAGAATAGTGGTTTTAAATTTCCCTTGAGTACACAGCCAGGAGACGCTTGTTTATTTTGGATGGAGCAATTAGGACTAAAAATGATGTGATCTTTACATATTTGTGATCTCAGTGTATTTGAGTCTGATGGGTTCTAGACTCCACCAGTAATATTGTTGTGTTAACTCTGGGCAATAATGCAATTTATCATGCAACCGCACACGTGTCTACTCACACGTAAGTAACTGAGAGTTCAGTGGAGTTTCCTTCCAGGATAGTGCATAGAGGAGTGAAGCCTTTGTCGTTTCTTGGTTGCTCCATAACCTATAGAAACAAAAATTAATTGTTAAGCAGTACGGAAAATGGAAGGTGCAGACTGCTGCAAGAAGGTCAGAAATGAGCTTTCAGAATTCAAGAATCATATTTGTGTGAATGTGTGTGGACAGACATGTGCGATGGAATATGCACTGACTATGTAACTAAAGTGAGAAGCATTTTTCAGTCTGAGTTGCACAGCTCTTTGCTTAAACATTAAATGTTTATTGTAGTTTATATCCAGGGAAATTGGGGGGGGGGGCAAGGCTGTCAAAGCTAAATTTTAAGCTTTTAGAGCTCCTCTCGAAAAGACAGCACTGCCTGTGTTTTGAGGTAAGGTCAACAATGTAAAACTTCTTTTCTCCACTCGACTGTCTTGATACATTATGGCAGTTCAATAATATTGCAATACACACAGTGCAATGTATTTAGAACATTCCCCCTTAAAGGCTTGTGGTTACATTCATAATGTACAGCTTGCTGGATTTTTTTTTTCTGTGTGTAATATTATCTCCACATGTGTAAGGGGCATGCAATATTTTATTTTTTGCTTAAGCTGGGGAATGTGAAATTAAATTTATCAGTTGAAGAATTTTCACAAGAGCTCATAAATAGTTCTCCGCATGCTTCTAGTGGCACATGGAAAAGGGTGGAGAGTTGGAGATTGGGGAAGGATGCAAAGAGACTGCAAGACCCAGCAGATTTAAATATCCTTCTTCTTTTCCTTTCCGAGAGAGCCTATAATTCTGTTCACAGCTGGGACAGGTTCCTTTTAATGTTGTAGAAAATAACAATAAGAAGAAAAACCTTTGAAGCAGCTATTGCTTATTTTTCTGAAGGAAGGTATCAGCAGCTAAGCTTTATTAGTCAGTGCCATACTCTTTGCAGTTGGTTTGAAAATGCCATTACAAATGCAGTTTGGATACAAATGAAATTTATAATTTAAGTAAATGCTAGCCCAAAAACACTGGGCATAGCTTGGGCGCACTTGAGAGACCGAAGTATCCATTTCAGAATTGCAGGTATTTTAGTTGTTGTGGAACAGAACTCCTGTGCCTTTGAAAGGTAGGGTTGTATGTATATATGTATCTTTAAAAGTCTTAAGAGAACCTGCATGGTTGCACAGGTGGGTGGGCCTTCTCTGCAGTGGCTCCCTGTCTGTGGAATGCTCTCCCCAGGCAAGTTTGCCTGGCGCCTTCATTATACATCTTTAGGAACCAGGCAAAAAAAAGTTCCTTTTTAACCAGGCCTTTGCTTGATTTAATTGACATCCTATGCCCTTAAAAAAAATTTTTTTTGCGGGGGGACTATTAGGTTGTTGTTTTTATTGTTATTATGTATTTTGTGGTTTTATATCTTGATTTTATTGTGAGACTCCCTGGTATAGGGAGGTATAATAAATAATAATAATAATAATAATAATAATAATAATAATAATAATAATTCATTGCTGACTGAAGCAGGCAGGCTTATATAATGGCATTAGTATTATAATATGGATGGCTTTAAGCCTATTTATGGAAGATAAGGCTATCAATGGCTACTAGCCATAATGGCTAGCTTCTGCATCCACTTTGGGAGGCAGTATTCTTCTGAATACCAGACGCTGGGAATCATAAGTGAGGAGAGTGCTGCCAGAGGCTGTTTTTGGATGGTGTGACTGGTGCAGTGTTACTGGGTGCTGTGCTGCAGGGGGTGCTACAACAATGCTGTAGAATGGAGCACAAGAGGAGAGGGGACAAATTTTAGTGTCGCACAGGGCACCACTGAAATTTGAGCCCGAAGTCCACCACTGGCCACTATGAGAATGTAGTTTTGGACTAGATGGGCCTTTGGCCTGATCCAGCAGGGCTCTTCTTGTGTTTTTTGTCATTTTGTTTGTATTTTATGAACCACTGTGGTATTACTCGGATAAAGAGTGGCATATAAATATTTTAAAATAAATACATACCTACTCTCAACAGTTGTTTCCAGGATAGCTTGCAACAAAATGTAAGCAATCCGTAAGTGAAGCAGACCCAATAAAACTAAAGCAGCAATAAAAACAACACACTAGAGTCCATAAATATATTGAACAAATAGCAGTGCTACTGGCACTTAAAGGCTATTGTGGAAGGAGCTGAATGCCCCACCACATAAGGCGCTACATGTAAGAAAGATCTGTCTTTTGTTGCTGTAATTTGAGCACATAGGGCTGTATCCAGTGAAGTTGTCCCATTAGTACAAGGATTTCCACCTACCCAAAGACTTCCTGTCCCTCCTCCGCCTCTCCTCCACCCCTCTGGAGCAGATGTAGGAGGCACACAGGGAGAAGAAGTCCCATTGTGCAGGCAAAGGTCTTTGCACTAGCAGGATCACTTTGTTGAAAATAACCTGTATATTCCATGTGTTGGCACCTTCATCTGGACCTCCAATTAAGATCTTCATAGCATGGCAAATTCATACTGGTCTGGTAGTTCTTCAGTTGCCCAAGCCTTGAATAATTTAGGGCTTGATAGGTCAATGCTAGCAGCACTTTAAATGGTGCCTCCTAGTGTGATATGCTCAGAGCTGGCCACAATTTTATGAGCAGGCAGGTTCACTCTACTATAAAAACTGAAGTCTTCCACTGGAAAGGAAAATAAATACATTTTATTCTTTTTGGAAAAGTAAGTTTATTTTGCCTTTCTGTTGCTTTCCACTTTTGACATAGCATTTCTGTGGGGGGCTTTAGGAGTGCCAGTAAGTTTCTGTCGTCTTGTGGCTGCCAGCAGTACACATTCTAAGAGAGTTATTTGCCATGTGTACAACTTGCTGCTCCAAAAGAACACTGCAAATCCCACTGCCTTTAATCAGAATATTTTTTTTTCATTACTACTACCTTTAAGTTAGTACTACCTTAAAGTTGGGTGGTGGGATGGTAGTGCAGATTTTAAAATGCAGAATAGTCAAATCTCATCGAAAGCTTTGTCCTGGATTTTTGCATATTTGTGGTAGAACTTCCATGAAAGTCCAACAGCACTGTGAAATTCTAAATTATTTTTCATTGATCCTTGACCAAATTGTCTTCTTTTAAATACTGCTTTTCTCTTCCTAATTGCTAGCAATGAAATTCTACCAGGGCTATGAAAAAACAACCTAAAGCTGT
Source organism: Podarcis gaigeae (assembly GCF_964106915.1). Taxonomy (NCBI): domain Eukaryota; kingdom Metazoa; phylum Chordata; class Lepidosauria; order Squamata; family Lacertidae; genus Podarcis; species Podarcis gaigeae. The sequence continues at coordinate 59,352,175 of NC_139680.1, forward strand.
GTGTTTCCATCTAAAAGCAAATGAGATTCCTTCAACAGCACTTAGCTAACCAATTTATTAATGATGGGGGAGAAGAATAAAACCCAATGCTACCAAAAGTAAGACAAAATTAGTCAGTAAAGTGACTGGAAGTCTAAGCAGCATTATGTGCAACATTAAAATTGTCAAAGGTGCTGACTATTTTGTTGTAGCTCCATCTTTGCAGATTCTACACAGATAGTGCTTTTGTATACAAAAAGGCATGTGCAGCATCATGTATTTTTCAAGATACGTACATAGATATGTCATGGGAGTCCTCCATAATTCAGAGATCTTGCCATGTGTACAGCAAAGTAAACATACATGTATTTGCCAGATAAATGTCTTGTAAGTGGAAATCTTATCTGGAGGAAATGCAACATGTGAAAAGTGGTCCTGAGTTTATGTGGATTCAGGCAAGTTACTATTTCCCCTGTGTTGATTTTTACAGCTGTCCTACTTTAACAGTCAAATTTACCTGAGTTGTCTGAAAAAACAGAGCCTTTAACTGTCTGCAAGGAAGGGTGTGAATGTTAAGATAACTGATGGACAGTATAGAAAATGTTCACTGGGAGATGAGTGGAAATCTAGCAAGTGTTGGCTTTGGTGTCCATTTTGCAGTGAAACGTGGAAGTTGATTCCCATTGCATGATAATTGCAAGAAAAGTTTAAAATTACTGTGGGAAAAACCTTTCTCATACAGATCTACCCTTAATAGTGATCTTGGGCTTTTTAAAAGGTTGCTTATTTAGTGTAACTAATCCTCAAAAGCTTGAGTGGCCAAGACTATAAAGGCATGCCACCTTACTGGAAGCCAGGTTGTCCTAATACTTCATGTATTTGAACTTGGATCTGGCAAACATGGGTGCAAATTTCAGCTCAGCTTTGGGCCTCTTGGATGGCAAGGGTGTGTCTTTTAGGCAGTTTTCCATCTGAAAAAAGGAGCAGTAATGACTTGTCTCACAGGGTGGTTATGAAGATGAGTGAGATCCAAAGAGCTGCATGGGATCTTGCCATGGCCCAATGGGATTTATTTGCCATCACCCTTTGGGCAACTGAATCCCATGCCTAATCACAAACTGTTCCTAAAATTCTGCATAGTTTCAAAAGCAGTGTGTCATGTGGCACTGTGATGGGACTACGGTTTGAAGAGGGAAAACAGCTCTAAGGTCCGCTAGAACTAGTTAAATACTTTTGATACTGTACTCTCTGCATATTCCAAATACTGTTGACATTATTCTTTCCTCTGTTTTCCTGGCATGAAAGCCGGTCCATGTATAAGTCTTGTTTTCAGTGGGGTTCTGCACACCATGAAACTTCTTAGAGGAAGACAACCATTTCAAAATGTTCCTTTCCCCCTCTTTATAATTGGATGTGGAACTCTCCAAGCACAACTTAACTGTATTTAGCCCCACTCAGCTACTTGCTGAAACTCTTGAATAAGAAAAGTTAAGCACCTTTTCCCGATTATATTTCAAACCATAATTCAACTCAGAGAAAATAAATAGCTACATCAGGTGGATAGTTTAATCATACCCTGCCAAGAATCCAGAATTTAAAACAATAGCCTAGTTGAGTGGAAAGTTTATATTTTTAAGTAGACACTTAGTCTGCATTAATGGATGTAAATAAATGGGCAAGAACAGCTGGAAGATAGGCGACATTTGAAAACTGTGATGAGATTCCAGTGTTAGACTAAAGATAGCTAAGTAAAAAAACTGGGGATGAGTCAGGGTTAATATGGTATATAGAAAGGTCCTTTTTCTATACCTTTCCACATGTGTGGTCTAAACCAGGGGTGACTAACTCCCAAAAGACTGCAATCTACTTACAAAATTAAAATCTGGCAGTGCTCTACCCCCATTTTTTAGGGGTTCAGGTCAAAGTTGTTGAGCTTTTTTGGGGGAGGGACTTCTTCGCAGCTCTCATGAAGAAGGGAAGAACAGAAGCAGCAGCCACTAACCTTACGATTGCTGGCCATATAACAGCCTCTGTTTCTAAACTCCGGCTTCCCTTCTGTAAAAGTAGAGGCCGGCGCAGGGGGTGGGGCCGGAAGGGGGCCAGCGATTGACCATGATCTACCAAAACCTTGCAGGGATAAACCAGTAGATTGCGATTAACATGTTGTCCATTGGTTCAGCAGTTGTTCTGCTAGCTTTTAAATATTTGTTGCATCAAAAAATGGAATATAGACATTTGGTGCATTGCAGATAAAGTTAATTGTATGGTACCCTCTTGCTTTGAACAATATATTGGTTTGCTATCTTATAGATTCTTTTAAAAAGTAAAGTGACCCTGGATTCCTAATTTAGTTTGATGGAGCACCTTATTTTTATTGATAGGTCCTTTTGGAGCTGTTCAAAATATCTTATCAGTTACTATTATTATTATCTTTTTTGTTTTAACAAGCGTGAACAATTTAGTATCTTCAGCAAACTTGGCCACCCCATTGCTCACCCCTAATTCTAGGCTGTTTATGAACAGTAGCTGGATACAACTCGCAGCACTTCAAAGTGTTTAACTTTGGCTGGATCATGCCCTAAGAAAATACATAAGCTAAAAAAGTATATCAAAATTGTATGCATAATGAGAAAATATAAGCTGTGTTTTCAGTGTTCAGAACTGTGGCTAGGATTTCCAAATTATGTTTAAAACTCACCTCAGTGCCCACAACCACATGAAAAACCAGACTTGAATAGCAGAATTCTACTGAGCTACTCTAATGATCCTGGCCCCGCAAGAGAAACCTGAGTGAGTTATCAATGTCAACAAACCTCTGCTGGAGTTACAGTTTTTAATGTGCTGTTTAGTTATACCTTATTTGCTATAATACACAACAAAGATAATGTTCTATTAAAAATATACAGAAGAAAACATTTCTTAACCAGAATTGTTTAAAGAGCAGATTGGATTTGACAGTGAATTGTAAAATGTAGATTTGGTTTTACAGATGAAGGTTGAATGAATACGGGTGTTGTAAAGAAAACAGTATTTTTCGGTTTAGCAGAATGACTATAGTCTTACCATGCATTTGGCTCATCATGACAATGAGTCTAATTGAATGAAGGCCTTGTTTTACTCAAGATCCATTGTACTTTCATACTGTATTATTTCTTAAAAGAGTAAAAGATGGCAGATCAGATTGTTGCTTTTGCACAAGCAGTATTTTGTCAAGAGAACTGATCCTAAGGGCCTTTCCACACATTTTACAAGGCATTCATCACACACTGGCAGAGCCTAGGAGCCATTTTGATACAAACGTGTACAGTGGTACCTCAGGTTACATACGCTTCAGGTTACATGCACTTCAGGTTACAGACTCCGCTAACCCAGAAATATTACCCCAGGTTAAGAACTTTGCTTCAGGATGAGAACAAAAATTGTGCTCCAGTGGTGCGGCGGCAGCAGGAGGCCCCATTACCTAAAGTGGTGCTTCAGGTTAAGAACAGTTTCAGGTTAACAACAGACTTCCAGAACAAATTAAGTTCTTAACCCGAGGTACCACTGTAATACCCCTCAGTACCACAATCTTCTACCATTAATTCAATAGTTTTGAAAGAAAAGATTCAATTATGTCATGGTCCACACTGAGGTTATGCTACCAAATCCCAGAACGTACCCCCCCTTGCATTTTTTAAAAATCCTGTCAATGTTTTGGCTTTCTTTCTTAACCAATTAAAAAAAATCATAATGGTTTTCCTTTTCTTTTGCAAATTCACTCTTAATAGACAAAACAACTGGGGGCTTATTGTAGATATTAATATTGTGCAGCATGAAGCAGCTGAATGACCCCAAACTGACTCCTATTGCAATAAATCATTATGCAGACCCATAAGTTTTAGTCAAAGCTTAGTTTGCAGAACTTTCTTCGAAACAGAACAAAAAACAGTAAATGGTACATCCAAACAGTTCCATAAGCTCATGTGCATGTCCAGCACAGGCTCAGCATATTAAAAATAACTTTAAACAAGACTGAGATAAAATCTCTGTCTTTCCCCAATTCCAGCCTCCATTACAGCCTGAGGATGTGCTCTCCTGGAGTGAGTCATTTTCTGATCCTTCTCCCATGCAGCCTGAAAACAAAAGACCAAAAGCAATTACCTTCAAAATACTACAGGCGAGAGTCCAGAAAATAACACTTATAGAATGACTATGCCTCTGTAGAAGGAATCAGATAGAATCAGTCATGCACATAGGAGCCAACTTCCCCTGATAAAATATTTGAGGAGGCTGCCCCTCCCCAAGTTGGTGAGCATTGCCATTCAAATGGTGTGTGTGTGCCATGTCTTGTGATTATGTGGGGTGAGGTTTACTTGTCCCCCCCCCCATATTTTATTCAAGTGGGCACTCCTGGTTGTGCATGTGCTTTTGCACTGCCCATGATATTAGACCATTCTTTCTAAGTTTATTAATCAATTGTTAGTTGGGAGTAGAATTCAGACAAATGTAAGATAGCCTTCTTTATGTTTACACTAGATGAGGGTAAGATGGAATTAGTAGCCAGGTTTCTGCAACACACAATGAGGATTTGTGAATGTTAACTTAAGTGTCAGATGCAGGATTTTAATAAGCAATTTTATTGTACTGAACCCTACTGGAATCTTGTATATATGCCAATAAAGGTTTGAGAGAATATTCAGGCATTCTCCATTTCAGAGCGAATTGAACAATTATAATTAACATTAACTAGGAAATCTTTTTGGCTCCACCCCACCCCAGCTGGCTTTTCGGAGCTTGGGAACCTCTGCATAAAATGGCAACAAGCAGGATTTGCCACTTCTGGGGAGTCACTTTTCTACCTGCCCCACACATGATGCCAGTGTAGGGCAGATGGGCATGCTTTGTGGCAAATGGTGTTGTAGGCCAAATGTCAAGGTGCATATTGGGATCATGGCACTTGGGATTCTCCATCACTACAGTCCTGATGAAAGTAAGCTCCCAGCTGCTAAGAGCATCTGACACTTCCACCAGGATTGCATCACAGAGTTGAATGGGATAACTCCTGTGTGTCATAGTCATGATCTGGATTTGGGGGAGGGGACCTCCACAGCTGTTATTTTTAAAGTAAATGTACACATTGAATGTGTTTACTAGTTTAGCCCTAAGAAAGATGGGAGAATAGAAAGGAGAAATCAGCTGTGAGGAGTAAAAAAGCAAAATAAAAACAGATTGAATAGAAGTTCCATTGATATAATTAACCTGGAATGTTGTTTCAATCACTGCGAATTAACATCACCAATCATTTTTGCTTGTGGCAGGTAAGATTAAACTCCATAGATTATAAAATAAGCACCACTGCTGTAAACACTCTTTCAAGGAGAAGAAAAACATCTTTACTCTTTAGCCACCAAGTTTTTACCAACAAGGTGGATGAAATCTGTCAAGAGTATAACTGACCAGCATTACCTAATCTTTTGACACTTCCATAATGTGCTCCTTTAAAACTTCAGCACAATGCAGTTGAAAGATACTCAGCAGCATTTACAAACGTATGGATTTTCTGAATTCAGAATTGCTTCATTTAAGTGTTTGGATTTATTTATTTTTTGAGAGAGAGAACCATGTTTTTTGTTTGGACATTAAAATATTGCTAACAAACACTGAATTCCAGAACCATAATTTGTATGCTGGTGTACATGCCACTTTAGCAAAAGCTTAAATCCAAAATTTTAAAAACACTGAATATTTAACTTCAACACAACCTGAAACTGTTAGCTTTAATGCACACTTACTATGACAAGAGACAAAAGGTGGAAGCAGAATTATGATATGCGACTCTGTGTTCAAACACCTTCCCACCCTCAGTGCCGATAATGCCAAGCGTATGCTTAGAAATGTGTGCACACTTCTAGGTGATGCGTGAAGTTTTGAACACTACATACACCCTTATTCTGTGCACAGTTTGCACCCAAAATTTCCTGTGCACAGAATGCCTTTGCTGAATCAAAGCAAAATACTGAATAATATGACCCTTGTAATGTGAAAGTCCAGATTCAAGCTTAAAATTCACTGGGCTGCACAATGGCAATTTCCATTCCAACTCCTCCCCACACACCTCAGACTCTGTTCCATAGGATAAGAGGACCCTCCCCCAGAACAGGGCATGCAGGGAGAGGAGAGCGGTGCATGAATGGAACTCTATGAACACAGCATTGGATCCCCCCCCCCAATGGTTTTGCGTTGCAGTTTTTTTAGCTCAGCGTTTGTTTCAGATTGACCTTCGCTCCCTGCTGAAGAAGTTTTGTGATGGGCCCATTTTTAATTACCTCCTTATCATTCATGCCACTTTACTAAACTCCCTAGTTCTTCTGCCTTGTACTTTTTGCTGATACTGTAATTCAGTGTGCAGCTCTCAATGGTGCTCAAAGTAGCAGGTGAGAAGGTTAAATAAGCTTCCTGATCTTTGCACTTCCACTGCTGCAACTAAAAATTTGGGGAGTGTTCAGCTTCTGGACAGTTTATTTCATTATTAAGATGAAATTGTTAGTTCTCACTGCAGGATGTTCTTAGAAGTAGAAACTATTTCCGTCCAATTACAAGTTTTTCTGTTAACTGTGAACTTAATACTTAATTGTAATTGCTAGCAAAATATAATTTAACCATAAAGTATGCTGAATTGGTAACAAAGTGCCCTTTTTACTTGAGCAGGAATATGGATGTGGACCAAACTGTGTCTGCATGGTTCCAATTAAGGGGAGGAATGCTTTATGTAAAGCTCCACTTGATGAATATAACTGAAGTCTCTGACAAGCTAATAAATTGGAGTTTAGAATACAGTACTGTATACCGTACAGTTACAGCGGTGACACCTACTTTGGGTCATCAATTTTGGTCAAGCCTTCCTGTTCATTTAAACTAAAATAATAATGTGTGGGTAACTCAGTTTTTTTGCCAGCTGTAAACATGGAATGGAATCTAGCGCAGACCCCGTTCAAATAAGCCAAAGGGTTTGCCGAGCCATTTTTCAATTTCCATGCTAGGACGTTAAAGAAACTTCAACAAAGTTTATTAAATAGCAAGTAACCCATTAACCAACATACCCAAATGTTTATGAATTGGTACAAAGGGGTCTTCTATTTTACCAAGACAACTGTTGTCTATTTGTAAGGCAGTTCTCTGTTTATAAAGGTGCCCTCTTTTGGACTGCCCAGTTTAAATATACAGAACCATAAGAAGGGAGAGCATTTGAGAAGATTCCTAGGCAACTCTTCATTAGACAAAATGACCACAGGGCAGTTTCGAAGCATTATATATAAAACACCATATAGCATAAAGAAATGGTCGTCATTAGTACCAGTCATCACTCAAAAGAGCAGCATAAAATAAACTTGAAACCTTGGGCAGTCACAACCAATTTCCTCCAAAATCCTGGAAGAAATAGGTCTGTTTTAACTTGGTAGTGCAATGCCAGAAAATATGTTGCCATTCGTGCCTCAGGGCAGAAGGCTGAGGGAGGAGAATTCCACAATCAGGGCTGCAACAAAAGAGAATGACTGTCGTGTTTGCCCTCCTAGGTGGGTCATAAGGAAAGGGTTAAATGAGTGTGAAGTGCTTGGTCAGTGGGAACCCAAGGGGAGGAGTTAGAGTTAGAGTTGGAGTTGTTGGGGAGTCAGTTGGGAGTTGGAGAAGGAAGAGGGAGGATAGGTCTGTGGGTTGGTCAAGTTTTGATGTGAGAGAGTGAGAGAAACTGTTAGGAGGAGTCAGATAGACAGTTGGGATAATCAGTTAGAAGTTATTAGGAAGGTATAGGCCGGTAAAGAAACTAAGATTAAGAAATTGACAAGAAAAATGATCTGAAACCATAAACTTGTTAATGCTTATAAAATAAACTTGCTTATTTGATTTAATGTTAATAACTGTCTGGACTCTGTGTGTACCCGAGAGAACCGGGTTGGTGGTAGTGGGGAAGCAATCACAGTGGTGACACAAGGATCAATAGACCATCAAACATCCGGGGACCCTGTGTGATTGCCACAGTGACCTTCTTCGCTGTCCATAGGTTTAAGATATGGGAGGAAGTACTTTGAAAAGCAACTGAGCCCTGGGTCATTTATGGCCATAAAGATCAACACTAATGTCTTAAATTCAGCCTGGTAACATATAGGCAGGCAGCTGGTGGAGATCCCACACAATGGGTGTAATATGACTGCATGTTAAACGACCAGGCAGCACTCTGGCAGCAGCGTTTGATAACTTCGGGACCATCTTTAAGGGAAGCTCCACACAACATGCATTACAACAATCCAGCTTCAAGGTTGCAAGAACATGCACCACAGTGGCAAATTTCCCATCTTCGCTTAGCTTCTGGGCAACAACCTGAGCATGCACACAGGTTACAGTCTTCCCCACTGTGGTGTGAGGTATTTTACTTCTGTTTAAATTATAGGAACGATTTCTCAAGTCACATCTATAGCTATAAATTCATATATGCACATTTTGAAGGAATGTGCTTCTCCTCTTTTGTTTGTGCATGTGCGCGCATGCACGATGCCCGTCCACCCACCTTCCATCTTTTAGACGATGTGCAAGTGGGCACCTTGATCCAGGCGGAGCTCAGCTAGGTCAGTCTCTTCTCTGCTGCTGCACAGGCCCCGGCCCCAGTATCAGAGGAAAATGGAAACCTGCTGGCAAATTCACTGAGCAAAATGTAAAAGTAGGAATTCTAAAACAGATGCTTTGTGACCAAAATTAGTGTGTGTGTGTGTGTGTGTGAGAGAGAGAGAGCTTTTTACCTGAGCAAACTATAAAGAAGTCTCCCTTCCCTTGACCTACGGGGACTTTGAGGGCAACCTTTCATGGCTGATGTTGTTTGGGCAACTCAACATCAGATGTGCTTATTGCCCTCTTTTAGCTTCCAAAGCCTGAATGTCATCTTCACCAGGATCTGTTACCGTCAGCACTCATTTATCCATTATTGGAACCTAAATGCACTTTTGCTGTCGCTCTTCCCCCGCCCCGCTCTGTTGGCTTGGTAGATGCAAAAGTCCTCTAATCAGGTCATTGTACTAATAAAAGAAGCATAGCACTAAACGGTTTGCAGGGAAATTTTGAGGGGGATTCATGTCAGATGGAAGCTTCTAGGGCACATTGTTCTCTCTCCCTCAGCACCTTGATGAACTCACGGCCAGAAGCCCAGAATAGAGCCAATCTATCGAGGGTATTTTAGATTTCTCTCAGCTTCAGCAGAATTTCGTCAAGGACATTCCTGTCATGTTCCAAGGCACGCTTGCTGTACTTGGCTTTCTGCACAGGGTGTAGCTGGAGGAACTGACTGACTGTCTGTCTGTCATGGCACACTGCTGATGTTGGGAAGGGAACCAGGCAGCCGCTGTTTTTCCCTTCACTTCCTCACTTCCCTTTCTTTCCTGATCCTTCCCACCTTGTGCTGCATTGTGTGGTCTTTCTCATCCTTTCTTTTTTAGCAGCCAGACTGGCCCGCTTGCTGCTGGGCTTAAAATATTGTGGACTAATGAATTTTCACTTCTTCCAAAGACTTCAGTCTAGGCCTTTATCAGCTGTGTGACAGGCAAAAATTCAACAGGTGTAGCTCATTCCATCACCACATCCCCGTGCTAGGAAATATTGCGCCTGCTGAATGCTTGCCAGTCTTGAAACCATTAAAGCTGTAGAATTTTTGGGCATTTCCAGGCAACCTGGAAATGTTGTCAAACATTTGTACCAATTTGTTGGCAGGGAGGTTAGATGATGTTGCACCAAAGCTTGGTGTTATGCCACACTTTCCTCAATATTCTCCTTATCACAGAAAGTCTGTCCCTTGGGGGAAGTGGGTTTGTTGCTATAGTAGTGCAGCACTGAATTTGCCATTGTGTTGTTTAATCCCACCTTAAAATAGCAACAATCTGAAAGCGCCCTTTGTCTGGAGAAAAAGTAGTGACATTATAGATTAAGAGTGGAAATGTGGAGTAAGAAATGTGATGAAGGATTGAACTGGCGTATACATTTGTGATTCTTGCTTCACTGAGGCCCTGGAATCTACTTCCATGAGGCAAGAATGGCGAAAGTAGACCTGAAGACCTTCGTATGTCTAAGGCACGTAACAAACTCCCGAAAGCCATTAAGAAAAACTACAATGCAGCAACTTCTGGAAGGGGAAACAATTTTGAGCATAGGAGCTGTGTTTATGTGTGAGAGTGCTTAGCCCTCCCATCACTGACTTTTTTTAAAAATGCCAATAAATAACCCTTGCCAGTGTTCAAATTATGGTGGGGGTGGGGATGGGGGACCCTAGGGATGCCTTGCACTTATCATCCCCCCAAAGGAGATTCATCACCCCCTCCCCAAAAAAGGACAAGCGAGAACCCTGGTTTGCATAATATTTGCTTGTGTTAATTTATATAGGCAGTCCTTACCCTAGCCTCCCATCAGCTGCCTTCTTCATTTACAAGCATAGCCCTCCCCGCTGGGCAGCTGTCTGCTTATACATAAAAACAAAACAACCAACCAACCAACCAACCCACATTCATACAGCACCAGCTGCCTCCAAGATACACAGGGTAGCACCACATGTCCAAATCTGAGGATGCCACCAGAATGGGATGGTTTAAACATTAGGAAGAACTTCCTGACAGTAAGAGCTGTTCAACAGTGGAATTTGCTGCCAAGGAGTGTGGTGGAGTCTCCTTCTTTGGAGGTCTTTAAGCAGAGGCTTGACAACCATATGTCAGGAGTGCTCTGATGGTGTTTCCTGCTTGGCAGGGGGTTGGACTCGATGGCCCTTGTGGTCTCTTCCAACTCTATGATTCTATGATTCTATGAATTCATCCAGAAAAGAAGACTGACTTAAGTAATCATTTAAGCAAATTTACCATGTTGTAAATCATGCATTTCCTAAGCAAGAGTGCATATTTATCTGTTGTCCTAACAATTAAAACCTATTCAGTCACAACTAAAGAAAACTTTCCTTCTCCCTAAGAGCATAATCTAAAACCTCTGTTTATGAACCCTTATATCTTCCACATGACACAAAGATATCTGCTTAGAGGTGCAATTTTGAATTTTATTTTTTTTACTGTGTATATTTAGCTAGATGCCTAGTGATATCTCCTTTTTGGTCTGCAGCTGCCTCTCTTCCATCAAAACAAAAGCGTGGTGAGGATGAGAACAATCTTGTTTAATGCTACAATATGAATGAATTTAAATGTTATTGCAAATGATGCTACTGTGTGATGCTGATCACACACAGAGAATGTAAGTTTTTCTGCAGAAAGCTCTTAGGCTTCTTTCGTCCTGGCCTGTGGAATGGCCCCTGTAGAAACATTTAAAACTAGTCACTTAATAATGCAGAATATAGCACAGTGGGAAACAATCATAAACTGGCATGGCAAGGAACAAAATAACCTCGTAAATCTTTTCCATCCATTGTTTTCATTATTTCATATCTGGGCCTTCCTCTGGCAAATAGCTGCCAACTAGGCATGGGATTTTGTGACATGTCAAAGCTTTTTTATTCCTGTGACCTTGGCAGCCTTGCAGTGTGAACCAAGGAGAGCTGAGATTCATGAGGTGGTATTTTGTAGAGGTCTCCTAAATGGGCTATGATTTAACTTTTGCATTTAATTTCTGCAGGACAAGCACCTGATACATATACAGGGAATGAAAAACACTTGCATATTCTGGTATGTCTTTTATGTAATAAATGGCAAAGGGATTCTTGGTGCATTCAAACATCCCCCCTGCCCCGGCACTAGTTTATATAAATTTTGCATTCATTCTCCTATTTCCTATTATTTTAATGATTGTCCTAAGACAATAGGTAAAGGTAAAGGGACCCCTGATTCTGGGGTCGCGGTGCTCATCTCGCTTTACTGGCTGAGGAAGCCGGTGTACAGCTTCCGGGTCATGTGGCTGGCATGACTAAGCAGTGCACGGAAATGCCGTTTACCTTCCCACCGGAGCGGTACCTATTTATCTACTTGCACTTTGATGTGCTTTCGAACTACTAGGTTGGCAGGAGCAGGGACCAAGCAACAGGAGCTCACCCTGTCACAGGGATTCGAACCGCTGACCTTCTGATCGGCTCTGTGGTTTAACCCACAGTGCCACCCGCGTCCTCCTAAGACAATAGGAGTAGGATATCCTAGTAGCAGGATTGAAAGCCAGTTCACAAGAAATGGAGACTGCATTTGAAATGCTCCCCATAGGCTTCTGTTTGCATGCAAATGAGGATGGAAATACATCTGTGCCCAGTATCATATGCGTAGACCTCTAGGTGTCTCATACTAGCTAATGATTAAAGCCTCTATATCAGGGATGAAGAATCTGTTGTTCTCCAGATGTTGCTGGACTACAGTTGTCAACAATCCTGACTCTGGCCATTGCAGATGGGGCTGATAGGAGTTGGAGTCTAATGACATCTAGAGGGCCGCACTCAGGGCCAGATTTAGGTTTGCTGAGGCCCTAAGCTACTGAAGGTAAAGGGGCCCCTTATATGTCAAGCTGTCTTTTGTCAACAAAAAATTGTCACTGTTTTTTGTTGTTGAATATATGCTATATGGTAATTTATGGACCTAATAGGTATCTAAAGCCATTTGCACATAACAAAATAGGTATTTTTATCAAAGTACTTGTTGAACTGAAATACAATTGTGAAATAATTATTAAGCTCTAACTTAAAATGATTGGGGGCCCATGACTTACATCATAGGAGCCTACACAACACAAGACACTGTTGCTCTATGTAGGTTTATTTTATTTGTTTTTAATCTTATATTTTGGAAATGTACACCCAGGTGGGGTTTTTTCCTTTAATTTTTTTGGGGCCCCCAAGAGAGTGGGGCCCTAAGCTGTAGCTTGTTTAGCTTATACGCAAATCTGGCACTGGCCACACTGGTTGTCCACCTCTGCTGTATACGGTGCCCTGACTAACTACCAAAGAATGGCTACAGTTTTCCCTTTCTCTAGAGGACTTGAAGTATGGGGAATGGGGAGCTGGTAGTGGTGTGAGGTTTGAGCAGAAGCCAGGGAATATGCCTTTGGTTTGGCAAATGAGGATAGAAACATGTACCCATTGTTGGTTCCCAGCCATTTCTCTCCTAGAAGTAAAGCAGGTCACTCCACCCCACCCAGAAGATATTGCATGTGGTGAAGTCCTCCTACATCTGTTTCTCCAAGGTCCAAGCTAAGTGCCTTCTTCAATCAGAGAGGAGTTGTCAGCCCTAATGGTGTGATAAAATGTATTGCGGTACCAAACACCAGCATCATTTAAACAATGATTTAAAGACTTTATTATATCACAGGAGGGAAATGTAAAAAACAACAACCGGGGGGGGGGGAGTCTATGGTTCTAATTAAGTTAGAAAGAAGGCCTCAAAATACAGGAAGGTGGCTTTAAAAATCATTTTGATTTGTTTCAGCATTTCAGATAGGTGCACCAAGGACTAAAATCTGATTGTATAAACTCCTCTGACACGTAACAGACCATTCTGACTTCTAAGATTTAAGTCAAGTGATGACAGACTAGTTACATATTGGGAGAAAAGGGCTCTGGCGAGTCTTTTTCTCCTTTTCATGGAAAGGAAGTTGGTCTAGTTTCTCACTTTGACAAATTAGGTTCCTTTTAGAAAAGCTTATTCCCTCAGCACTTATTAGTGAACACATCTAACCTTCTTGGGTATCGCACTTGAGATCACACACACCTCCCGACTGCAGCAAGTTATATTTATCACTGGCACTTGTCCTTTAAAAGTTGCAAAATGACTAATTAAATAAAGGCATCCATTTGCATCTCCCAAAGTTGGTCATGTTTTAAGACCAAAGCTTGTTAATGAACAATACCTTACCCAAAGGGATTAAAAAGTAAGTATGATATTTTTGATGCCTTTTTGCCTTGTCATGAGGTTAGAAATAACCAGCAGACATAGTGATGAATTTAACTCCACATTCAACCTGTGAAATTCTCATTTCTAGGCCATCGTTTTGCACATGCCTTTCATGAAGTGGCTGTAACCTGGACTAGATTCATGCAGGAGCTTGATAGCAGGGTTGGGGGATAACATGAATTCAGTTTACATTCAAAGACAAGCCTGCCTCATTGACATTTTTGAAAAAGCAACACAGCAACACAGCACAGCAGCACACAAAGAAAAACACAACCATGCTTTGAAAATTGCACTTCTCTGAATTTTGCAACGTTTATGTTAGGAGAAATTGCTTACAAAAATATGCATATTAAGGAAAATTGCATACACAAATTGTATATACTGGGGAAATTTGCACCAAATTGTTGATTAATTTCTGGAGGCTTTAAAAAAAGAGAATCACATACTGATGTGGAAATGTGGAGAAATGAATTTAAGACTGGAGGAGAAATGAAAAACTGAGTGAAACTGAAATCGACAGATTTGTACATCCTTATACAGTAGGTTGGGAACAGATCCCATGGCAATTTTGGAGATGAGGGGCAGGTTTCCATTCCCTCTCTATTGCATCAATGGTATTGGTTCATTTGCTTTAGCTAGGGCCCATGAGAAGTGACCCAGCCTATCTGCGTAAGCTACCTTTTATTACAGATCCTTTCTCTAGTTCTGTTTTCCATGTGCTTCAGTATTGGGAACAAGCACAGACAGATACACAAAGAGAGAGCAAGAAGGCTGCAAATTGCATGTGAAGATCTCTTGGCAGAAGGGATAGACACACCTTTGAGGTTAGGAGAGACAGGGCCAATTTAATGGATTGGCATGGTTTAATAGACCTTATCCACACATACAACAGAGATGCCAAACTACTAAATCTCCAGATAGAGACAATGCAGCTTGAGGTTGTCCAGATGTGTGTTTGGGCTGTAGCAAGGACTCTGGGCAATGGAAATGGATGTCGAAACCTTAAGCCTCTTGCTACAATTAACCAGCATACTGACTGACCTGAGCTACAAGTTGAATGCAGTGTTTCACCAGGTAAGATGCTACATTATTTGTGAGGAGGAGGAGGAGGCCGGGCAGGAAATGGATGTGTGCAAGCCCAAAAATCACTTCCTTAAACCAGGTTAAGGAAGTAACATCTGATTGGTCCCAAGGTAACATTCTTTGGAATGTGCTTCCATATGATGATTGTTATACCAGTCACATATTAGAACATGTTATAAATACTTGTCTTACCAAATGGAGATGCATTCCTAGTTCACAGTGGATGTGTGAATCAAGAGTTCATTCACTATGAGACCAACTGCTCTATCTTGGGCTTGATTACTCAGATGTTCAGTGGTACTTAAGGCCAAACCTGGTACCCATCTATTTAGGGCTTTCCCTCCTCTCAGGTGGGCACCATTGCTATTCTAAGAGAACAATGGAGGTGTTCATGGTGAGTTCCAGTAGCTCTTTTTCTAGATAAATAGCACTGCATATTCATGAAACACATGCTTGCAGGTTCAGCTAAAAAAAAAAAATGTGTGGAGAAGTGGAGGGAAGAGTTGGCAAAAATAGAAAGAAGGCTGATTGTACAAGGAAAGCTTCTCTCTGTGTGCTAGCTGCCTCCATGAAACTTGCAGCAAGTTCACCATTCAAAAATTTATATACCATTTAATACATTAAGTGGTATACATAAAAACAATCCACAGAAAACTGCGCAATACAGGGATAAAAAAAATCAAACGCAATTAAAAAATAATTAAAATGTATTCTTAAACTGAATGCTACTCAAAAACGTTTGCTGGAACTATGTCTTATGTCATGTGCCTGAAGTTCAGCAAGAGGGTGTCTATCTTGGTTATTATGCAAAGGAACGTGGAGCCAAGGAAAGGATATATAGCTGCTCATTATGTCCCCAAAGGGAGTACCCTAGCAAGTTTCCTCACCCTCTAAGACCATTCAGTTTCAGCAAGCAAAATAAATGTGTAAGGAAAACACGATCTGCTTATCAATTCATTAAAGTTGGATTTGCTTAAAATACCTTATTCACGCTCCATTGGGTGCAGTCCACACCTGTGCCTTTCTCTATGGCAGAATGGTCTGGATTTTCTGGATTTAAAAAAAGATTAGACCTTTCTTTTCTTTCAATTAATTTTATCAGCCTCCGTCTACAAATTCTTGTGTGAGAATTTTGACATTTAAATAACAAAGTTATCATCAGAAGGTCATATTTTGCCAACGATGTCCAAGGTTATTTTTTTTTTTATGCAGAAAATGTTGAATGGATGCCTGTGATCTAGCAAGAACTGTTCCAAAATATTACGGAGATCCAGAGTTCATTGCTTGCTTTGCTCTGCTTGTAGGGAGTTTACTTTTATTTTTTTCAGCTTGAGTATTTTCAATACATACTTTTCCGTGTGTGTGTTCGACATAGCTGTCTGTCAGTTTTTCAGGGCAGGAAAGAATTTGGAAATTAGAGAATGGTAAGAACAGAATTGTTTTGAAAGGAATCGCCCCACAGCATTCAGGGCCAAAAGCTTTTATTAAAGTTTTATGAAAATCCTCCCTGTTTTTTACATTCCAGTTGAGTCTATTAACTTTGCAGGTTTTGATGATCTAGCAGGTATAAGTACTTTTCACATTAAATGCAGTGTTGACAAAGGAAATTCACTAGCAAAGGTTTCATTAACTGGGGATTATACTGAAACCTTTTCCCAGAATCACCAATAAATGGAAGCTTAATCCAAAATTTGGCTTTCAAACCAAGTGCAACAAATATAATTTATTTTTTTGTTCAGCTTCAAGTTATGCATTGCTTTCTTAATAGTATTCACACTCTCATTTATACTGTCCAACATATTCATTTGCATTAGTAAAAGAAAAAAGCCTGTAAGAAAACACGTATATGAAGAAGTTTCAGTTTTTAATGATATGATCATGACAATATGACGTTCTTCTTTTCTTTTTCTCCCTTTGCTCTTGCTTCCATCCTCTTCTTACTCTCTTTAAAGGTTTGCAGAGTTTTGCAACACATTTTATATCTGAGAGATGCACATTGGTGATCATGTGGCTCTACCATGTGGTGGTAGGAATTGCAACGTTAAAAACTGTCTTAATAATCTGAGATATGAATCAGCCTTGTGCCTTTGCATGCACTCACTGCCCTATTCTCATCTTGGCACACTTGAACGCACTATGAAAGTCTTCAATTAACCAGAGTTTCCTGTTTTGTCCAAACTGGAAAACTTATGTTTACTAGCTTTCAAATAAACCAGGATCTTAAACCATCGTTTGGAGTTGGCCCGAGAGCCTGGTTTGTACTGAAGGTGGTAACCATAGTTCCTTGTTTTAAATGAAATGGGAAAATACAGTTTTAACAGGCAAACTAGGAGTCACTGGTAACAGATTGACTTTGTAGGGCTTCAGTTTTTAAGCTTGCTGTTTTAATTGCAATAGGATATGTATAGCAAATTATTCAGTAAAAAATAGATATTACAGAAAGATGCTCACACCTTTACAGTCTCATAATAAATATTAATCATTTTATTTATTATGCAGAACACTTTTAAAGTATTCCAACCAATAGACAATTTTTTTTTGGGGGGGGGGGATAAAACTGCATGCAACTGGAAGCAAATTTTACTCACATCTTAAAAGTTTTGTGCTTGTATTCAGTTTTTTATGTAGTAGGTGTAAACAATACATGAATTCAGAAACTTGTGTCATGTGGTATGCCTTTATTTCTAAATAAGATATGTGGAGTCAATCTTCTCTGAAAATCATAATTGGGTCCTCTTGCATTGAATCTCTTTTCCTATCCATATATGATGATGTTGATATTGATTTATAAAGCACCATCAATAGTTTAAAATGCACAATTCCTAAACCATTACGGTATAATACATTACAGTATAATAAAACTAGCTAATCAGACCCAAAGACCTCAGAGGAAAACATTAGTTTTTAAGAGAGATTTAAGCATTCTGAAGGTTAACCAGCCTCATATAACCAACATGCTTAAGTCAAATAAGAATCATAGAGTTGGAAGGGACCTTGAGAGTCATCTAGTCCAGTGTTTCCCAAGCTTGGGTCTCCAGCTGTTTTTAGACTACAGTTCCCATCATCTCTGACCATTGGTCCTGCCAGCTAGGGATGATGGGAGTTGTAGTCCAAAAACAGCTGGAGACCCAAGCTTGGGAAACACTGATCTAGTCCAACCCCTTGCAATGCAGGAATCTCAGCTAAAGCATCCATGACAGATGGCCATCCAGCCTCTGCTTAAAAACCTCCAAGGAAGGAGAGTCAATGACCTTCTGAAGGAGGCCGTTCAAACAACAGATGGAGAAAGAGCCTTCCCAGCATGGGCTGCAGAAGAGTCCGTCCCCCTACATTTCAAATGTCAGGCACATGGTTTTTCTGCCCAGAGGCACATAGAAGGGATTTCTCTGCTCTAGATATACTTTCAGAAGAGGATTGGCTGAGTGTTACAGAGACCTGATTGGCTAGAGAACAGTAGGTTGACCAAAATGTTTCCAGAGCATGTCTGAATTCAAACACAGCTATAAAAATATGTGTGGCTTTGAGATTGGTAGGCATTCCCCCCCCCCCCAAAAAAATGCCTGACATCAGCCTTAGAGGTAGCCATAGTGTAGCAGCCTCCACGGTTAAGTCTCAGAGAATTTGGCCTGGATATTCATTTGAAAATCACTTCTCATTGCATTGTATATCAATGTCATTTTTCTGCCAGATGGAAAGTGTTGCTATGACACTCATTGCCAACCCTCATCTTATGGCACAATCATCCAGTTTGTTTCTACAGTCCTTAAGCATTTTTCAGGCCTTTTACTTCCTTGTAAATGTATATCACTTCTGTATACATTCTGGGTTTCATGATACAGTAGCCTTTTTTCTCTGCTGACCTTCTGTAGCTGCTTCTTCCCAAGTCCTCTCCCTCTAGACCAACAGAGGAGTTAACACCATAACTGGGAAATCTAAACTCAAGCTGTTGTTTTTTTATATAAAGAAAAGAATAAATCCCCTCTTCTTTTCAAAGCCAGTTCCATCATTAAGTCAGTTCCTTGGTGCTCAGTAAAGAGAAACCAAATATTGCCTTTCGTTACAGGCATAGTAAATTCAATTAGTACTTATAATTGCCTTTTATCTTAGTCGGTCAGACTGAAATATTTTCAGCATGAGACCTCCAGAGTTTGTGTACAATACTTTAAATTACGAAGAGTTGGAACGGAATCGTATCAACTATATGCCTCCCCAAGCAAGCAATGAAATGTTTTAGAAAAATAATAAACAGCTCTTCTGTCATCGGACAGCTTCATTTTCTTCACCAGATTAGGGTGGTCTCTGAAGTTCTCAGCAGCTGATCTGACAGAATAAAGCTGAAACAAATTGCTATTGCAGTAATCCTTTACTGGCAGTAGGTGCTGGAAGGGAGAGAAATCAACAAGAGGCATATAACTAAATTGGCTAGGACACCAGCCTGTGTAATAAGGTTCTGGCTTGCTGAACAATCTGTTTGTGCAGGTTGATCTGGACATATAAAAAACTTTTCTTTTGGCTGTTGCCTTTGGATGGAAGTAAGGCATCAGACAGAAAACAGCCACAAATGTCAGTTGCACAGGCCTTTAGCAAGTAGACTTGCACCATGAAATGAAAGCACAGCGCTATCAAGGATTGATCCAACCAAGACTGTGGCATGACTGTATGGGAGCTGCCTAATTCTTCTTTCTAAATGTGGTTCCCATATCTGGCATGATACTGAATTTTTTACTTATTTATTTTTTTTTTGAAGATGAATTGAAGACTTCCTTGGGTTGGATCTGACTTCCAAATCAATCAAATTTTTTTCAAATAGAACCAGAGCTACTATCACTAATTGGATCTTCTCTTTATTTTGTTTTACAACTTCATCTGTTTTTCAGCTTTACCAAACTTTGCTTGGCTTATCAGCCAAAAGGACCTGGACAAATCTGAAATTGCTTTAAGGCGAATGTTGCTGTTTATACGGGATTGAACCATATCCCAACTTGTATATATGGCTCTCTTACCCACCCACCAAGAGCCAACTAAAATCCCTGAGAAAGATTTGTGCATGGACAAAATGTCTCCATTGTAACTGGGCTCCAGGTCCGTTTCAGCACATAAAATAATATGGGTTTGTTTATGCCCTGTTTAAGAACACAGTCGGTTACGCAAGGATTTTTTTTTATAGGAGTGTCATTATATCGTATAAAGACAGCTTTGATATGCTCCCTAAATCGTTTGTGTGAATTGGCATTCTCTTACTAGATTGAGTGTACCTATAAAGTTTTTTAAAAACTTATAAACAAAACGAGTGTTTTTCTTTGCTGCCTGCTATGCCTGGAGCTCAATCTGAGAACCACTTCTTTAGGGACATCTGAATGATTCAGATCAGGTGTCATTGCAAACTGGAAATTACAAACTCAACCCCCACTGCACCCCATAGTCCTCTGTGACTTTAAGGGTGACTGAAGTGGGGAAACTACTTCTACTTGTAGTCTCCTCATGCTTTTTCATGAGGCCTTTGCAATAACCCCTTACCCATCATCCTTAGCTAGAATCAAGGTGCATTAACACCCTAAATGCCTTTCTATTGCCTTCCCATTCCTCTGCTGTCTTCCTTCACTTTTGGCTTCAGATTGTAAGTTCCTTGGGAGGTAAGGACCTGTCTGTGGCATTTGATTTTGAAGCTCTTGTCAAGCATTAATGTCATAGATTGTTCTGTCTGTCAGTCAGTCGGTCGGTATTTGTATATGGATAAAGACAGAATAACACTGAAGGATTTCTCAATTCGGGCTCTTAGAGCAAATGCCACTTTCCCACATTAACTTGACAAGGACATGACCAGATGAACACTGAAGGATTCTTTGTTCTGAAGTATAATGACAGGCATAAAGGAAAAGGGATGTTCTAAGTAGGCCACTGTTACCTTCCACATACAAAAAGGAAAGATTCTTCCCGTCTTTCCCTTTTGGTCACTTTTTCATGTTTCTCTTACTGTCTGACCATGGCAAAGAGCTTGCCAAGATTAGCTGATGGCCAAACCATCTTCCATTTCTTGCAGTGATTCTGGTTAAGAAATCCCATCAAGCATAGAAATAAAGTCTCTCTGCATGTCACCAAACTACATCAACTGGGCTATAAATCCAGAAAAGTTTCTTACTTTATGGACTTTGGCACCCAATGCTTATACCATCTGTCCAGATTTTATAATGTTATGCTGGCGTGGCAGTTGGTGTGCCCCATCCAGAGTATTTCCATCGGCATAGCAAATTTAGGACCACTAGATTCTCCGACCATCATATAGAATTACTATTATTTCTTCGAAGTAATGACAGTGAGTTCCTTCTAAGTGCTGCTGTTGCACCAGCTCTGTTTCAGAATTGGCAGCTTCATGGCTATATGAAGGAAGGGACAAGTCTTGCTAGAGGGGGAAAATTCTGTTTGCTCTGGTCCCCTAATTGCAACCACTTCCCCATGGCAATGGAGAAATTGACTGCACCACATGAACACCTTGGTCTGGCCAGCTTCCTAGGGATAAATTTGCATCTTATATTTTATGAACAGATGTGTGGATATGTACCCATCTTTTCATGTTCTAAAAATAAATCATTTATAAACAGTTCCAAAAGTGTTCCAGTTATAGGCAGGTGATATATTGTGGGCATCATCCAATACAGGGTGCCAACGTGAGTAAAATATTGGGGGGCGCAGGTAAACCCCACCCTGCATAATTGATCACATGACGTGGGGTATAAATAGTAAATTTATAAATAGTGGAATGGGATGAGACCATTAGGCTTATCCTCAAAATTTCAGTGTAACTGAACTTCTGTTCTCATGACTCCAACAGTCATGTTCCTGTGGAACATCAACACAGACATGTGATGAAAACACTCACACATCAGCAGTGGGAAGGAATGAAATCCCAACATGGGACGTCCCTATTTACATTGGAGAAATGTTGGAAGGTATACAATAGGGCAATACTGTCCTTGGGCAAGAGCAGACAATGGCTGTGGTTGTACCTACTAGAGGGAACTGTGGGGCCTTTTGAGTCCAAATGGCTTGTGCAATTCTACTGGCAAGTTGTAGGTAAACAATTCCAAAGCACTTTTTAGAGTGCTGCCATTTAGTCCCTTTACTGCTATTTGTAGTTTGCTGCAGGCAAATTTTCAGTATTTTTCAAATGTCTGTCATTAATGCTGGAGTGATGAAGCTGTGATAGACTACACCAGTTGTCATCCCAGAATAGTATCTGTGCCTGCTTTGCATCAATATTCTTTAGCGTTCTGACTTTTAGAAGAATGGTTTTAGTCTAGCATACTTTAGAACTGGATGCATAGGGTTTTTTTAAAAGCAATGTCAACTTGAAAATCATTATGTTAGTCCTGACATACATAGACTTGTTAACACATTTCTTGCAACAAGCATTGTTAAAAAGACTTGGTTACTCTGGAGCTTTGAAACCTTTCTGTCTAGCAGTGTCTTCAGATTTTACCCTGGTGTTGTCTGGCATCCAAAAAGATTCTTGTTCACCTTCCCAGACCCAATCCATCAATACGGCAAGACATCTGCAGTTGTGGTGGCTGTCTAACTGTCAGAGGAAGGTCCAGTTTCGATAGTAAATCTGAGCTGCAGGAAAGAGGAGAGCAGATCATCAGCACAGGGCAGTTGCAGTTCCCTAACAATCCTCACTGAAAAACACAATAATTTTTCAGACCTCTTTAATATAAGAATATAAATGGGGACCTAAAGCAATAATGTTGCCTCCCAGCCTCTAGTAGGGCAGCTTCTGGTCAGGCTTCCAGCCAACCTGGGATAGGAGGAGTCCTGAAGTGCTGTTCAGGGCTTATAGTAGCAGAAGGTCTAAGGACCTTCCTGCAAGTTTCCTTCTTTGTCTTCTGTAGTGCTTAAGGGCTGGCAGGTTGCCAGCCAACCGTGTCTCTAAGCACTTCATTGCTATATTGCAGCATACTGTATTGGACTGTCTCAAGCGGACTGTCTTGCTAGAGTGGTGCATACTCTGGTTATCTCCTGCTTGGACTACTGCAATGCACTCTGCGTGGAGCTACCTTTGAAGGTGACCTGGAAACGTCAACTAATCCAGAATGCAGCAGCTAGACTAGTGACTGGGAGTGGCTGCCAACACCAGTCCTGTAAGGCCTACATTGGCTCCCAGTACGTTTCTGAGTACAAGTCAAAGTGTTGGTGCTGACATTTAAAGCCCTAAACAGCCTCAGTCCTGTATACCTGAAGGTATGTCTCTACCCCCATCATTCAGCCCATACACTGAGGTCCAGCTCCGAGGGCCTTCTGGCGGTTCCCTCACTGCGAGAAATGAGGTTACAGGGAACCAGGCAGAGGGCCTTCTCAGTGGTGGCACCCACCGTGTGGAATGGCCTCCCATCAGATGTCAAGAAAATAAACAACCACCTGGCCTTTAGAAGACAGACCTGTTTTGGGAAATTTTTAATGTTTGATGATTTACTGTATTTTTAATATTTTGTTGGAAGCTGCCCAGTGTGGCTGGGGAAACCCAGCAAGATGGACAGGGTATAAATAAAAAGGTATTATTATTATTATTATTATTATTATTATTATTATTATTATTAATACAGGTGCATCAACTCCGGGGGCTGAGGGGCTGAGGTGTCTTCGGCCCCCTCAATATTTGTTGGAAGGTGATTGGATCCCCTCAATGTTGAGGGGGGCCAGCATGCATCATGCACACATGATGTCACAGCTCCAGTGGCCGGCTCCTCCAAAGTGTTTGGCATCCTCCAGACAACGCAGCATTGCATGCGAATTGTGCAAGATGCCTATGATGTCACACAGACCCCTTTATCATAAGTAAGCTCAATTAAGATTTCCTCAGGTATTTCCTGAACTACTGCACCTTCATTGTACTTGCACTGCCACACTACCTTTTCCTCTCCATACATTTGGCATTCCTCCCTGTGCCCATCCTGGTCTTGTCCATATATAGGGAAGAGTTCAATACTCTGCTCTTCTGATGGTTCCATCAGCACAAGAATTCCACCCCTGTTCCTGTGCTGCCCTGGAGAATTCTCCTAACCCTCCAGAGCAGATATAGAGGGCAGTGGCAGAGCAAGCCGATTGGGCGCCTGGGACGGTGCACGTCCATGGGCGGGGCCAGCTGCCCCCGGAGGCAGGGTCAGCTGGGACAGGACGCTCTGCAGGGCCTCTGGAGTCTGCCTGCTCCCTCCCACTCAGCCGCCCTACAGCTGAGGAGGAGGTAGTGGGCGGACCGTTTGGGGCAGCGCAGAGCCTGCAGAGGCCCAAGCCACCGTGTCACTGCCAGGAGAGATGCGTTGCTCGGGCGCGCTGCAGGACCCGCGGTGAGTACCGCTCGGCATTTTGCCACCCCCCTCAGTGGTGACACCTGGGGCGACCCGCCCCTACCACCCCCTTGCTCTGCCCCTGATGGGGGGGAAGCCTGGGGAGTTCATAAGAGGACAGGGGAAGCCCTGTGGCACTAGTGGGACTCCTTGTTAAGGCTTCCGCTAGCATGTTGGCTTAGTTGAATCTAGCCACTCAGGTTCTTCTGTGAGCTTTTTTGTAATACTTGCATTATGTGGACACTAATTTAATGCTGCACAGCATTAGTAATAGGTCTGTATGAAAATAGATTGAGGTACACCTGGAAATCAGGTCAAATATACTTGCTGTAAAGGTTACTAATAGCTGATAAAGTTATCAAGGAGCGTGAAAAGAAAGCAAAATTCCTAGCTCCGTTGCCGATCCTGTTTCGTTTTGCAAATTTGGTGCAACCATTTCCCCCCACTTAGATAAAATCTCAGAGTGGAATAATTTCAGCTCCTTAATAGTGATTAATTTGGGTGAAAACTTTCCTCACTTAGCTGTTGGCCTGCACTTGGACATTCTTTCAGCTAGCTGTAGTTCATAAAATAATGGAGGGGAATTAAGAATGGTTTATCAAGTTATAAATTAATCATGAGGTACTTAAGGTATTTCAAACTACCAGTACGATAATATTACAGACTTTCAGTCATATTTGACAAATGTCAGTATCTGCTCCTGTGTAACTTGTGATTATACTCAGGCCAACTAACTCTCCAAGATATTAGCTTGCAAGTGCTTAGCGCTTGCAAGAAAATGTTATGGAGCCTTCTATTATTATTATTTTTTTAAAAAAAGGCAAGTAGAATAAGAAACAGCTGCAAATTAGATTCCCAAATCCACTAATGACCATTAGTTACTGTAACAGAAAATCATAGTTCTGATTTTTCAAATGGAATATTTGTTCTCCTTACTGATTTAAATTGACATTTATAGACTTCTTTGAAATCTCCCCTTGCAGCAGAGCTTTCCAAAACTGTGTGTCGTGACACATTAGTGTGTCAGCTGCAGTGTGTAGGTGTGTCGCACGAGTGCTCCGTTGCTCCTCCTGGGGCTGGAAAGGGTTATTTAACCTCAAGTTTGCTAGTAAAACTGAATTACTGTGTCGTGAAATGATGCATGTCCAAAAAGTGTGTCACCAACTTGAAAAGTTTGGAAAGCTCTGCCTTATAGGTTTGCAAGGCTTAAACTGGTTTGCCATGGCTCCCCAGAAGTGTTTTCAAAGTGTAGGGCTCAGCCTGGTTCATGCAAAATTAAAATAGATGGGGGAGTTTTTGAACACTGGCAGAATGCATTCCCCTATTCAATAGACCAGTCTTCTTCCTACCAGAGCTAAAACGAAATTTCTCAGAGGAGATTTTTTCTGAGGAAAATGTATGAGATTTTTTCATTTTCCTAACACCCCCCCCAAAAAATGGGCATGATGCCCATTTTCCTCAGATTATCCTCCAACATTTTTATTCTATTTTATTATATCTTATTTATGGTGGCTGCCATATCCCCCCCAACAATGCCCTGGAATAATATAATACCCTGGGACATTGTGGATGCACAATGGTAGCAAAACTATCTGCATATTTGGTGCTGTTGCCACTAGTATCATCAGCATCAAACAACAGCAACAAACCTTAGGAGGGGGCAAAACATACCATATGCATTTCCCTCTAGTTCCTACATATCTGGGTCTATGTATTTTTTTAAAAAAGAAATAACAACTTTTATTGAAGCCTTCCCCCCCCCAAAAACAATAAACTTTAAACCAGGCATAGGCAAACTCGGCCCTCCAAATGTTTTGGGACAACAATTCCCATCATCCCTGACCATTGGTCCTGTTAGCTAGGAATCATGGGAGTTGTAGTCCCAAAACATCTGGAGGGCCGAGTTTGCCTATGCTTTAAACAAAGAATACAAGGCATGCATGTCATTGGTTGCACAACATTCACCACTGGCTGGAAACCGCAGCTTGGGGGAAGTGCTGCTTGAGAGCTTGCCATGGGTATCAGTTAGCCATTAGGAGAACAGAAATGCTGAACTCGATGACTCTTTGGCCTGGATAGCAGGCTATTCTCATCTTCTGATCTTCACTGGTCCACATAGCTTTGGACTCTGGTTTCTCTTAGCTTGGAGACTAATATGTGCACGAACATGTATGAACACACGTTTACTTCAACGCCGGTGACTTCTCTAAGTTGTGATAATAATGACAATTACATTTGAAGTGAGAGTAAATGGTTGCTTCCCAACGACCCACTTTGTTTCACATGGATTTTGTGGTGAAGTTAGACAACGTCTGCTACTTACTGAGCATTCATCCTGATTTGTTTGTGGGAAGGTTAGATGACATTTCAGTTTGTTTAACTGTCACCTTTCCTTATCATCTGATTTTTTTAAAAGTGAATTTGTTGCACAAGAGCTTTGTATCAACTTTAATTGTGCAACGTGGATTTGAATGCCGCTGGGAAACAGCAACAGTTTGAAACTGTCTATTGTCTGTGACACACAGACCTTTATAAATTCATCTAACACAACTGCATAAACAGACTTGCCATTTCAGTTCTGTGATAGGATATCTCTGCATCTCCTAGTGAATATTTCTGCTCCCTTGTTTGTTGAAGTTCAGAGGTGCCCTGCTCAAAACTAAGCCATTTTCATGGAGCATAGATTTGTATAGGAGAATACCGAAGAGGCACTTTCCACATGGATTTGTGCCCCCGTGTCGGGAATGCTTTACATACCTGCAACCTTGCAATTAATAGAATTTATATTTCAATAAACCACAGCAGTCCTTTGCCAGATGTTCTAATTGTGTAAAAATTAGTTTATGAACTTACCCGCTCCTCAAGCATACCAAAACTGTAGCCTGAACATTATTTGCATAAACTGGTTGAAGTCAGCATAATCTTATATATCATCTGCAGAGTTAAAGTTTCACAATTGCAAATCCCTGGCAAATCAAGTACAGATGGACCTCTTTTGCCCTCAGGCCTCGGCCTGTCAGCTCACTTCTCTCACTTGTATCTTTCTCCCGAACATTTTTCACTACTAGTAGTCATTGAAAACTGTTTATGTAGATACATTGCAGGTACTAAACATGACACTGAACATTAGTCATGTGGGCCTTTCCCCTTTGATCACATTTCCTGACAAAATAGGGTTGGCATGTAATTCTGGGCGTCTGGTTGTACCACCTGGAAAAATTTGCTCTGCCAATCAGCAGATGCCAGACAGATTGTTCCAGTTTGTTGCGAGATGTTTCAGATAAGGAGGAGTCAGCCAAATAAATGGTTAAACCTGAGCTGGCAAATTCCATCAGGTACTCGCAGAAAAATCAACGAAGGGGCACACGTGGTCTTAACAGCCTAAAGCGGTGTTGGATGCAAGGGTGTTAAAACCAAAGCGATGATCATTGTTTTAGTGTGCCCTAATGTCTAAATAATAATAATACTTGCAAGTTGTTAAATCTGTTTGCAAGTTATTAAAAGTCACATTACCAATTCTTGCTAATAGTGGGGTATTAGTGAAGGGGACAAAAAGGCATGTTTTGAATACAGAAGGGCTGGCAGTCTCGGGATTTGTTTCTGATTACTTTAAGATTTAACCATATTTCCTTTGCTGGTACCCAGTTGCTATTTATTTGGCTTTAGTCTTTGATCTCCCTTATGCTGGCACATCATAAAAAACATATCCCTGTTCA
Source organism: Podarcis gaigeae (assembly GCF_964106915.1). Lineage (NCBI taxonomy): Eukaryota > Metazoa > Chordata > Lepidosauria > Squamata > Lacertidae > Podarcis > Podarcis gaigeae. The sequence goes on from NC_139680.1 coordinate 59,380,168, forward strand.
AGTTCTGTATTATGCAGTTGCTTTTTTCCTTGGTATGTTCGCCCGGCTAGCTGCGCATACAGAATAAGACTCTCTTTGTTTTTGATAGAGTCCAGGTGTTTATCGCTAAAGCTTACTAATGGATTTGACCGCAAAAATATACATGCAAGAGGCAAGCTGAAAAATGAATGGCAAAACTACTGGTTTGATAACCTGAGGCCTGCTGTACAGTAACCAAACAACACCCACCCTTGCACAAAGTGAGTTCTGTGAAAGCCCGAACGTTGAATTCCGTTCTTGGTTTGTGCTGGGCAAAACCATTACCTGCCACAAACTAAAATTTGAGGTTTCCATTAAGCAGAAACTTACTTTGTACCACAGATCTTGTTAGAACTTGTTTTGTTTGGAGAAAATGGCAATTAATTTTGTTCCATGGGAAACAATGGGCCCTGACTTCTATGTGGGCCTGTAGTCATCAATATGGAAAGTTGTCATTGGTAGAAGAAAACTATTTCCTGCTTTCTTATACAGTGGTACCTCAGGTTAAGTACTTAATTTGTTTCGGAGGTCCGTACTTAACCTGAAACTGTTCTTAACCTGAAGCACCACTTTAGCTATTGGGGCCTCCTGCTGCTGCCGCGCCACCAGAGCACAATTTCTGTTCTCATCCTGAATCAAAGTTCTTAACCTGAAGCACTATTTCTGGGTTAGCGGAGTCTGTAACCTGAAGCGTATGTAACCCGAGGTACCACTGTATCCAGTTTGTAACAATGGTCAAACAATAGTTGACAATGTTTCCCTGCTAGGGAAAACTACTGCTATAGGCCACCCCAATCTCTGGCGAGCTGTAGCAAAATTTCAGGGGTCTTGGCACTTAACCAGGTTTTGTGTTTCTTTGGAATGAGGCACAACGGAGACTAGTGTAGGCCATATTCAAAAAGTGAAAATGCAAACACAAAAGTACTCAAAAAAGGAGAGGTTTTTGAACTATTTTAAAAGAAACTACACTTCCGACATGGGTTGCCATACGTCCAGATTTCCCAGGACCTTTGAACAATTTCCACCTGGACACTATTTCCGAAGGCTGAACCCCAGCAATGTCTGGGGATTCCAACCATACTGCAACCCCAGACCTAGTGTCTTTAAGAAATATTGTTTATTTTACAAACTGGGTTTGGTTGGAGGGAGTTCAGAACAGTACATCCCCAGAGTTTCTCTTGTTGCTCCTTTCATTGCTTCAGCAAGCTTGGGTCCCAAGGCATGGCTTCCAGCCTCTCAGTGCAGCCTCTCCCACCAGTCTGCATGGAGTTCTACTGGGCCCACCCTTTCTCCCTCACAAAAGCCCTTCTCAAAAACCTTAGTTTTAAAAGGACACCTTTTTCCTGTGGTGACATCATTCCCTCTGTTCCTATGGCAGCCTCCCTCTCCATGCCAGCATCGTCTTCTGCTTGGTTGAGGGCTCCCATTATAAAACAAACCAAGCCATTATATACCTTTTGTGTCTTCAAGGACACTAGGCAGGCCTCATGAAGAAGCTAGATGGTGTTATTTCCAGCCCTTGCTAAATTCATGAATTTGAGTTTGTTTAAATTCTTACCCTAATGTAGAGATTTGGGGGCGGGGAGTCCTGCCCACCAAACTCATCACACTATTCACACTGCTATATGTATATATTTTAAAAAGATATTATAGTGGGAAAAGGCCCACAGGTTACAAAGAAGCCAAATTCTTCTCTAGATTGAGAGAGCCAATATTTTATATATTAAAAAGACAGCACATATTTTTCAATACAAACAGCAGCCATTAATGAAGGAACCGCAGGGGGAAAACGTTATCCAAGAGATGACTAGATCTTTGCCATCGGTGATGAGAAAATGCCATGACCCAGAAAAATACAAGTCTCTCCTCCACTTTGGTATGTAACGGAGAATTGCTTGGAATGCCGGAACCAAAGCAAAATAAACACACTCAGCATTGCCTAATGAGCAGAAGGGCTTTAACTCTGGCTGCTGGAGACAATCCCGGGTCCAGGAAAACAGCAATTTGTGCACCTCTTATATTCAACAGTAGGACTTGTATGGACATTGAGTATGTGTCAAAGAGAATCTTTGTGCCAGGAAGTGACAGAGGGATATGAAAATAATCCCCGGAGTGCATCTGTTCCTGTTAGATTTCTGGATAGCTTTTCCAAATACCAATTTTATATATAGGTTCCATTTGATTATGAACACTCACATTTTTAAAAGGGTGCCATCTCTTTCTGAGGGTACAGCTCTCACCCTCCGAAGCATACAGCTGTATTCCAGACACAAATTAACAGCTGCAGTTTGATTGCTGCTGAAACCTTAAATACTTGCACCTGTTGTTAACTCTGTTTTGTGGTTGTGCATTTTGTAGCTCTTGTTATTTGAAAAATACAGCCCCCGGGCTCTGCTCTTCAAGCCTTTTGCAGCAAAGCAGACCCAGCTTGCTTTAGTGTGGATAAGGGCTCTGCAGGCCCAACGCGTGCATCTGCTACATCAGCAAATGTGTGTACAGAACTGGGTGTCAGCATGGTTGTGGCACTGTGAAATTATGAGGGGCACCTACAGTTGCGCACAGCAGGGAAATCTGATGCTACTTTCATGAGCCAAATTCACTATGACCAGAACAATCTGTGCTAAAACCAAGACAGGAGTGCCTGGCGTCACGAAGAGTTGGACACGACTAAACAACTAAACAGCTTTGAGATGTCACCAGTGTTTCAAACATGCCATGAGGGCTAGAACCTTTTTGTTTAGTTTTGTTGTTGTTCTTTTTTATAAAGAGGCTGAGATTCTTAGGAAACTGAATTCTGCACTCAGCATTCTGTGTCTTTTCGGAATGTCTGTGGGTTTGCACCTTACAGCCTTTTGTGTTATTATAAGACATAACACAATTATGGTGTGTGAAGAAAGGAGGGAAGATAGGGCTGGGATGAGGACATGTAGTCTGATCTCACTGAAACCATCAAAGGGAATCTTGCAAAGAAGTTTGGAAAGAAAGGAATGCCATTTTACTATGGATAGGAGACGACAGATACCCTCCCTCATCTGATGGTCAGAATTATTGTTTATTACAAATTGTATGCCAAAAGTTAGTTTTTGAGCAGTCCCCTTTAACAGTAGGTCTTTAACAGCAATTAGTAGGTATAATGTTTTGCTCTATGCCATGAAACGCACCTGCAAATCAAAGGTCTATGAAAGGGACAAAAACAAGCTGTTAGTTGGCCAACCCTTTACCATGCAATAGGAACAGTATTAATTTAATTGTCCTACCCTGCACTGGGTGAAATGCAGTATTGGCTTGGCAAATAGTTAGCAGCTGGTGGCAGGCAGTGTTTGTCCTTAAGTACACTTTCATTTGGCCTGTGGGATCGTCCTGGAGATTCTTCACTCCACCATATGCTTATCATGCCTTTTTCTGTGGCCCCAGGCGATAATGACAATGGCCTTGGAAGAAAATTTCAAAAAGTGCAGCTGCTTTATTAAGCATTTGATTTAATTACGGCATTTGAGGCTGGTATGTGCTAGTTCAGGCTTGTTTCTCGATAGCTTTGCTTATGTAGCTTTGCAAAATATGGGGTGACTTTCTAGCAGAAGAGATGGCAATAAGCACCAGATCTTGTCTGGTCCAAGCTGAACCCTCATCTTCTCCTCAGAGTGCCCCAATCAAGAGATTTCAGAATACCCTATGAATACATGCTAACCTTATCTTGGAAAACTGGCTTGGAGTAACTCTTACTGGTAGTGAATGATCAGTGTCAAGGCTTTAAAACAAGGCTGAGGAAGCTCTTGACCCTGCAGAAAGTACATTGTTGCATCCAGTGATACAGTATTTTTGGAAAAATGTCGCATGAGGGAGTTTTGCTCAGTGACATAGCTGTTTATAATTTAGGACTTGACTCAGTTGCAGGGTAAACAGAATGTTCCTGAAGGGGAAAGGAAAGATACCACAATGGATTCAGTTTTGGGCTCTGTGTGTGTGGGCTTTCCAGATCTTTCTATTTTGGTCTGTACTTAGCATTTCCAACAGCACAGCAAAGGCTCTGGGGTTGCACTGTGCATTTACATCTCGTAGTCAGGAACCAATTCCTAAGAATAAAACACAGGGATGCAAAATGGTCCATCTGTCTATATCAGGGCTTTTGCCCATGGAATAAAGTGTGTGTATTTGTATGTATTTGCCCGGTTCTCCCTTTCCTCATTTAATTTCTACAACAACTCTGAGAGCAGGTGAGGCTAAGAGGCACTGATTGGCCCAAGGTCACCCAGTGAGCTTCATAGTTGAGTCTGGATCTGAACCCTGGCCACCCAGGTCCTAGTCCGACACTCTAGCCACTACACAACACTGTCTGTCAGTAAGAAATATTTCTCTTTATATTATATCAATTATTTCTACCTTTGCACCTATATATACAAGTTACTGTATGCAAATATGCTATCTCCTTTGAACTTTTAATGAACCTTTGAACTCCAATGAACTTTTAGTTGATTGGGGGTTGCTGGCTTTTCCTTGCTAGCTCCAGTCATTCACGAACATATGCATTTGTCGGTTAGCTTTCTATGGAGGTACAGAGCATAGAATTGATTGATAAAAACAACAGTGAAATTCAACAATTCAACCTCCCAAGTAGAATCAAATAAAAGCAGCCAGCACTAATACCCCAGCAGCCAGAACTAATACCCCAGCAAAAAAAAATGAGTATATTGTTTAAGAAAGCATAGCTAAAAGCAACTACCAGGCACCTTCCCCAAACAATTGCCTGGAGGGAAATGCCTTGTGAAATAAAAGGCCTTAGGTAGATAGCAAAACAGAGCAATGGAAGGGGCCAAAGGGCTCTCTCTAGGCAGGGAGTTCCATAAGATGCCACCACCAAGAAAGTCCTGCCCTATGGTTCCTCAGACTGGGTGAGAGTAAGGACTGGATGAGGCACAGCCCAAGGAAACATCAGCAACTATAAATGATGGGAATAATTAAATCTAGGAGGAAGCAATCCCTAACATATGACAGGGGGTCTGTGACCTACTCCAGAAAAGACATGTGGAATTCTACTGTATTCTCCTCAGTTACAGCTTCTGAATTCTCCTGAGTTACAGCCCCACATGAATCACATAACAGAAGTCCTGAAAGGAGCTTACCATGTCATGGACGATGGTCGCAAAACTGGCATCAAGGCGGAACAACTACATATGGCTTACTATGCAGAGTGAGTGTGGTGTTCCTTACTACTGCTATAGCATTCTTTTGTAAGCCGCCTTGACATTTTGGAGGTGGGGGTGTCTATTTCCCCCAAATAAATACTAAATAATACAATCTGGAACACCCTTATACTGTGCATTTATTCCTTTAGGAGCATTATGATCCCTTCAAGACTTGGCAGATTTCCCACCCTACATAGATAATCAATGCAACCCAGTAAATCCTGGAGCAACTCCACTACAACCCACTCAATTACTTTGCCCACAAATGACATATGGCTCAGCTAATGCCTTCTTGGAACTCACTGGCCCCTATGTGCAGGATTGTTCTCGGCTATATTTATATAGTTAAACTAGAGAGGGTAACAATTCATTCCTGGAATACTAGTCAATTTGAGTCATCTGTATCTAGTACATCTTTAATCTTAGCCAGAAATGCATGATTAGAAGAGGTTGTTTAATTCTCATGTGGAATTCAGCTGAGCTGCAAATATTGTAAACAAAAGGGGTCTTTCAGATGTGGTTGAGAACTTTTGAAGTGGATCTTGTTGAGAGGAGGACAGTTGCATGGACAGAAAATCTGTGGCTATCTTGCTGCACAACATTTGCGCTGTTTAGTTGAAAATGTTTATGTGGATTATTTATTTATTTGGGGAATGTGACATTCAAAGTAGTATTCAACAGGCCTTCATGGCAAGAGGTCTTTGAAACTGGTAGGGAGGCTTGGTGACCAAGGAGGACCACAGACAGGGCAAAGTTTTTCTGGTTTCCTCCCCATCTTCCTCCCTTGCAATGGTAATGTGGACACATTGCGGTTGTCCAAATATTTATGCACCTAATTTAACAAAGGCTATTTAACCTTGTACGGCCTGGTGTGGGTTCATGCCACAATAAACCTGCATTAATGGGGGATTGTCCCTGATAAGTGTTTATAGGATTGCAGCCTCAATTGTTTAGTCTTAAAAGCACCACACAGAACTGTTAACAGGGGCCTCCATATACTCCTAGGCCCATTGAAAAGATCCTGCCCCCTCCAGCTTATTCACTTCTACATCATCATCAAAATTAATTTATTCCTTATACCCCACCCATCTGATTCGGGGGGCATTCTACAGGGTGGGTTCTCTGCCTGGTTCCCTGTAGTTTCACTTCTCACAGTGAGGGAACCACCAGAAGGCCCTTGGAGCTGGACCTCAGTGTCTAGGCTGGATGATGAGGGCGGAGACAGTCCTTGAAGTATACAGGGCCAAAGCCATTTAGAGCTTTAAAGGTCAACACCAACACTTTGAATTGTGCTCGGAAACATACTGGGAGCCAATGTAGGTCTTTTAGGGCTGGTGCTATATGGCACCAGCAGCCTCTCCCAGTTACCTGTCTGCAATCTGGATTAACTGAAATTTCTAAGTTGCCTTCAAAGGTAGCCCCACATAGAACACACTGCAGTAGTCCAAGTGGGAGATAACCAGAGCATGTGCCACTCAGGTGAGACAGTGCATAGACAGGTAGGGTCTCAGCCAGTGTACCAGATGGAGCTGGTAGACAGCAGCCCTGGACACAGAATTGACCTGTGCCTCCATGGACCACCTTGAGCTGTTTGGAGAAATGTGTGTGTAATACTGATAAGCAAATAGTAATAAAAAATGATAAGCCTTGTTGCCCCTGATTTTGAATTGGAAGCATGAACAACAGCAGCAGCAGCAGCCTTAAAAAAAAAGAAAGAATCTGGGACACAGTTGGGATGTTCAGGCCTGCAAACTCTGACCTTTACATGTAGGTCCTTGGCAGATCCAATGTGTGGCTGTCAGCTGGGACAGGCTTGGCTGGGTGGGGTGTTCAGGAAGGTGCAATTCATGTTCCCATACTTCACATAGGCTCTGTACCCCAAGTTCTCACCTGAACCAACCCCTGCACCATTCTATTTTTTGTACTAGCTTTTAATTTGTCTTAAAACTATACAGCCTTTATACTCAGAACAACCCTGCCAAGTCACTTACAGTATAATTTTAGTGGTCAAGTGCAGATTTATTTAAAATTTCTTTCAGTGGCTGTGATGCAAAGAACCATAGAACGAGCTTCACATACCAAATTGGGCTTGGGGCTTTCAGATCCCACCCCTTTTTAAGCGGAGAGGCTTTCAAAAGCAGCTTTTAATGTGACATTGGAGTCTGCTGGTCAGAACATCCCTCTGGCAGATACCCAAGATTTTGGACTCGCCTAAGGTAGATCTTCAGATCTCAACCCCTGATTTTCCTTTAATTGTTTTTCCAGTTCTCACTGATATATAGCGAATAAGATTCACTGTAAGAGCACTGTTAGGAATAGTGTTGACATGTTGCAGTTTAGAATATTTGAAGCTATGGGAATGTCCTTTTAAAAAGGCTTAATTTAAATAGCTCGCACAGAATGGATACAAAATAGCACTGTGTGATGGGACTGAATCATACCTTGTAAAATGTTATGAAACAAGAACCCCAATCCAGATCCTATTAATGTCAACCATAGGAATCTTTCCTTTGCTTGCAGTGGATTTGGATAAGATACTAAGACACAGCTATTTATTCAACTGCCAAGAGCTCCCCCAACATTAAAGGAACCATATTTTATTTTCTGAGGGGGGGGGAGCCAAATATTGTAAAATGAAAACATTTCCTGTAAATGTAATCCTTAGACGCCAGATTTCAGCATAAAACAAAAAAGCTGTGAGACAGGGAGTTCTGTTCAGCATGCACAAGTGTGTGTGTGTGTGTGTGTGTGTGTGTGTTTCTGCCTCAGGGCTTCTCACTTTTTTGTTCTATGCACATCTTTCACTGCATAAGAAACCTCCTTTGAAACTCCTCATCGGTTGTCAGGCAGCAATGAGAACTCCATTTGCCAGGGAAAGGGAGACTGAATCACAGAAACTCTAATAAATATGTGCTCTGGTTCCCATTTAAGAATAGTCCCCCATTAGGGTTGCCAGGTCAGGAGCATACCAGACCCTGTGATATCAGGACCCAAGCCTGAGACCTAGAGGTGGCCCCTGGTGATGTCACGGGGGAACCCCCTAGTGATTCTTCCTCTGCCTCCCATATAACACCAAGCCCTGGAGATGGAGATTAATTGGGAGAGGGGAGGAGGGAACGGAACAGGGCAGATCCCCTGCCCCAAGAGTCTATGCAGTAACTTGCAACTAGTACCTGCGAGGCTGAAGCTTGCCAGCTTAATGCATAGCCTTCTGCAATAATAATAATGCTCCAATCTATACAACCATAACATCCCAAATGGAGGGCAACTCAGATCAAGGCTGTTCAGATCCAAGGTGCGGAGTCATTTGGCCTGGGCCTCAGATTTAGACGGCCGTTAATCTATCAGCATTTTGTAAGTTCTGCCATTTGTTTCTTAGAATGTAATTGGCACATGCTCTCAAGTTTGAGCTGCATTTGCTCAGGAAAACAAACCAGGACAGGAGCAATTCTTTCCCCCTTCTCTTCTTTTGCCCTTGTACTGTAGGCTAACTTCCTGGTAACCTCTTTATATTCACTGTTCATGAGGAAATTTTGTACCTGTCAAGTAGTATTTGTTGCTGCGCTAAGCTACCTTAGTAGACAGCTCAATAATAAAAATAAATTTGTGCAGAAAGCATAATCTACAGGACTGTAGCTTAGAATGGCATGGGGCACCTTTTCTTTTAAAAGAGTTGAATCTGACCTCTCAGTTTCTCTACAATGCATGGATCAAAACCTTAATACACATTCCTGCCCACTCCTGTCCTGATAAACTGCTAGCAGCCTTAACAGAAATAGCTCTTAAAAGCAAAGCTGCTGTTTTGATTAGCAAAACTAGCAAAGCCAAACCTGACAATAACGCATGTGCTTTAGATTTCCCTGGTTTGAGGCACTGTTTACTCTGGCAGTGCTATCATTAAGCGAAGCTCCCCCCCTCCCCAAAGCTGTTACATGGTAGACTGATATTGGCTGACCCTGAAGCAAAAAATTTGAAAACAGCACATTTATTTTCCCCCTAATGCTGAACACGCATGCAATGAGGCATACTTTGGTCTAGCTTGGAAATTTTTCAAAATCGCAACTATTTGTCCCCCGTACTTTGTCTTGCATGTTTTTTTCTCCAAGTGAGGATAAAGTAACATGTTGAAAACTGATCTTGGGGCACTGGCAGCTGTATGTTTCTCAGGGAGATGGAGCTGAGGTCCAGTGCACACAGGCAGATTTTCCTGTGTTTGAAAGAATACAGTGGGTGAGATCCAAAGGTATCTCCTGCTCACAAAGCATTGCATTGGGGGAGGGGGGAGATGCTCTTGCACAAACATGAGAACTTGTCTATTATAGAGCAGTGTGTGAAGTCTGAAGCACACACTCAGGCAATCATTTGTGGGTCAGTGCTAGAGGCCGTTTCCCACTAGAAACTCACAGTTATTTAGGTCACTTCCCAGTGACCTGTTTCCTGAGCCTTCATTCTGATTTGTTTGCTGGGAAGTAAGATGACAATGGCTGTTTATGGAACATTCATTTTGATTTGCTTGCAAGGAGGTTCAGCGATGTCAGATCAACTAAGTACTACGCCACACTTTCCAGTGCAATTTCCCAATGATGTTCCATATCAGAAAACAATCTGATTTTGGGAGTGAGGAAATACAGTCGTACCTTAGAAGTCAACAGAATCCATTCCAGAAGTCCGTTCGACTTCCAAAATACTCAGAAACCATAGCATGGCTTCTGATTGGCTGCAGGAAGCTCCTGCAGCCCATCGGAAGCTGTGGAAGCCCCGTCGGATGTTCAGCTTCCAAAAATAGTTCACAGACTGGAACAGTCACTTCTGGGTTTGCGGTGTTTGGGAGCCAAACCACTCGGGATCTAAGCTGTTCAAAAACCAAGGTATGACTGTAGTATTTTTGCTCAACGCCTCTAAACCAACTTTCATTGCACAACCTGAATTTACTAGCATGTGACTGATTCCCATCCAACAATAAGAATGGTTTGGAAGTGATCTTAGTTGCAATCAAATATTTCTCTTTCTCCATGAGTCAATGACATTACATGACTAGCAGTTTTATACAACATTGGCCTGTGTGTATTCATTTTCTTGTAAGACTCCAATCAGATGCATTAAGCTGTTGGATCCCAACAGCGAAATCTGCTGCCATTCCTCCTGCTCATGTTAATGCTGCCACCATGCTGACACACAGGCCCGAAGCTAACCATGCTGTCAGGAAGGGTGATAGGATTTGGAGAGCAGCGGTTCATAGATAGGAGCTAGTGAGTTTCTTTTGTGAACCCTTAATAAATAGAACATTTCACTTTACCCTCCAATAGCATAACTCAAACAATAGTTTTATGCTTGGGTGTATATAACTAAATAATGAAAGCTGGTTTAAGAAAGTGCCTTGATAAGTTTGCTTAAATTTGGGACTGAATCTATGCTCTTGTAGCTGTTTTGTGTTGTTTCAGTAACAAACAAAACAGAACCTAATGCAGGACAAACAGAAGAAAACACTCAATTACAATTTTCATTTCATAAGCATTTGCTATTATTACCCAGCACTTATGACTTTACAGGTTGAAACATGACTTACACCTCAAAAATGATAAGCATGCTGGAGTAAAGTAGTAGTTTGGTGGCCCACTCATATCAGAAATGGGGCCGCCACATTCTCTACTAGCTGCAACTTCTAGACAGTCACTAAGGGCAATACAGTACAGGAATCTAACTTCTAGGTTGTCAAGACTGTCCTTGAGTCAAAGTAAAAAATTCAAAGGTTTGCCAGACCAGATCTTAAAGCATTTGTTCCTAGCTGCTCTTCTTTTTCCAAAATGCCTGTGACCTGTTGCACTTCCACAAGGTCTTGTATGAATTTTCCCTTCCTTGCTCCCCATTTCCATGGCTATGCCAGCCAGCTGTCACCTTACTGGCAGCTGTCAGTGAGTTCTGGTGATTTCATGCTGTTGATATGCAACCCTCCCATACTTTATTCTAGACCAAAACCCACTGGCCATCTCATCTTGCCTCCAGTACATAGATTCCTGAGCAGATGGGCCAGAGCTACGCATTGCACACAAAGCAAAAAATGGGGTGACCAACCTTGTATTGCCCCACGTTAGGGATATTATTTGCACATTACTTTCATTGAGTGTGCAATCTGCGTATCTGTTTGTGCAAATAGCTGAGCTATTTGTACAGTTATGCACATGTAATGTTCAATGAGTATACAGTCTGGTTACATGTATAGGTAAAGGTAAGGTGACAATGGGGTTGTGGCAATCATCTCGCTTTCAGGCCGAAGGAGCCAGCGTTTGTCCACAGACAGCTTTCCAGGTCATGTGGCCAGCATGACTAAACTGCTTCTGCCACAATGGAACACTGTGACGGAAGGCAGAGGGCACAGAAATACCGTTTACCTTCCTGCCACATCAGCATCTATTTATCTACTTGCACTGGCATGCTAAGGTTGGCATGTATACATAACTGCTAGGTTGGCATGTATACATAACAACTGAGATGTGCATATCAACAAGTGTGCACTCTTTCCTATGAATACTTGGTTTATGTGCAGAGACAGCTATGCTCAGTTGTAAATGTGAACAAGCCTAATCCCAATGTGGGTTGAGGAGGCATTTGCTGTAGAGAATCAGTACTTAACGCTTCACCTGCTGCCATTTTGTCCTTCCTTCAACACACACACTTTGATCCTCCCCACAGTTTCCCCCCACTGAGCTCTGGGAGCTCTGGGAGACCAATTTCTGGAGAGCATCTGCAAGAGAGAATCAGATGGGTTAAATACCTGCTGTCCCCACATTATCAATAAGTGGTACACTTGTATTTTGGAGTAAAGCAAATATTTGATGAAGTATCATATAGTCCAAAACTTAAAAACAATAACTTTCTACCTCTTCATGCCCAAAAATTCACATGTAAATGTGGGCTAAGCCAATGGGTTTGGGTAAAGACAAAAATCTAACTGACGTCTAGATAATCATTGATCTATGTTGAGGCAGAAAATAAAACTGACCCTAATTGGCAAAATGAAGATGTTGCCATTGGTGGCTTGTGGCAGGCTTCCCGGGAGTAACTGGCCTGAGAGTGTCCTGAAAGGGATTTCCCTTCTCTCAACTTTGCTGTATCCCACCGGCTGCGTCTGAGAGGACAGGAGGTTAGCAGGGAAGCCATGGCGCACTGACAGTGAGTCCAGCAGACAGAAGTTTGGCTCGGCTCTCAGCTGCACTTGAACGTCTGCTAAGCATGTGATGAAAGAGGGTTTTCAAGTGTGCCAGCTGTGGAAAGGTTAATAAAATATAACAAAACTAATTCAGAGCATTAAAGCTTCAGGCTTTGCTGATTTTATGCTTAAAAACAACATGTCAGACGAGTGGAGCTAACAATTTGCCTTTCTCGTGTGCCTGCTTTCTTCCCATTTTTATGCTTGGAGGTCTTCCAGGTGGTCATTTTTGTCATCATCTATTTTGTCACCATATGCTATTGACCCACGCACAGCCCATGGTGCAAATGGTGGCTGTCACCTGTTTTTAAACCATGGTTGCCTTGTGCATCCTTGATAGAAACAATGGCAGACTTGGGTACCATGGTGCCCTGTGCGAGGCCAAAATTTGGTGTGTCCCTCCCCCTCCGCCCCAGTCCTCACACAGCCTTTCCAAAAATGAGTAAGTTTTGGAAAGGAAGTGCAAGGGCCCAGAGCCCTTCTGTGTCCTTCCCAAACCCTCAGAAAGCACCAAGTAGGCTTTGGGAAGGAGGTGGGTGGACTCTAGGACCCTGTTAGAGCCTCATGCCTCTTTCTGGAAGCCCAGGGCCTCGCTTATTGGGCTTTGAGATGGTGCCCCCTCGGCTCAGTGCCCAATCATGTGCACCACTCAGACAGCTCTAATTCTGCCCCATTAGAAAACCACTTAACACTGCATATTGAGTTCTTCAATTCCCAGTTGTACTTTTCATCCCGCCTGCAATGGGGTTGACACCTCATTCTCCACTCTTTGCACCATGATATGTAGTGGAATGGATATAAAAACTTATGGAATACGCAGAAATGGCGAAACTTGCCGGAAGAGTAAGAAATCAAGATAACAAACTTTTTAATAAAGGAATGGAAATGGTTTATTTAATATTTACAGATAAATTGTAAACAGTTAAGATCATTGGCAGGATTATTATAATAACCTGCAGTTTTATAAGAGTGCATATTGAAAGAAGATGAATAAATGAGCAAATTAAGTTAATTTGGATATGCAGAGGATATTAAAGATCAGTTTAAGGAACCGCAGAAAGAGGGGGAAGGAAGTCAAGTTTTGAAATGTTAAAATGATTGTAAAATTAGTGAAATGTATAAACTTGAAAAGTATAAATAAGTTTTGGAAAAATGGAACTATAAAAACAAAATGATGAACAGCAAGAGAGAGAGAGAGAGAGAGAGAGAGAGAGAGAGAGAGAGAGAGAGAGAGAGGTAGTGGAGCATCCATCCCTTCTTGCATTTGGACCATTCACTATCTACTCAAAGTGTGGAGTCCACCCTTTCATATATGTTGTCAGTAGGAACAGGGGAAGTGACTGTATACCGAGTCAGACCATTGGTCCATCTAGCCCAGTATTCTGTATGCTTACTGGCAGCAGTTCTCTAGGATTTCAGGCAGATGTCTCTCCCAGCTGTACCCTGGAAATGCCAGGGATTGAACCTGGCACCTTCTGCATGTAAACCAGCTGCTCTGCCACTGAGCTATGCTTCTGCCCCTAGTTGCCTTAGTGAAATATACTCGGAGTCGAGAGTGGATTTCATGCTCTTTATTCAGGTCATAGTAGTGAGGAGGAATGAATGTTTCCCCAAAATATCTGCTTTATATACATTATCTACAATGGGCTGCACATGATTGGCTAATTCCGGGATTCTCCTGTAGGCCAATCAGGTTGTGGATTCATTTCCATCTGGAGCTGGATTGGGTGGCTCCTGCGAACCAATCATACTGCTGCATTGTTCCAGGACCAATCAGACTGCTGCATTTTGGATCCTATTGTTCCAGGACCAATCAGACTGCTGCATTTTGGATCCTATTCAACTCTGTACATAACACTTTGTTTGTTGCAATCACGCCAATACCAGAGTCCTGTGACATGTGAGACCTGACTGAAGGTGGAAGGAACATGAGGGGGAAAATTCCCTATTTTATCAAGGAACAGCACAGGCTAAAATGTCCCTTCAACTCAGGAGCATAGTGACTGGATAAAACAAGACTGTGGCACACGCTCAGTCATTAAGGTGGAGTGATCCAAAGATGTGAATTGAGAAAGGGCAACACTGGAATCAGATCACTGGCTGACTCAGTCTGTCTAATTGGATTGTTGTAGCATCCCAAGAAACAGAAGGAAGGTTTTCCTACTAGTGCAATAATAATTAGGCACTAGGAAAACCACCGGGGGGGGGGGGGGGGCTGTGTGGATAAATCTCTTACTGTGAAATGTAAAAAAAAAGTTACATAAACATTTGTCAAGAATGGTTTTGGTGTTCCTGGGCTTGCTTCTGGGCACAGGCAGTGGACAATGCGCCCCTTTTCATCTAAAAGGTTTGCAGTTTGAAAGTACAGGAAATGATCATTAATTATTCTTAGACATCCTTTGTAGATGTTGGGGCTGCTGCTCAAAGAGCATCGTTTCCCAATGCTAGACAGACAGGAGGACATTCACAGCTCCATGACCTCCACATAAAAACAGGAATGCAATGATTAACGGAGCACTTAGAACTTTCTGCCACTGTGGCAGGGAGTTAGCAGGATTATTATTATTACTATTATTATTGCAGAATTGGCCATCTATATATTTAAAAGCCAGTTCATAACTTTTCATCCACTCACCTAACTTCCCTTCATGGGTTGGTATAATTAAGGCTGCAATCCTACGCATTTACCTGGGAGTGAGCACTTTTGGACTCAGTTGGACTTCCTTTTTTATATATATATAAATAATTTTTATTAACTTTCAATTACATATATTCAATATAAGCCACATTCTAACATTGCTAAATTACAATTACAATTCAAAAATAA
Source organism: Podarcis gaigeae (assembly GCF_964106915.1). Taxonomy (NCBI): domain Eukaryota; kingdom Metazoa; phylum Chordata; class Lepidosauria; order Squamata; family Lacertidae; genus Podarcis; species Podarcis gaigeae. Next base: position 59,395,403 of record NC_139680.1, read on the forward strand.
ACCAATTGATAAGCCAATTGTTCTTTTTGGATGGCCTCCCGCGTGCTAGATTTCAAGGAAAGAGAAATTCATTTAATTTTGCTTCCAAAATCTTATTTAATCCAATTACATTCCAGGACTCAGTTGGACTTCCATGTGAGCAAACATGCCTGGGGTTGTGTTGTAAGGCTCCCTGGCTCTGCCACCATCAGGGCCCCTAGTAGGGCAAGCGCTTTACACCTCTGGCTCTTGGAGTGGCTCAGTAGGAATTCTTGGGGATCAAACCCCCTCTGACCTCTAAGCAATAAGATGTCTCTGGTTGCCTAGCACCTTGTGCTATGTTGAACCTTTGCACACAGGCAAAACAAGCATCCCTCTGAGAATGTAGTAGTAGGAGGTAGAATTCTTCAAGCAAAATTTTAATTTTGAAGTATCTGGCTGGGGGATGGTGGGTTTGCATTTACCTTTAAGCTTAATGAAGTGCCCAAGGTGCGTGCGTGTGTGTGTGTCTTTCCTTAACTTCAAAGCATTTAGGAAAACCTCCCCCCAAGCAGTTTAAACCTCTTTGTGGCTGGGCAACTCTCCTTCCTGGGAGGACCCTCTGACCCTGCGCCATCCAATTTAGTACAGAATTAGTTCCATGTACAGAAACACAAGGATGCAGGTGGCGCTGTGGTCTAAACCACAGAGCCTAGGCCTTGCTGATCAGAAGGTTGGCGGTTCGAATCCCTGCGACGGGGTGAGCTCCCATTGCTCGGTCCCTGCTCTTGCCAACCTAGCAGTTTGAAAGCTCGTCAAAGTGCAAGTAGATAAATAGGTACCGCTCCGGCGGGAAGGTAAATGGTGTTTCCGTGTGCTGCTATGATTTGCCAGAAGCGGCTTAGTCATGCTGGCACATGATCCAGAAAAACTGTCTGTGGACAAACGCCAGCTCCCTCAGCCTGTAAAGCAAGATGAGCACTGCAACCCCAGAGTGGTCTGCAACTGGACTTAACTGTTAGGGGTCCTTTACCTTTACCTTTTACAGAAGCACAACATATTTCTATGTGATCTTTAAGACTTTATTTTAAGGTTTTTTAATTTAAAAAAACACACACACCTACCTGACTGAATTGTGAGTCTAGTGGCTAAGTTGCCTAGAATGAGAGCTTTAAATCTGTGGACTCCCATCATGGGTCCTATATGTATTGTGACAGTTCATTAAGTGGCCAGTGAAACACCAACATGTCACACATCCATCCTCTAACTCAGGCAGCTGTGGCTGAGTCCAGGGGCCCTGAAGACATATTTCTGATGTTGGGCTGGCAGAATGATAATTTATGCACTCTGCAATTCAAAGGGATTTCATGGCAGTTGTAAATTAATGAAATCTGAATGGTTGTGTGTGTGTTTTGGTGTGTGTTTTTTAAAGGGGGGGACTTCTCATTTAATTGATTGAGTTTAACATTTAAAAACAAATAAAGAACTTTGGGTCAGTTATTTTTCCTCCCTCTTTTTACAGAGAACAAGATAAATGAGATTAATGCTAGCAAGGAAGGGGGTGGGGGGGAAAAGAAATGCATGGCTTTTGGCCAACACAAAAAAACTGATTCCCTCCACGCCTCCTCTTTTATTTCCCCTTAAAAACCTGCTGCTAATCGCTGCCAAGGAAGAAGTGTAGTAACTTACTACAGATTTTGCTTTCAGTCAGGATTTTAAAAAAGAAGGAAAAAGAAAAGCCTGCAAATGAAAGAATCTCTTTAATCAGATAATTGACCAGCTGGTAATCTTAGCTCTTTTGTGACACACCAGTTGGCAGGTACAGTAGTACCTAAGCATGAGACTGTCTCTCCCTTTCCCTTCCCTTTTGGATACTTATAGAGCTCCTCTGTCTCATTCAGTCTCCAGGGATATTTCCCAGACATTTTGAAGTCCTGAAAAAAGGGACAAGCTATCAGAGGTAATGACTGCCTATGGACATGCAGATGACACTACTACAGATACTAAGGCATCATGCATTAGGAGCGGGGGGGGGGGGTTCCCCATAAACAATTGTCTTGACACAAGGCTGTGTTGCCTCAAAAGGCATAGCTTGAAGTCATTTTATGATACCTCTTTCCTCACAAAAGTGTGTAAACCAGTATTGCTGTTCACAAGGTAAAAAATGGCAAAAGACCCCTGGACAGTTAAGCCCAGTCAAAGGCAACTGTGGGATGTGGTGCTCATCTTGCTTTTCAGGCCAAGGGAGCTGGGATTTGTCTGCAGACAGCTTTCTGGGTCATGTGGCCAGCATGACTAAACTACTTCTGGCACAAAAGGACACCGTGACAGAAACCAGAGCGCATGGAAAGGCCGTTTACCTTCCCACTGCAGTGGTACCTATTTATCTACTTGCACTGGCTTGTTCTCGAACTGCTAGGTTGGCAGGAGCTGGGACCAAGCAACGGGAGCTCATCCCGTTGCAGGGATTCGAACCACCGACCTTCTGATTGGCAAGCCCAAGAGGCTCCATAGTTTAGACCACAGCCCCACCCATGCCCATGATGGTATTGTCCTAGCACACCGCCGCTTCTAAACCCACCTTAATAAAAACAAGGACGGGTGCTTTGCCTGTTTGACACTCTTATGATCCATTGCCCCTATTTTTACTGCTCACTGTTCTAAACTTAAGGCTCTTCCAGATGATCTGTTTATTGAGAATTCATTCTTATTTGCGTCCATAAAGCTTATGTAGAGCTTAAACCGCCAGCAGATCCACACCATTCCATTTAAAGAACATCCAACACATATTTAAAGCATGCGAGTTCTCCCAAAGAATCATGGGAACTGTAGTTGCTAAGGGTACTGGGAACTGTAGCTCTGTGAGGGGAAACTACAGTTCCCATGGTTCTATGGAGAAGGTCATGTGCTTTCAGTGTGCATTGGATGTGCTTTAAATGTACAGAGTAGGTCTTTATGGAGCATCCATTCTCATTTGCCTATGGGGTAGTTATAAGATAATGAGCATTCATCCTGATTTTCTTGTGTGGTGCTTACCCATCTTCCCCTTAATCCCTTCTCCACCCCACACTTCTCAGTGCATTTCTGGGTCAGTTTCCAAACTGCAGATATAGAATCATAGAGTCATAGTACATCCATGTACTGCAGGGATTTTTAAAAGTGGCTCTGTCACCCTTTCACCCATTAACAGCACACAGCTCAGTTTTTGTATGCGCTGTAATCGCTTCGGCAAAGCATTGATAGTCTGAAGGTAACCTTAGAAATATTTCATATATTAAATCAGCAAACTAGTTCTGCTTTCATTTTTGTTTTTCACATTTTATTTTAACAGGTGCCCTAAGCTGCTATCTCACCAGTAGCGAAGCATGGGTTGCTAGCATCCAGGGCTGTGCGGAGTGGGTAGGTGGGAGGAAGTGAAATGGGTGGAGTACGCATGCGCATTCAACTGCCTAGCAGCGTCTGTGTCTCCCAGGAGATCGCAGCCACAGGGATAAGAAAATAAGAATCATTCCGTTGTTTAGAGAGATCACTTCCTGGTCTGCATGGAGAAGTCATTTTCAACAGAGCCCAGTGGAAGCATGCAGCTGTATTGAGGCAGCACTGGGTGTTGAAATTTTGCACCCCTAACAATTTTGTGCCCGGGGCAACTGCTCCTGTGCCCCCCCCCCCCAATGCTATGCGAGTGGCTCTCACACACCACACATCTCCACTGGTCAACATGAGCAGCATATTTTGTAATTCCAAAATCTCCAATGTCATATTTGGTATTCATTTGGGTGCTTAAATGGGTGCTTTGAACAGAAGAAAATAATAATAATAATATCTTAAAGGGGAGGGAGGGGTGAGAAAAACCCACCACGGGGAAGGGATTCATCTTCATTCAAGGACCTCAAACTCAAGCTCTTTCCCATGGTTGGATGGTAGCTTCCAGATAATGAGTGAAGTCCACACTCCTGATTCATGGAAAGGGGTGGTAAGGAAGTGCTTGCTAAAATGTAGCATTACCACCACTGCAAAATTTTTCCTTCATGTCTCCCTTCTCCTTTTATTCTTTCTCTTCTTTTCGTGCCCACCGGCAGCTATGAATGAAATGCAGCGTGTTAAATGATTGACATCTATTAACGCTCCTTCACAAACGTTGTGCCTTATATCAGAAAAAGCCTACAATTGTATTTTTTTTAAAAAAAATCTTTATTTTTGCAAAGGAAGAAACTAAGGTAGGGAAGGAGGAGGGAGGGAGGGAGGGAGGGAGAGATTGGAGGATAGTGTGTTCTTTGAATCTGACTCTGCTGAACCACTGCCAAATGCAGACCGTTCCATTCAAAGGGCTGAGTGAATAAATGAGAATAACATCCTTGGGGACCTTCAGGATCAGTTTACTCTGAAAATGCTCAGCCTCACAAAGGGTCAGAGTCACAAGGTAAATGAAAATGGCTGGGAGGGGACTTTGATGGCCGAAACACTGTAACTGTAGAGGACTTGAAAGAAAATTGTATTTTTTAAAAAGGAGAGGGGAGAGAGAGAAATACTGAGGGGGGTGGGAGACAGCAGGAAGTGACTTGAAGGGGGGTGGAAGCAATTGAAAAATGATAATCTAGAGAAACTTTTCGTGCTATTTTTTTTTCATATTTATGATTCAAAATTTTGCCACTTAGGACAAAATTGGTCAGTAGTGCCAGTGAGAAAGTTAGAAATGCTTTTCTGCATGACAAGACTTTCTTGGTGTGTGGCTTTTTTTGGTGGGGGGAACACGGACACAAAATGCATGATCTATTACTGAAGATTGGCTGGCTGAGGAGCTATAGGATTCAGCCAAAGCCTCACTATGATGGTGGGATGCCAGAGACAACTGCCACAATGGCGCATGATGCTGACAGCATGCCCCAATTCTGCCAGTGGAACGTTTCCCCAGCAGAGCCATTCTAAGCTAGTTTGGTAATGTCAGAGGAATAGCTGAAAGAATGCAGGTGGGGTACAAGAAAAGAACCACATCTGCTGATGCTGTGGGGGGAGCAGATGCGTATTTGGAAATCCTGGCTGCCCACCTCTGCTGTAAAACAGTGATAGTAGGGCAGGGCAGTGGGCAGGATGGCCTGTTTAACCCCTGCCCACCTGCTGCTTCCTCCCTGCAGTGCAAAACATCTGGGCTAAAAAGAAAAAGTGGTGAATGCATGAAGGATTAAGCACCCCAGCACCTACTCACTAGCCACCCCCTGAAAATTCCTGCCCACAGTTCATACTGGGGAAGACTGCTCAGGCTACCCAGATGTATGCTGGTAGCTTTGGTATGAATCCTGTTTGGCTCTGCTTGTTTGTCTGATGGAAACTGGAAGAAGGCTGACCAATAAACTATATGTGGGGGGGGGGTGTTTGTGTTTGTGTGTGTCACACATATGGTGCACATATTTCCCCTTGATAGCGGAAGCATCTTAGAAGTGTTTTGGGGGCACAGAAATTCTATACTGGTCTCCTTATCATAGACACACATACACACACAAATCCAGGACTTGCCAGCATGACACATAACTCTTAGTACATATGGTGGCAAGTGTATGGTCAATGGAGCAGCAATATTATTCAGATGCTATGGAAGTAAGAGACACAATGGTTCTATCTTCTAAAAAACCCAACTCTTCTTTATTTTCACCAAAAACACAGCACCCCAGACAGGAAATAATAAATAAGCAAAAGGGTTTGTCGAGGACATCAATTGGGTGTGGGGAAATAAAACCAGTTTGAAAAGCTTTATCACACCATGCACTGCACAGATCAGCCTTCTTCAACCAGGTATTGTCCGGTAGCTTTGGACTACAACTCTCATCGGCCCCAACTAGCATGCAGATGGGAGTTGTAGTCCAAAACCTCTGAAGGGTGCCTGGTTGGGGGAGGGTGGCAAAGATGAAACCTTCGTATTTCTGAATGAGACCAGATTCACTAAATAATTCTGATGGGGAGTCATAGTGACATGCCAAATGCTCATTTTCGCCCATGGGATTCATAAATTCAAGACAAAAGAAAGTGGCCAGTTTTGACCTGGTAATTCTATTACTCACAGTTAGCTCCTATGTCCATTGAAGGAAATGTTACTGTTTACTTCAGCTGCTTTGAAGTGTAGCATGCCTTTTATCTAGGCAGCAATACGTAGACAGATTTGCTCTCCTTATGAGGAAGGAAGTAAAATATGATACAACAGAATATCAGTGACAATATGGCAACATTTCCTTCCATCTCATGTTGGTGGTCACATTACTGGGGCCAAAGGATTTCCACTTTTACATGCTGCATCCAGGAGATGATAGTATGAATAATTACAGTAAGTCCAATCCATCAAATCTTGTCAGTACTCACATCCTGTAATATCAGGCAAAAGACTCCTGTGTTTTCTGAGCAATCAAATAATAAGTCCCTATGAGATATGAAGAGCTGCTTCAGATGTCACAACCTGAAGATATGAGACTCCCACCATATAGGCACATGTTGCAGCAAGCTGTGTCCGGTCAGAAATTCCCTTCAGTGTGTCCTTGTTTCAATACAGCCAGAGTACTGTGGATACATCAATGGACTAAAGAACCAGTGCTGGTTCTTTAGAGGTTTAGGTTTGAATATTGGGCACTATCTCTGTTGTCTTTACAGTACCTGCTAAAGACTTTCTTCTTCCAATAAGCAATCTATAAACTATGGAGAAACCAGCAATGTGCACACAGTGTTTAAAAATGATTCCATGGCTAATACAACTTGGTGAAAGAAGTGACATTGACTGATTGATTGACATAGCTTGTTGGTGGCGCCATGGACCATGGAGAACAGCTCCCAGTACTAGTTAAGATGGGTTATCAGGCTACCTCTGCACAACACAGCTTCTTGCATATTTGATCACCACCTAAGAACATTATGATACCTCTGCTGGATCAGGCTAGTGGCCCATGTAGCACAGCATCCTATACCCACAGTGGTCAACCAGATGTCCATGAGAAGCTTGTAATGAGGACAGCACTTTCCTTCAGTTTTCAGAACTAATCTTAACAAGCCTGTAGTGTCTACGAATAGTTCAACTGTGGCTTGCTTTGAGCTCGATGTTACATTTTAACTTGAATGAAAATCCCTATGCAGAAATTATGTAACTTAGGGGCATGCATGGTAAGATCCTGCTGGCCATGGATGTCATGGTGCATGCACTTAACAGCTTTTAGGATCAAATGGAAGCCTTGCATAGCTATAAATGTACTTGACTCAGTCTGTGCATAGCTAAAGGGGGTAACAGATAGGTCTGATGTTGGGCTACTGCATTAGAGGCCCAAATAATAGCAGATACCATTCAGAAATAAGTGCAAAGCCTAGACTATGTTCTTCATTCTGGTTCTTCTGAATTATTTCTGCTGTGAACTGGCATTTGTCCATCTAGCATTTGCCAGCACCTCTAACATCACCATCATCACTATGAGTGGGCAGGCAAACCAGCAGTTTGCCCATGAACGAATTAAGTGGGTGGCTCATCAAGACCAGGCTGACTGGGGATCCTCAAACCCTGAAGCCAGATGTGGCTTCACATCTGTCAGTACAGTGGTACCTTGGGTTACAGAGGCTTCAGGTTATAGACGCTTCAGGTTACAGGATCTGCTAACCCAGAAATAGTACCTCGGGTTAAGAACTTTGCTTCAGAATGAGAACAGAAATCATGCTCTCCTGGCGCGGCAGCAGCGGGAGGCCCCCATTAGCTAAAGTGGTGCTTCAGGTTGAGAACAGTTTCAGGTTAAGAATGGACCTCCAGAACGAATTAAATTCTTAACTCGAGGTACCACTGTAATAGGAACACACAGAAGTATAATAGTGCTTAGAAGAAAGTGAGGAAAAAGACAGCATCCTTTGGTTCACATCCAATCAGCTGAAGAAAGTGGAAGCTGTAATGTTTTTCTACAATAATTTAATATAGCTGGTTTGTTAGTCATTGTAATATACAGTTAGTTAAATAGATAGATAAATTAAAAGAACTAAAAAAATGGCATCAATGAGGTATTTATTTCAATTTTGTGGACCCAACACAGTCGCCAGTATTTATTTTTATTAGTAGGCTTGAGATGCTAAATGTAATTCATTAATGAGCAAACTCTGGTTTATTAAAAAATAGTAGCTGTGAGTTCAGGTCCTGTGGTAATTAGTGCTGGATGCAAGTGGGTTTGTTTCTCCTACCGATATTGGTAGATAATTTATTGACAAGGCAGGTATCCAAGATTTAAAATATATGGTTAGTTTAGATCTGACAACCCAAGTGGTGTCAATAACAGTAGACAAACTGGCTTCTACAACAATCTTGGTTCTTTGGCTCAGCTGTATACCCAGGGTAGTGGGCTAAAACAGGTTATATTTCTTTTTCCAAGTGGCACCATATGTTTTGAATGCCAAGCAAACTTACACATGGAAGAAATAAGAAAAGCCTAACTTAGCTTATTGCCATAGTCAGCACAAACATATGTTTTAAAGTATTCATTTATAGCCTCACCTCCTATGATGATTTTCATATAGAATACTCTTTTGTGAGGTATCTCTCCCCCCCCCCGCCGCCCCAAATCTTCTAGATTACCTGTCCTGTTCTTCCTGAGCTTTTTGACTGCTTTGCAAACCTTTGCAAATAGAGTTTTCAATTCTGTCCTTTTTGTTTGTTTTGGGACCTCTCGACAAAAATATCTTAAGGAGATCTGGGAGTCTGCTTGAATTTGATTGTTTAGAAGTCAGCAAACTGAGGGAAGTTTTCTTCTTCACAGTGTACACAAGTTCAGCCTTCAGAGGGCAGCCCAAGGCAGTCAGACAATCCTCACATACCTGGGCAGGTCAACATGTGTTTTCGCTGCAATTTGAGTAGCCCCTTGTTCAGAATATGCTGAAGCAAAAGCTGAAGTTTGAAGCACTCCTCATCTGTCATTGAAATGAAGAGAGCTGAGGCAGCCATATTTAATCAACACCGAAACCTCCTTCTGGGCGATGTTTTGTACTCTCCCCTGCAATATTTTATTCTAAGCCATTTCCCAGACGGCATTATTGATTCATGTCGTTGTCTTCCACATGGCACTGAGCACTTATGCAACATGATATCTAGCTGCCCGTTCGCTTTCTGGGCATGACTTCATAACAAAACAACAACAATAAAAAGCGAGATAACTATTGTGTAAGCTTTAACCAGGCTGAAAATCATGTGGAACACAATGCACAAATATGTATGTCTGTAGGCTGTATTCGTTTTCTAGATAAGATTAAAACGGGGCATGTGAGCATTGAATCCTGAACATCTAGAAAATGCCTAGGCAAATGTGGTGGGAGCTGAATGTCTGGGGGAGTGTAGAAGCCAAAATAGCTGTTGCAACTGATTTGAGGATTTGACCACATGTTTGTTGAATTGCCCCAGGTGTTATACATTGTGACACAACATAATTTGTGCCAGATCCTTCAGAAATGTGTTTAATAGTTAATAGTTTAATAGTTATTGTCTCAAGAGCTGTCTGAAGTCAAAGTAGAATTTTCCAGATTTTGCTCAGGCATACATAGGTTTGCCCATGTTTTTCAATTTTCTCATAACATATATAAATACTATATAGGAAAGGTGACACCTTTGATTAATGCAAAGATCGTTCAGGACAGACAGCAAAACAGTTGTCCATGTGGGCACTGTGATCATCTGCAAGGGATTATGATACAGCAGGGGTGATGTCGCCAGCCTTCATGTCATGTTTGCAGACATCTTTGTAGTGCAGAGTTTGTCTGCCAATGGACCTGGTGCCTGAAGCCAGCTCCCCATACAGCACGTCCTCGGGGATCCTGCCATCTTCCATTCTGTGGACATGACTAAGCCATGCGAACATGGTGGGAATGTGGGCTTGGGAGAGCGCATCTTTGTTTGAGACTCTGTCCTGCCATGTGATGCTCAAAATCTTCCTGATGGAAGGCACTGAGGTGTCACTGAGGCGAGTGTAAGTTGCCCATTACTCACTTCCATGAAGCAGCGTGTTCAACACACAAGCCTGATAGACCTTCCTCTGAGTAATTGTTGTTTGCATCAAATACTCTTTTGGAGAGGCGAGCCATTGCTGTAGATGCCTTGCCAAAATGCTTGTCCAGCTCTGCATCAATGGAGAGGTTGCTGGTTATGGTGGAGCCCAGGGAGACAAAATCATCTGCCACCTCAAGTGTGGGGTCACCAGTGCTGGTGCATGGAGTGTTGGCAATGTCCTGACCCAGGATGTTCTTCTTCTTCTTCTTCTTCTTCTTCTTCTTCTTCTTCTTCTTCTTCTTCTTCTTCTTCTTCTTCTTCAGGCTGGTGGTGAGGCGGAACTCCATAAAGGCTGCTCTACAGGTTCCTTGGAATGTGCTATCAAGGCTGTGTCATTTGCAAACATCTTCTCTCAGATAGGAACCTGCCACACTTTTGTCTTGGAGTGAAAACCTCCCAGGTTGTACAGACTCCTGTCACTTCTTGAATGGAATTACACATCATTGTTGTACTACAAACAGGACACCCTCCCATAATATCTTGCAAAAATGCGTAGCCGAGATGTTTTTTCCAGTTATTTTTATTTATTTACATTGTTTCACAATATAGGGTTCAAAGAAAGCTGAAGCTTTTCTTGCAGCATTTTAAAACGTTAGCCTTGCTACAATGTAAAGTTTACAAAAGCCAAACAAGTCCAGCTTTTCATTTCTGGAAGAAAATCATTTTTACATATCTGTTTTCCCTCTGCATTATGAAGGCACTGAAATATTAGCCTGGCAACGAAATGTTTTTATAACTGTGAGAGTTTAATTCATGGAAGACAACCAAGTGTCCTTGAAAACACTTGAGAGGATGTGTGTCACACGCAATTTGCAGTTTTAGTGATTCCAGCAACTGGAAATGGAACAGCATACAGATTTTAAACACACACACACACACACACACACACACACACACACCCCAAGTGAAAAAAGATACCAGCAGAAGTCTTTGCTGTTATAACAAAGGAAAATGTATCTTTACTGTGCAGTAGAGAAGGATAAGTACTATAATCAAAATAAAATGCAGCAAATAAAATCCTAAAACAGGTGTCTATGAAGAAATCATACAAAGCAGCATCAATCAATAATTAGCCAGCTAACCAGTTAAACTTCATGGTTAATTACTAGCCCTGAGCACTCTCAAGGAGAGAGAAAAACCTCATCAGGTTCCAGAAAACATTTTATTTTGAATAAATGTTCTATCCCAGTTTTTGGCAAGATATTTTAGGCTACCAGCCCCACCAGCCCCAGCCAGGAGCTTTTGCTGGCTGGGGCTAATAGGAGTTGTGGTTCAAAACATCTGGAAGGCATCCTGTTGTGTCCCAAGAATCTTGGGGTTTTCTCCCTTCTGCAGAACTGCTGTCGTGTGATTCCTTGTGTCCCTTTATCCTGGAATTTGAAGAAGTTAAAAGGTGTCTATATTTTAAAATTACCAGCATGTGTGAAGGCCATGGCTGGTGCTACCAGGAGGCTTTCTGAAGCAGTTTCCTCAAGTGGCAGTCTGGGAGGGGTGGTAGATTTGAATCTGGGTGCTGTGCTTGCCTTCTTGCCTCCTGCAGGCTTGCTTGTGGCGGCAATGCCTTGTCCTCTTTTGGACAGTTCCTTCATGCGTGTAGATTCTCTTCTATCCTTCATTCAGGATACCACTCCTCTCACCCTTGCTTCTTCACCCCCACTCCCTCAAAAAAATGCCTCCTCTTTCCATTCTGCCAACTGACACCTCTCTCACTTTTGCACCGTATTCCTCCAGAAGCACCATCAACTTTGTTGGGTGTTTTGGATGCTATTCTCTGTTGCACAAAAAATAGCTATTTAGATGTCCAAATTTTTTAATAGGTTAAATTTTTGATCATTATGGTGCATTTTGGGGGGGAAATGTATGTAAGGATTTTAAAAAGTGGAGGCAAACACTTTGTCTCTTTCTGGCTATATAGCACTAATTGAACCACAGCATCTAAAATGTATTACCTTTTTCAAACTTTACCTTTATTGGCATATGTATAAGGTCCCACTCATTCAGGAAACCCAAATGGGGGCATGACAAAAAGAAAGAATGAAAAACAGGTGTGGAAAAGTGGGCAGAGGTGAGGTTAAAAAACCACTCTATATATTTGACTTTGGTCCATGTTAGCCTAACATGGTTTAGGAACAGGGCCGTAGCTAGGGGGTGGCGAGGTGGACCCCTGCCAGGGGCGCAGGTGAGGGGTGTGTGCAAAATCAGCTTAAAATATGTCCATAAATATGTCTATAAATAAATATGTCAATTATTGCCTCATAAAAAAAGGTTTTGAATAGAGGGTGAATTGAGTTGGTGGGGTTGGAGGAGAGGCAGAAAGAAGAGCTAATTTGTCCATGGCTAGGGGGTGCAATCTGGACAGTTCAGCCAGGGGCACAAAATCACCTAGCTACTGCTCTGTTTAGGAAGCAGTGGTTCATCTGCCACAGACTCTTCTTCCACCCTTCATAGAATGGCTCTGATTGTCTCTTCTATTCTCAATACAAATTTATGGGAAATTACACGACACATTGGCTTATACCAAGATCCTGAACACAAACAAAATATTGTGGCATGAGTTATCTTGGGAACAGCAAAAGGCATGCTGCATGAAACTATTTGGAGAGGTTATAATTTTTTAAGAAAAGAGGATTGCCTCATGTTCATGTTATTTTCCCTTGATGAGATTGCATCAAATAAATCCAGCAAATTTCAGCAGAAATGCCGGATCAGAGAGTGAGTGAGAGAGAAAGATGCCAAAGGGGGGGAAAGAGCCAGATGAAAAATGCACAAATTGGAAGAAAATAAAATAATTCATAGGTTGCCACTTATGTTATTATGCAGACTACACTTGTTCCTCTTCTGAGTTAGGAGTTCTCCATGCATGGCTCCACAGTTTGCCACAGGCAGCTGAGAGCTATTAATGGACCACAACATCTGTTTCAGCAACAGTGGTTCCTTGGTTAATGAAACTAATTAAAAAGAAATCCAGAATAAAATCTCACGACCTATCCCACATATCTCTGTATAAATATGGCAACAGTTGAGATAATGATAAAATTCATATGGCTGAAATTATGAACACACTATCATGGGGGATATTAAAACCTCCTTTGGACTATTCTTTAGCACTCTGATAAAATGCTGAAATGAGTTAATTCTTAAGAACTTCCCCTCTCCTGCCTCCATATGTGCCCTGCACCCTCCCCAAATCTGCTCTGGAGGGTTGGGGGGGTGGAAAACCGGAAGAGATGGGGGGGCAGAAGGAGGAGATGAGGGTAAGTTCTGTTGCATAAATAGAAATGTGTGTGCCATTGGGAGAGTTAGTTAGATAGCACCCCATATCTTACACAACTTAAACATGCACACATAAGACAGACTCATCCATTAGCGAAAGAAAAACCCAAGGTTTTCAGAAGTATGAAAAACATTAGGGAGGAAAACCTGAAGGACCACCCCCCCAATAAGCCCAAGGAGGACTGAGTGTGCTCAGTAGGCAAGGCATACTGACTCATTATTGGGGGTGGGGAGAGACAAAACCCAGGTAGAAGCAGAACTGGAATGGATTTTCCTGAAAGAAGGCACAGCTGCTTGACTAGAAGACCGAGCAGCAGCATCCCAAACTGCAATGTTTGTTGCCAGGCCCCATTGGTTCCCTCTATTTCTGATGTTCATTCGGTGAGGGCCATTGCTTGTGGAGTCAACATGGCACTGTCCATGCGCAAAAGAGAGATTTCCGCAGGCTCAAAGTTTTCAGAAGTACATGCTCTTTGGAGGAATCACCTGCCACCAGCCCTAAAATCAAATGTGGAATGGGCGTGCTTGGTAGCTAGAGATTGTTGACTTGACTGTTGGAGGGGGGAAGCAGAAAACCAGGTGGGATGGAAGGGCTGGAATCCAAAGCAATAAGTACTTCATACTGCAACATTTTGGACATTCACTTCAATAGAGGATGTAGTCATGCATGCAGTCTCTTTGATACTCCTTCATTATGTTGATTGCAGAGCCCGTATGTCAGGCATAGGCAACCTCGGCCCTCCAGATGTTTTGGGACTACAATTCCCATCATCCCTGACCACTGGTCCTGTTAGCTAGGGATCATGGGAGTTGCAGTCCCAAAACATCCGGAGGGCTGAGGTTGCCTATGTGCAGGAATACATATACAAATCACTTGTGTGCCTTTGTCCCATTTACAAAAAATAATAATATAGAGACTTGTGGCATGTATAACACCAGAACATTTATCATGACAAGGTTTCTTGGCCAATTCGACAGATTTAATATGGCACTGATTTTTCTGGACCAGAGGCCACTCATCAGATGCATGATCAAGCAGGCTTTGACCTCCAAAAGCTGAATCCATAATAAAAATGTTAGGCTTTAAAGGGCTACGAGTTTCTTCGTTGTTTTTGTTGCTGCAGATTAACCTGGCTGCCCCTCTGGAAGTGGCTTTGCTTTGGTGGCTCTGTATTCAGAGCACATGACTGGTACTAAGGGATAAGGCAACATACGTTGCACCTAGCATGATAAGAAATTATCCAAAAAACCTGCCTGGGCACAGCATGCTTTTCCTTGCAAGATGTTTTCTATTCCACTGGACTCCCTGCTCAGTGCTGGAGATGGGCTGGGCCTGAATTCTATGCCACAGCATTCCAAAGACAAACAAGGAAACGGGTAACTGTACCCTTGGCTGGAAAATGTGGAGGCTGGGTGTGTGGTGCCCAAATGAATTACTCAAAAATGATTGCCTGGGACTGGGCCAAGTATTATCTCACCAGGCTTTAGCACTCACTGCAGTGGCATGACAGGGACAAACTACAGTAACCTGAGAAAGAGATAAGAGTCTGAGAGTAGTGAGAATGCTTTTAAGCTGTGCAGTAGGTGTTGGGTCTCTGCTTTGTTCTTGCTTCCCAAACCAGAAGAAGAAAATCAACCTGCTTGTGCAGTCTTGTGGTAAATTAGATCAGCGTTCAGGCAATTTCTTCACCGGCAATGCTTTTGAAAATGAGGCTGTGATTCATGCAATGAGATTTTTAAGCCTGCCCAGTGGCAAAGGTTCTGAGCAGGGTAGATATGGAAGCAGCATGGCAGGTCTTGCTGAGACCCAGTTATTCTATCTACCCATTTCACCCTTTCCATGTAGCAGCAGAGAAAACGGAGTGTGACTCCTGCTTGGCTTACTTTGGCTTGGCAAGCACTACTAGGAAGGCCAAAAGGAATCTGAGAGATTCACATGCTACTCCCTCTACTCCATTTGTGTGTCCCACCATTTGGGAAAGTTCCCAGTGGCCTCTGTATTGTCATAGGGCCCCTGGGGCGATCTCCTTTTCACTGACGGGTGGATAGCGCCTTGTGGCTAAGTGAGAGGCAATACAACTTTGCAAGCTTCTTCTGTACCTGCTAGCTTTGCTCCGCTCGGTTTACACAATGATGCAGGACCATTGATGCATCATTCCCAATGAGAGGGGCACCCAATGGCAACTTACAGATCAAGCGTTGACATTCTTGTGCTCTCTTTGGGCATCAAAAACACTAGATTCTTCTGCATGGTGATGCCAGCATGCCCAAGCTGTTGGAATATCA
This sequence comes from Podarcis gaigeae, assembly GCF_964106915.1. NCBI lineage: Eukaryota > Metazoa > Chordata > Lepidosauria > Squamata > Lacertidae > Podarcis > Podarcis gaigeae. The sequence continues at coordinate 59,410,959 of NC_139680.1, forward strand.
TTGCCAAAATGCTGGCACTGAAGCACTAAAGTATACCCAACCATTAATAAAACAGGTAAAATATGACTAATATGAGCCCATTCAACACACACACACCCTTACCATATCTCAAGAAGAAGAAAACCTAACAAGTTCAGACTGTAGGGGAATGGAAGTATTTAACTTTAGAGGCAGCCATCAAGAACATCTCTGGATGTGCTATTCATGTCCTGGTTTGGTTCACAGAAGACATCTTTCAAAAGCCTATTCAGTCTGAGAAACTGCAGTGCAATTGTTATGCATACCAAGCTCAAGAGTTGTAAATACATATTCTGATGTTGTTTACACACCAAAATAATCTAGCTTAGTCTAATGAAGGTACAAATGGAAAATAAATATACAGACTTGCTAGATACAGAGGCTTCAAAATACGTTCTTTGCCAAGGTATGTAACTAAAGATTAATCAGACAGATTAGGGGAAATTGGACCTTCCTAAATGGGCCAGGCCTTGATACCTACGCCCAGGGTGGACTTTGGTCTTTCAAATTTCAGTGGCATCCTGTGCAAGGCCAAAATTCACCTACCCCGCCTCTCACTTTCTGTTCTGCTCAACTCACTACGTCCTAGTTGTGACGCCCTGCAGAGCTCCCTAGGCTCAGCACCCAGGACAACGGAACTGGTCGCACTGCCCTAAATCTTCCTCTGCCCACGCTTGCCCATTGATTGAAATAATAATGACATTATTGCCACCCATTCTAAAGTTTGGACCTATGAGAGCTCAGCAAGCTTACTGGACCATGAGGAATAAGCTTCCTTGGACATAGTTTGAACCAGTGCTTATGGAAGTCCCAGCAATAAAATGTATTCTTAATAGTAAAGACTGTGTTTTCATATGAGAGCTCATTCCTGGATTGAGTGTGGTAAGAGCAGAAGGGAGAGTGTGCAGAGAACTTTCTATAGACTGCTGAGCGTCTGAAATCAGTCTCTTATGTGCATAACTATCTCAGTCAACTCTTCTTGATGTAACATAGCAACTGGACCCCACTCAACTTTGCTGCTCCTCTCAGTACCACTGGTGCTTCTATTTTATGTAAGAGAATCTCTGCAGGCAGGAGCTTTTGCTTAAAGTGTTAATCTTCTGTCAATCCCTCGCTTGGGCCAGAATATTATTCAGGCAGCATTGAAGCTCCCCTACTGTCCTGTCTGGAATGTTCACATTTGAAGTGTAATATTACCTATGCAAGGCAGCCTACCAAAAGTCATTATTAACTTATCTAATTATGAAAATGGTATCTTCCATTCCAAGCCCTGGCTTTAAATTCTTCTTAAAAATAATAATAGAGTATTCTGTTGATTTCACCAGCCCCTTATAAACTGCAGTTGCTGGGGAACAGAAGTGGGGATAGTTCTGTTGCCCTCATATGCTGCTTGTGGGCTTCTCATAGGCATGAAAAGATTAGTCTTTGGTCCAATCCAGCAGAGCTCTTCTTACATTCCTATGCATTGAGAAATACAGTAGAGATTATGCCACACCTCTGTTTCCCCCCTGCTTTCTCTGTGATGCTGATGACAGAGTGATACTACCATTGTGTGGGAAGAATCTGCAGCTGAAATGAATCTCTCTGCTGCTGAAAATTCTTCTCAGAATTTTCCTTTGCCAAATCTTACTGTTGAATATTCTCTAGGTTGATACACCATCACCCACTGAGAATGTGCTGTAGAACATTCCCAGCATTCAGCTGAAGCTGTGCATTGCAGAAGAGAAGCAGTTGTGGAGAGGATTTGGGAAGGTTTCTTCACAATAGGCTCTTCCAGATGACCGGCTTATTGAACGTTCATAATAATTTGCTTGTACAAAGCTTACCTGGCGGCTTGATTATTTATTTATTCATTTATTCATTTATTTCACATAAATTACATACCACTTAATTATTAAAGAAACCCACCTCAAAGTGGTTTATATCCCATCTTTACTGAACATTCACTATGGTTTATTTGCAGGGCATTTATTAGATTGTGAACATTCACCCTGATTTGCTTGGAGGGTGTTTACACATCTTCCTGTTAGTGATTTTCTCATTGCACACTTCTCAAAGGCTTTTCCCATCACTTTCCAAACTGCAATAAGTCCATTTCTTTTTCAGTGTGGATTTACTGAACTAAGATGACAGAGCCCTTTAAGCCACTTTAATTGCACAAACCTAAAGCTCTGGTATGCGCTCGAACCTTTCTCACAAAATAGTGACAGTTACTGGTTTTCCATTTGGGAGCCTCTGATCAATTTCCAAATACCAAGGGCTGCTCAGAATATGGCTTATGAACCACTGGTATATTATATCTAATAGCATTTTATACTTGATAGCATTAAATACATAATGTGCAGTGGTATATAGCACTGAACAGCATTTTGTATCCAATGGGAAGCCATGGATATTTGACAGTATGTGACAGTTGACTGCTTATGAGATTTGACATTTGAAGCCCACAAAAACGACAGCTGTCTAGAGATGCCCAACTTATTGTCAGGTAAAAATAGTTGCATTCAAGATGCAAGTTAAATTAGTGAGAGATACCCAACACACATAAAATACACAATCACAATTTAATTTGGCCATAAATATTTTCCAGAATGAAAATCAAATAGACACCTAAAAGCACAACCCTAAGCATGCCTACCAAGATGTCAGCTTACCTTCAATGGTCAGGTGGCATTGCCACCTGGCCACAGGCCTTGGCAGCCAGCTGGGGAGGATGGCAGGCCTGTCTGCAGATTAGCTAATGGCAGGCAGATCTGGGTCTGGAGATTCCCCAGGGGGTGAGCCCAACCAGCCAATGGGCATAGTAAGTTACACTAAGTTCAATGGGACTTACTATAAGATTGCAACACACTTACCTGGGAGTAAGTCCCTTTTAACTCAATAGGATTGCAGTTAAAGTAAAAGAAAGGATAATGGTATGATTTGCAAATATTCTTTCCAGAACCAGCCACAGCAATTATGCTTTGCTTCAGCGAACTGTTTCATTAAGTTACTTAGTTTCATAAATATTTAGAGCATTTCAATATATATGGGTGGGTGGGTGTCAGTGGGTGCAAATTTATTAAAGAAAAAAACATTGAGAAAATGAGAAAAACAACTGCCCCCCACAAACATATACTTAAATATAAATAAAGGAATCACAGCTTTATTTCCCTTTGGGAATAATGGCAAATCTACCCTTTCTGTCTGGTTCTGCAGGTTATAGTAGTGAAGAATGTATCCCTGCAGGAATGCTAGCACTGTATCACACAATACGCATGGATACCAGAGCCATTTCAATCCACGGGGTCACATCTGGCTCTACATTTTTTTGTTCTTTCCCCCATTTTTCTGGAAACCAGAGTTCCAAAACAAGAACTTATTTCACCCATAACCCAGGGACTTTAGGCAAACTGTGAGTCCCAAAACACAGTATGCCCGAAGTCTGTGTGTTATGGGTGTAATAAGTTCTGAATTTCCAATTGGAAGTGGATTTCCATTCCCTTGCCTTACACTCCCAGTCTCATAAGGACATGCCTTCCCTAACTTTAATGGGACTTATGCAGGCAGAGTTTCCTCCAGATTTTCCCTAATGTGGTTACTCAGAAATTTTCAGGATTTTTCTTTCTTTCTAGAGCTTTCATTTCATTTATAAAAAAATGTTTTAATTCACTATTGTTAAAAAGAAGAGGGGAATGAGCCCCTTCAACTTAAGGCTATTTAATACTGTTCCTTAATTTTTTTAAAAAATAAAATGGGTGATTATCTTTAAGGGGGGGGGGACCTTTGCTTCACTGCTGCCCATTTATGTCCTTCCTTCATCCTTGGTGGCCCTCTGGTTTCTTAGACAAAGGGCCTCAATGTGCTATATATGCCTCCTCCTCTTAATGCGAACCAGCAGCCCAAATTACCTGTGTGACCTTTCCCATGAGCGTGAGCAGAAATCTCTCCTGGAGTGAGATAAAGAAATTAGGTCTTCATTCTTCCATGGTTTACTCCTAGGAATGCTTCTTGGCTGGATGCTAAGAATAAGCCAGTTATTGAAAAGGGGCGCTGGGAAGCTGACAAGCATGGCTAAGCCGAGGAGGGAAATTTGATGAGGAAATAAGATGCTTTGTAGATCAGTGTGTAGTGATTAGTCTTTTGAATGCTAGGATTATTATATAAGCAAAAAGAGAGGGGGTGCTTATTGTAACTGACAGCTTCCACTTATACAGGTATTCTTCCAACTAATGAGAAGCATAATGGACTATTTGTTTATAAATCTTAGCCCATAACCCCCCCCCACCTTTTCCTCAGGCCAATTAAGTGGGCTGGAAAGCTTGAGACAATGATATTTCAAAGAAGAACCCACCCTCTGGCTGCCTTTCCCCAAATGCTGGAATCGCAGTAGTAGGACTAACAACAACTGCAGACAAATTAAAAACTCATTTCTTATTACTTGCATTCTTCTGTGATCACAGAATATAAAGAAGACACGTGGCATTTACAGTTCAAAAGAAAAGGCCTGAAGCCCGAGGGTAGATTTGCTTGTACCTTTAGCATAAATAACTTTTCTTCTTTCTTTCCTTTCTTTTGTGTGTATAAGCACTCCAAAGAAAATCCTTCGCTGTAAACATCCATCAATTTAGGTCTATAACTAAGGGATGATCAACTAGAGAGCTGGAAACCGGCTTTGTACCCCAACTTGGTATGGAATAATCTGTCAATTTTCAGTTCTCTCGGTTTCTCATTTTTCCAGTCAAAAACACAGTTCTCCACACTTCTGCAGCAATTTGTATTAAAAAAAATCTTCATGAAAATTCTTCAGCACTTTAGTAAGAAGGTCTCTCTTAATTAACACATTTTTATACACGGTTTTTGACGAATGTAATATTTTTCCAAGCAATTTTGCTAATATATTGTGTTTTGTATGCTATTTTAACAAATATATTCATTTCTATACAAATTTCACCTAAGACGTGCATTATTTGTGAACACTGGTCGATTGGTGAACAGCATCACAAAATTCAGATAAGTGTGAACTTCGAAGGAGGGTTGCGTTTCAGATCTCCTATTGTTTCGGAAAATGTGAATTTGACAGATTCAGCTTTGAATAAAAATGGTATCAAATTTCGCTGCCTTCCGTAACCGCAACGCACGTTATTTAGCCCCAATGGCCATACTAAATTTTAACTTAGGGATATTAATTTTTTTACTCAGACTCATTCATTTGTAACAAGTACACCATACACATGTCCCTGTGCTGCCGTCTTCTGCTGATTTGCCTCTTAAGGAGAAGATGTTTCAGGAAGCACATTCATTTCCAATAGAGCTGTGCTAAATATTATCTAGTGCTGATTTTTGGCTATAATACTAGCAGGTAGGTCATTTAAGGGGGGGTGTTAATTTAGCATACATTTAAAGGCAAATCTTATTACACTGGCACTTTCTGAAACAATATGTGAACCAAAACACACCCATTCTTTGCAAACCATACTTCTCTAAATTTTGCAATGATCGCTCCCCGCTTAAAACGGGGGGCACCCTTTGCGTGGACGGGCGCAGCCCTAGATCTGGAGCAGCCCCATCAGCATAGGCTTGGCTTCGCCTTCCCTCAGGTGAGATACCTGGAGGTCTCCGCCTACCTCAGTCAGTTGTCCAATCCCACCTGGGGGAAGCGTTGCCAAGGAGACCAGGCCAGGTAGGGGAGGGATTACCTGCCCACACAATAGAGGGAGAATCTTACCTGGGAATCCTCACGTGGCTCCAGAGCTTCTCCCACCCTACCCACCCTCAGTTAATGTCTTCTTTTGCAGGTTAACTTTTCTTCACAGGTATGCGGGCGCTGCTACGTTAAGGTCGCTGTTAAAGGGCCGGAAAGGAATTTCCCTGCATTGACAGGTTTCACCTTTCCTGTAGCAAAACGTCACAACTTTGGCGGTATCAGGCCTTGGGCGGAATCCTTTAGTCCATCTTCCTCTTTGCGGCGGCGATACCAGGGTTCCCCGTTAAAGGGGTTTCTGAAGGGAGGCTTTGACCATACGCCGAAAGGTCGTCATTGCTCTCCCCTGCGGTGGCGGCGTAACGGGGGCTGGAACATATGTTCTCCAGAGCTGGCCCCCCCCCCCCACACACTGGATAACCCTGAAGCTCCCTAGGTCCCCAGCTGGGGAATGGGGAGGGAGAACACCCAATGCCTGAGCCAAGGTCTACGCACATTTGAAATTTAATAAAGTTGTGGCCAATTTAATCCCATAGCACGTTGTCTTGAGTCGTTATTCCACATGGCGGGGGGGACCGCTCAGGATCTGGGGACTCCGCCTGTCCATGCAATGCAGTTCTCCAGCCAACTAATGTGTACAAAAATGCACATACCAGGGGATATGCGCACATGGGGAAATATGACAGGAGCAAGCCAACAGCAAATCACACCAAGCCAACTGGAGCTAACTCTTTATTAGCAAATGCAGTCATACCTTGGATTAAATATGCTTCGGGATGAATATTTTCGGGTTGCGCTCCACGGTGACCCGGAAGTAACAGAGCGCGTTACTTCCAGGTTTCGCCGCTCGCGCATGTGCAGACACTCAAAATGACATCACGCGCATGTGCGGAAGCAGTGAATCACGATCCACGCATGCGCAGATGCGTGGACGTGGGTTGCATTCGCTTCAGGATGCGAACGGGGCTCTGGAACGGATCCCGTTCACATCCAGAGGTACCGCTATAGGATCTGCACAAGAATGTCACACCTAATGAGCGCAACAACTCAGGTCTTGCCCCCATGGATCAGTTGCTGAGACTAAAGGATCCCCACATCCCCATCGCCTTCTTTGTCTGCTCCTCTCCAGGCTTTTCTCCAAGCAATCAGACTTTGTCTGCATGCCTGTCTTTTATTGCTCCTGCTTCATGTGTCTCCTGGTTCTGGGAAAGGAGCTTGTCACAGCAGCAGGAGAAGGAGACACCTGTGCCTCTTCACAAGTCTAACCCGTCTCTGCCTCTCAGCTTCCCTCCCCTCCTGCTTCTGTTTCTGCCTCTGATTCTGGACTTTTCTCTGCCAGACTCTCCCCACTCACTAAGCCCTGTTACCCCTTTAGCTTCCAACACCTCCTCTTCCCAGTCTTCTCCCTCTGACCACTCAACGTTGTCCCTAGGTTCTGAGCCTTCCTCCCTTGGGGGTTCCCCAGCTGGTGTCTCCCACAATTCCTTCGTATGCAACTGGTCCATGATGTACTATTATTTTTAGAAACACTCACCAAGTGCAGCCCACTTGAGAGGTGCCAGAACTGAGTTCTGGTGAGTTCTAGCTGGGAAAAAAGCCCTGATGGCATTAGTAGTGCAAAATGCATTATATCAGGGGAAACTGCTTTGGAACACTGTGATTCGAATTTGCACTAAAATGTGGAGATTTGAACATTTTGTACTATGTCTTAAAGAAGTTCACAAGGATCAAATTTCAGAACTTTTGATGTAGAATGAAGATTCGAAAAGACCTAAGGCCTAAACGAAGCATCTGCTAAGGAAGACTGTTGCTTTGGTGCTGCTTGCCAAGTCAACCAGGAGTGTTTTTGTTAACTTTGGAGTTTAACTAGCAGAAACTACTATTACAGACAGTTTGTATGTCCTAAAGTTACATTTCTTTTTTCTATTAAAGTGCAGTCAAATATGTGTTCAATACTGCATTCATCTGGCTTCTGTAGCTCTCGTGTGCTTTCAGCATTGTTATATTATCTCCAAAGATTGAAGCTTTATTTTGGCCCTAAGAGAGGTTGTGTTGTTCATAGGATTCCTAATTCTGTGTTGCTGTTTTTATTTCAGCACATGATGCCAAAGAACTGAATACAAACCCACAGGCTGTTTGGTTTTCACACATGGACTCAAATCTGTTTGTGCTTAGACCAATCTACGATGAGAAATAAAATCTGTGTTGCTTGACATATGCATCACATTCATCTTTTGTATTTAAGCCACGAGAATACATTTCCACAAGTGACAGAGATAGTGCAAGAAGAGGGGATTGTTTTGTATCACACGTGAAAATGATCACTGGTTTCTTCAGACACGCTGCCTCGTAGGACAGCAGCCTGCAGCCCCACACAAAGGAAATTCAATCCGCTCAACAGCTAATTAAAAAAGCATTACCTTTCCCCAGCTCTGACCTCCAGCAGTGAAAAGGATAAAGATGGGTATCTGTCAATCATGTTTACCTAACAAACTCTGGCACAATATTGTGATGAACAGACAGATCTAAAAAAGGATGGATGATATCGCTCAGAACTCCAAGGTACTCTTAATACCACGTTTAAAGAAGACCTCATCAGTAATTTGAAACCTTCAGCTTGCATGCCAGGGATACACCAGAGCTAAATTTTGCTCAGTCCTGCAGAGAGTAAATATACAGAGTGAGACAGGAACACTTTGGACGTTTGAGGAAAGCAACAGATCCCTTGCACGTGGCACTCATTTGCAGTTCTATTTCCCTTTCTCGAGACACATCCATATGGGATATTATTCCAACTAGTCTTGAAGCTTTATTTATTCCACTGCTATGTAGAATTTAATGCTAAGGCCAAAGTTGGATATGCTTAAGTCCCACTATAATCACCTGACAGAAGCACTTAAACCTAATTTATTTCAGTGAGTCTGGGCCACACATGACACCACCTGAATTAGACCCACAGTGTTCCAGTCCCTGCCCCTGGTGGAACAAAGGATTCCACTGAGCACACTCTTCTGGTTGGGTCTCCCTCGAAGAAGCTTCTGTGCAGGTGATAGGTTAAAGCAACTTGGTGAAGTTTTAATTTCTTCCAGTTTGCCTGAAAGAATGAGCTTGGTTTTATTAAATTCCAGCCAGGTAATTAGCTGGGAAGACAAATGAATATGAGCCAGGACTGAGCACAGATCTACAGAGAGGCAAGTACAGGGGTACATCTGTTCCAGGCCCAAAGCTAACTGGGGACAAACTCTTTATTATTATTTTTTAAAGTTGCTATTCTCTTTAGACCAAACCTTATGAAACAAAAGGTGCAGGTACCAATCTGTGAGACAGGATCCTGCCCAGACATTACAGTGTTCTTCTTAGCCAATGAGCAATGTCAGAGCTGGAATTGAAAACAGAGAAATTTAGAGTCATACAACAAGTGCAAGTCCCAAAAATTGTGTGACAGGCAGAAAGTCAGTGGAATAATGGATGAGACAGTGGAGAAGGGACTTCTTGGTGCATTTTGAAGGTGTGTTTGAGTTTTTCTTGGTTCAGGAGCAGCTCACACAGTAGGGCAAAGCCGCAACATTAGCCTCTGGGCAGCCCTGTTGCTTCTACTTCCTGGGAGGTGAAGGGTGAGACAGTAGCAGGTCATGGCTGCGTGGGTGTATTGGCAGCCCTTATCTTGCTGCTGCCTTAGCCCTACCTCTCCTGGTACATGGCATGCACACTAGTGCTTGGTGGTACTGCTAGGGCTCTGCACCACCAGGTGAGCCACTCCTGCCTTGGTGTATGTGTCACTCTGGTTTTTTTTTTCCTCTCTCTCTCTCTCTAGACTGACACAATCAAGAAGGACTACTTGATTTATTTCGAAGGGAATACTGAGTCGGATTATCAGTGCATCGAGGTGAATATTCTGCATCGTTCTGCCCATGTGTGAGAACAGCAGTAGTGTGTTCATCCGAAAGCAAAAGGTAGCAGCAAAGGCAGGAGTTTGTGCTCTTTCTAACTCAGTTTAATAGCATTAAACATATATTTTCATGCTCAGAAAAATGATAAGAAAAATTACCCTGCTGGTGTCAATGCAAAGAAATCATTAGTAGATCTATATTTCATAGAGAAGGGCATTGTGGTTGAGAAAACATGGGTTACATTAGCCCTGCAATGTAGCCAATACGGCTGGACTAGAATTGCTGGGGGTTGGGGGAGTTGGGATATATTCATGTATGTCAACACAGCAGTGTCGTCCAGTGTTATTATCCAGTATTTTGGTGTGTTCAGTTATTTTTCGAGAAATTCAGGAGGGTAGGGGGCTGGGAGTTAAGTTGACTGCAGTCCTAAATCACTTTTGACATGCACTCTGTGCCATGTGAAATACCACACCCGTCATTGCACTGAATGTAGCAATGCCAGCCTAACTTCAATTGACGAAAGGCCTGCAGTAACATAACAGGTTTACAACTCATGTAACTTGAGTTCTTGGCATGGTCTGCGGTTGGCACTGGGGGAGAGCAGGTCTCCTATGCTCTTAACAGTCATGTGGCAGGCAGAAATTCAGCAGGTTACTATGGAAATGCATTTCTGGGAAAGGCATGGCTATGATTGACAGTGAGTGGAGATCGATTGTCTGGCTTGTATTTGGTGGGTGTCCATAGAGAAAAGTTGAATGCTTATTCCAAGGAGAAATTCATAAAAAAGTGTAGACCATTTTGGCCAAGACCCTTAATGGCTTAAGTTTTTGTTACTAATGAATGATCCGCTTTGTATTATCATGTTGTTGTTTAGTCGTTTACTAGTTTCCGACTCTTCGTGACCCCATGGACCAGAGCACGCCAGGCACTCCTGTCTTCCACTGCCTCCCGCAGTTTGGTCAAAACTCATGCTGGTAGCTTCGAGAACACCATCCAACTTTTTGTCCATGGAATTTTCTTGGCAGGGATACTGGAGTGGCTTGCCAGTTCCTCCTCCAGGTGGATCACATTTGGTCAAAACTCTCCACTATGACCTGTTCATCTTGGGTGCCCTGCTCAGCATAGTTCATAGCTTCTCTGAGTTATTCAAGCCCCTTCGCCACGGCAAGGCAGTGATCCATGAAGGGGTTGTTTTGTCATATTTTACGTTATATCACAGACAGACACACATTAACCAAAAAGTCTGACAGGTTTGGGACTTTACGTCTGGCATTCACTACAGCCAAGGCAGATTCTGTGCATAAGGAGAGGAATTCTGCCTTAGGGCTTTTTGATTTGGTATAGAGTCCTACAGTATTGCTGAATTGCATGTCTTTTTAGTGCCTTACCCTGTCATTGTTAAATGGACAAATAAAGAAATTTGTTAGAAGTTATTTCTGAAATATTTAATCCCTTACAATACAGTAAATCAGCAACGGGCATGGCCAACCGTTATTTCTCATTTCTTCTCTTCAGCATCATGTAATGGTATGTGTGTGTTGGGGGAGAGGGGGCTTCCCAGTCAAATAAGGATTGCAAATAGTCAAGTCAATTACCTGCAGTTAGAAGTCATAGATCTTGCTTCCCCTCTCTTAGTATTATTTCTGCAGACACTCATGGTCACTGACAACATCAGGGCCTGCTCCATTCAGACTGCTTCCTCTGACAGCCAACTTTATGTTATATTTGCCCTGCTTTATGCTTAAATCCACCTTCCTTTTCTGCCATGGTTTAGCAGCCATTGTATCCTTGACCAGTTAAGTAACTGAGATCTAGTTCAAAATCACAACAAGCAGATTGGATTGTGTTGCCTGTGTTTACTGTCCTTTTGTCTGAGATTAAAATGAGCCCAATGAATTCCTCCTGTACAGATGCATTCCCTTCACTTTCTTCCACAAATCCTACACCTAGGTACAGTTGTTCTACACCAGAAATATCTGCTAAAGCTGAGAATCATCTGCTAAAACTAGAATCTCGGGAAACCTTTAGGCTTCACAAACAATATCTTCCCTCAGAATTTCACCACATGACTAATTCATTCTGCATTCTTGCAGGTGTGTACTTAGCACTGTCTGTTTCCAAATGTGTGAGATAGATGATAGATAGATGATAGAGATAGATAGATAGATAGATAGATAGATGATAGATAGATAGATAGATGATAGATAGATAGATAGATAGATAGATAGATAGATAGATAGATGATAGACAGATGATAGATGATGATGATAGATGATGATAGATAGATAGATAGATAGATAGATAGATAGATAGATAGAGTGAAGCTTCTGTTTATTTTCTTCTATAGTTCTTGCATATGACTTATTAAGTTGCTGTTCAATTGACACCTTTTTCCTGCTCATGATGGAAAGGAAACTAGAGGGATCTTCATGTGAATCACTACACCATCCACCTTGCAGCTTTGTTGAAGTCTTTGCACTTGGTATAAACTCTGGTAAAGAATGTGCCCTGTCGCCCTCACACCACTGGCTGGTGAAATCTAATGTAATAATGACACACAGGTCCTTTCAAAACATCCCAGTATGCTAACTCAGGAGAATATTTAGAAAGTTGTGCACTTGAAACCACAGTATCATTCTTCTAGGGGTCCAGTATTGTGTATAGAGCTCAGACTTTAACACATCTGACAGAGGATTTGCTTTTGATATGCAAGTCCCTATATCCAGTTTTTCCTGTTGTCCATGTTGTATACTACTGGTAGCTACTGGTATTTTCAGTTGGGATGCTCTCATACTCTGCCCCTGCCTGACCTGGGTATTTTGTCTCTTTTGAGTGCTACTTGCATGATGTCTGATTTCTTAAATGTGGATTGATGCAGATTAATGCAGAAGTGGTATGGAACAGACCTACAAATAGACCCATCTACACAGTGTTGTTAGCACAGTAAGATGGTGCTCCAGCAGGTTTTCTTTCTCTGTGTGTGTCTTCCTTCCTCTGTCACAGTCTCTGTCTCTCTCGAAATAAATCCAATTCATTCTCTCCTAATCCTGTTTATAAAGTTTTGAAAATTCATTCATCAAAACATTTTGCACGAGTGAGCTCCTAGAGATTAGTTTCAATCCAAAGTAACTGTTGTGGGATGGAGGGGACGTGTGCAACAACTTATGATTGTTTTCAATATATCTGAAAATATACCACATATATAAAATCACTTCAAGAGCTAATCCCATCTATTTGAATGAGAAGACAGGGCTGGCGTCCAATGACTGAAACAGATGGAAAGAAAGGAAAAAAGCACCATTCAAAAAGCGGACTTAGGTAGCTTATTTATGTGCATTTCTCGCTTGCCCACAACATCATTATCATTTTATCAGGATCCCAAGGCTATCCTGATGAAGTGTGAGCAGATTGACTCACCAAAGCCGCAGCCCAAGAGAGGCCCAGCTCTCTGATCTTCATGGGCAGCTTGTGAAACTTTCCAGTTGAAGCTAAGATCTCCTCAGGGAATATGGCAATGAGCTCACAAAATCCTTTTTCTTCTTTTTGCCCCCCCCTTCACTGTGATGTCTTATTTTCTTGTCTTATAGAAGCCAGGGATTGGTCTTGGTTGAATTTTGAAATGAAAACCTATAAAAAATTGTATATATATATATTTAAAGCATAAGGTTTCCAAATGTTTATGACTGTTTATGAAATATTTGTTATTGCATTTTGCAATATAGGAATAAATCCATTGCTATTTTTGTCACACATATCAAATGGCCCTACTTCTTCATGTATTATTCAGTCACCTCCAAAAGACATCCATGGGTTCACACTCATGTCTGGACAATCAGAAATGCAGATTACAGTAATTTTTCTTCTCTCAATCAGCTTGACTCAGGCTTACTGTTTTCAAAACAAAAAGGGTTATCTTTAAGGAGGGCAGAACCCTCAAATATAGCATGCATGGACAATAGGCATGTTTTTTGAAGGAGGCAAAGGTATAGTGATGCAATAATTAATGGAGGACTAATGCACCTTGGTTTGTGTCTGTCATGGGTTATAATTTATGGTAGTAATGGATGGATAATAGGTGAAAGCTGGTGAAACCATGCTGAAGTTTATAATACAAGTGTATACAATGATACTAGAAGCAACTAGAGCAGCCATTTTGAAAAGAGCAAACCTACTTGTCATCAGTTCTTTTTTTTCTGGTGGGGCGCAGGGGTATGAATATCCCTAAACATTTTGTGAATCTTTGTGTTTTTGTCCATTTACTGTATTTATTTTTCTTGAGTCAAAATGAGAGTACCCAATTTTTTAAGGAAAAAAGCACTGTTTGTCATACAACTTCAAACCCAACGTTAAAGAAAGCCCAGAAAATGCATTTTTAAATGATGCTACCAAAAATGCACCTTTTCAGTCTGCATGAATATGATGTGGAAGAATCCGCAATAGTCCAGCACTGCAGGAAATGATCTACACTTTGTCATTGTGTGCTGTACACAGATAGTTCATCAAGTGACCAGGGAAGTGGAAGACCAGTTTTTCTTAAGACCCTCTGTTTGTACAGACCCTGAACTCCCATGGAAAATAAACCTAACAAATTGTGGGACAACTGTTAACTTCAAGATAGATTCAGGAGCAGATGCTACATTTATCTCAGGGCAGACCTATCAAGAATTCTGGAATCCTCTCATGATGCATAAAGCAGAAACTGTTCTATGTAGCTCAGGAGCCAACCTAGACAGTCTTCATCAGTCTTCCTCAGATGAACAGTCTACAAAAAAGAAGCAGTTTGAGTTGAAATGGGTATGTCCAAAAGTTCATAAACTGAACCATCTCCTTAACTGTGTTGGGGCTGGAATGAAATGAGTGAGGAAAATATGTTACAAGTCCCCCAGTCTCACAACCAAGCCTGAACACAGTCTGATTTGCTAACATCTCTATGAGTTGGTTGCAGCACAAACACTGTCGTGAAACCCCAATCCATGTAAGCACCTCCCATCTGGAGGAGATTTACAGTGGAATCTACCATTCCAGCATGTGACAACAGGCTGAACAGATCTGAACAGCCGCCCAAAATAACCCAGAACTTCAAGAACTCTGACAATATAAAATACCTAGATGAGTACTTTAGGAATGGTAAAGAAAACAATTCAAAGTGCTTTGCTGAACATGTGCAATAGGAATAGGATGTTAGGAATAGACTTACATCCAAAAAATGGATGATGTTGTGGTACCACAAACAATTAAGAAGATGATGAGGAAAGAAATTATGGTTCTTATCAACTAAGAATATCAAGGTCTAATCAAATGTAATTAGTATACCATGTAGACAAGAGTGGGCCTCCAGCTGAGATTTAGGATGGAGAGCTTAACATAAACAGATGTCTCCTTCTGATTTTTGAGAAGAGGCAATCCCCAGATGTAGAACATGAACACTCAAATCTATCTACTGAGATTATGCCAGAGCTACCTGGCAAAACTAACAGTGACGGTAGTAATCAGAGCCATCTCCATTCTATCAAGTAATCCATAAACCATTGTGAATTAGAATTGTGTGGAGAATCAGCTGAGTTTCCAGATATTTACAATGTTGCAGTATTTAACTATTGCCTGCTTTAAATTAAATTTAGGTCCCTAGCTGGCAGTGTCATTGGCTGTTGAAGCTTTGGGCTAAAGCTGGGAGCTTCCTTTTTCTTTTTTGAATTCTGTGCCTCTAAGACACTGACAGATCTTTTCCTGAAGATCTAGGAGGACTGGATTGAGTGAAGGGCCGGCTAACTTCCACGGGCCTCCTACCACCTGCTGCTGTGGAGAGACACCACTGTCACTTTGTAAGAGTGGACCTTACAAAGGGTGGGATTGCCCCAAAATTGGTTGTTCTGAGAGAGGGAAGGGGCTGAGCCTTCCCAAGATACGATGGATCCTGAGTTGGCCTTGGTGATGGCATCAGGCTCTATGAGGGTCTGAACACTGCCAACTAGGGATGTGCTAAGTGGCCATTCAGGACTACCAAGCAGCACTCAGTGTTAGGATTGCACCCTAAAGAGTTGGGGCTGACCTCCAATGAAGTGTTCTCTAAGACCTCCATGGTATATTCCCCTTCTACAGCACATATAGAAATGGGAACTTTCCAAATAATGTTTAGAGTCAGCTTCCGTTTTGCTCTTTGACTATTAAGTCTTGCTTTATTTCAGATGAATCTCCATATGTCATGGCAGGAGAGGCGGGCTAAAATGAATTTGGGAGATAAAGAAAAGGGAAAATATCAGTCATCATCTAACTGCCACAATGTAAACAAATTATGCCAGTGAGCAGAATTTCCCATGTGTCTCTTGGGTGATTTAATTTTGCCAGCTGTTCATTTTCATCACTAATGTATCAGCTAGAGCTATGAAGGAGCTTTTCAGGAATGTTTCCCCTGCCTAAATAGCAAGGCATTGTTTTATTTAAAGGCAAATTTAGGAAAAGACACAAGAAAACCTGTTGAAATAAATCATATAAATGCCGGACAGGATATACATAGACACAAAGACCAAATGCTCTGTAAACAATGCTATTGGCTTTTAGCAAAATTTTGGCTATACTCTTTGAAAACCCATAGCACCTTATGAGACCAAGAAGCATGAACAGACCATTGAAATCCCTGAGATATGTGCTTTTAGGACAGGAATATACTGAACTCTGATTAGATCATGTTTTGCATTCTTGCATTCTCTTTGTAAATCCCTGCTTAAAACTCATGTTTTCTTCACTGCACCCATATATGTATGTTCTAGGAAATCTGAGAAAATCTGTGTCATATTTACTGTCTATTCTTAAGATGCCAGGAGGCCATTAAGTAATGTCAGGAATCTCAGGACATTTACAGGTAAAACTGAAGGCCAGTCAAGTATATGTAGTAGATTACCCCATTCTCCTCTTTTCATCTTTGTACCATTTATCACCAAAGTATATTTAAACAGGTGCAAATGGTGCAAACAATACTTTCTGATGTTCATCAGAACATCTCAAGAACCATGGTGTGCATTCAGTAAAAGGTTTGATTTCACTCTTTGATTATCATCATTCATTATCCACCTTTCAACCTAAGGTCCCAGGGTGAGTTACAACAATTAAAAAACAATATTTTTTAAAGTTCAAGACAATTTACAATGACAGAAAGAAGGTGGGTCCAAAAAATATACACGTCAAGTGTCAAAAGCCAGGGTAAAGAGTCTTCTGCACTCAGCGAAAGCTGTACATTGGAGATGCCAGGCACACCTCTGTATGGAGGGAGTTCCACCACTTAGGTGCTGCCCCAGAGAAGGCCCTGTCCCAGGCAACCACTCCCTGAGTGTCTGAGGGCAGATAAACTACCAAGAGGGATCCATATTGACTGGTAAGAGCCAGCATTCACAAGGGCGATTTCAAGTGTACACGTCATATTAAGGATCTCCATGTTTGCCTTTGAAACGAAGAGTTTTGCTTGCCCTTGAAATGAAGAGTTTTGCTTTAATAGTTGTGCAGGATTTTTGCTGGTGCAAATGAGGCTCGCAGCTGAATGTTGCATGTGTCGTTTCTCCTGTGCAAGATTCCAAACAGCCAGCAATGCCTACCTCCAGCACACTTCACTCCATTCCCTTCATCAGCCAGCATTCTGTATCCACTGAGCATGCCCAGTTCCCCATTTTCTTGTTATGTAGTCACCATCTCCCCTGCGGGCTTTCCCCCTTAAACGTTTTGCCACTTCTGTGAAGTATCTGCTGATACCTCCCATGATGCCTCTTGTGTGGATGGTGCTGTTTTAGCTACATAAGGATCCATATTCTGATAGCACAAAGAAGGGCAGTTAAGAGGCATATCTTGTAATGCTTCATTGAGCAATCAGCTGGTCCTCTAATCATTTCAATACTGTGGAAACTGATATGAAAGAAACAAACCTGACATTTCTTTCCACATTGCCTGTGCTTTTGGACTTCTTGGATGCACACCGGTTGTTGGGGCTGGGTAAATCGCAGGTGGACACCCTGTTGAATCATGCCCCTTATTCTGCAACTGCTTATTCATGTGAATGTCCAATGGCCCAGCTATGCAGGGTGAAGCTAAGGAGTTTGGCATCCAGGACTGGCGACAGCTCCGTCTCATACATGCAAAGCAGGCCGTGTGAGAAGTTCATCCTTTGCACCTGTTACACAAAGTCTTGAAGGCCAAGCCAAGATGCTGGAATGATCCTTCATGTCACACACTGGAGCACTTGAAGAATGATTGTGTATGCCAGGCTGACTCCAGCTTCCCTGATTCCTTAGAGTCTTAGCATGACTAGAATGTGCAACGTAGTAATGTGGAGCCAAAGCTGGAGAGGATGAGCATATGGTCAAAGCTGCACTAGAATTAAACGTTAGGGGCAAGGGAGTCTCTGCTTCATTAAGGAACCTCTTCATTCCAGTGTTTGGCTTGCTGATGGCATTAGTAATTGCAGCAGGTGTACAAAGCGCATTAAACTTTTGGGACAGCAGCAGTTCCTTACTTAAGGGCACTCTTCATTCTGATGTTTGGTTTGCTGATGGAATGTGTTAGTTACGCAGTTGTATAAAGCAGGCGGTGGGGGTCTTAAGGCTGATCTACGTAACCACTTTTATAGATGGGAAAAGGTAAATCTCAGCTAGTGGCTTGATTGTGGAAAGTGGCAATTGTTAAGTCGGCAGTCAACTGGCAGGTGATAATAAAAATGCTTGTTTTCTGCTTGGGTCAGTTGTGTCAATCTGCCTTAAGCCCAGCACTCTTTGGCAGGGGAACCAGGCAAAATGGCCATGATGTGAATCATTTCTGGAGGTGAGCATTTCAAACAAATGCATATTATCTTCAAGTGATGAGATCTAAGGCGTTGCCACTTCCTGGCTCCCTACAGAAAGCTCATGCCATACCCAGTACTTCTTTATTTCATAAAGTTTATACGCTGCCTGGTTTAAACAACCTCAAAAGTGGTTTACAAAGATAATAAAATACCGTATTTTCTGCTCTATAAGACTCACTTTTTCCCTCCTAAGATGTGTGCATCTTATGGAGCGAATGCAGGGTGCGCAGCTATCCCAGAAGCCAGAACAGCAAGAGGGATTACTGCTTTCGCTGCGCAGCGATCCCTCTTGCTGTTCTGGCTTCTGGGATTCAGAATATTTTTTTCCTTGTTTTCCTCCTCCAAAAACTAGGTGCATCTTATGGTCTGGTGCATCTTATAGAGCGAAAAATACGGTAATAGAATTATTGGTAAAAAGAGTTGGTAGCTCACATCAAGCTAATCTTGAAGGAAAGTGATAAGGTGAAAATCATGCCTTAAGTAATTTTGGAATACTATGCAGCTCCCTTACAAGTGGGAGAGCAAATGTTTGCAAAACTGGGGTTAGCTAAATGGTGATGAATCTGCAGGGAGCTAAGTTTACATCATGTAACTGTGTAGTCATGCAGTGCTCCCGACTAATGCACTTTCAGATAAATGCTAAGTAAACAAGCAGCATGGATTACTTGCCAATTGGTAAGCATGTGTGTAAGGTTAATCTGGTCATGTTCAGTGAATAGTGATCTTGCTCTGAGTTAGGTTCGAGCAGAGCTGAACAATGTTTCTCATGCCAGATACATGATTTAACTCGAAGGCTGTGAGAGCCTATAAAGCAGCCGACACTTTCTGCTGCGTTAATCTGATAGTTGCAGAATGTGCAATGGGGAGGAGAGGAACCAGTTGGACAGTTGCCCCTCCCGCTTCTTCCCATGCCAACACTCTAAGTGATTATGGTAACAGAGATCCTCCTTTGAAGAGTATTAAGTCTTCCTCGACACATCATCTCTTCTACTTCAGCTGCACGTGTGTTATCTGATAACTAGTGGGTCCTGAGGAGTTAACATTTCATAATTTCAACAGACTCCCCTGTAAGCAAGATTTGAATTGAATTGTCCACTTGCACAACAGCTGTGAGAGATCTTGGTTGCAAACTGACAGTCACCAAGAAAGGATGAACAGAGGGATCTGGCAGAAATCTCTGTACTTCTGGATAGTTGAGGACTGCTGGTGGTTGGGAACAATGCCACAATTTGGCTTAATGGAGGCATCTCAGCAAGTAAAAAACTGATCTCTGTTCAATGGATTTCACACTTAATATGGGGCGAGAGGAAGGAAGTTTAGGTTTATATCCATACTATTATTTAGACAACACCCTCCAAGTCCTGAATTCTGTCCCGAACTCTTGTCCAACATTAAACAAAGTCAGATTCACAGAAAACATTATTGTGTGTTTATTGGCCCAACCATATGATCACAATGGGTATGACTGAGCCAAAGATAACCAAAGTCTAGTTTTGTTACTTAGCACAGCTTTATTTATTCATTCATGTAGCACTCAAATGATGTGCTTTCATTATGGCTCCTATCACAAAGATAGGCTAAGAAGCTGGCAGTGTTTGTGAAAGCTTCTGTAGCATCAATGGAGCTCTCAGTTTGAGCAGATGGGGCATTGCTGGTGGTGAGAAAGCCAGATGTGGAGGAGGAGTAAACAGCCTTGATATATCCCCGAGGACCTGGCATTCCAACCAAAATCAGTATCTCCACATTGAGCTCCTCTATTTGTGGGGCAGGTGCATTAAGATTCAGTTGCATACCATCCTGTGGACAAATGTTGATTCCCACACAGAAGTGTAAAGCAGGGGTTTCCAAAAACTCCATCTCTTTTTGGACTACAACTCCCATTATCACTAGTTAGCAGGACCAGTGGTTGGGGATGATGGGAACTGTAATCCAAAAACAGCTGGAGGGCCAAGTTTAGGAAACCCTGGCCTAGAGGAACACCTTATTCATAGCAAGCAGAATTAGTGGCAGGTTAGCTAATGGCACAAGTGGACTGGAACAGGATCTGTATATACAGTGGTACCTCGGGTTAAGAACTTAATTCATTCCAGAGGTCCGTTCTTAACCTGAAACTGTTCTTAACCTGAAGCACCGCTTTAGCTAATGGGGCCTCCCGCTGCAGCTGCACCACCGCTGCACGATTTCTGTTCTCATCCTGAAGCAAAGTTCTTAACCCGAGGTACTATTTCTGGGTTAGCGGAGTCTGTAACCTGAAGCGTATGTAACCCGAGGTACCACTGTACATTTGAAATATCCTACCTAGTCTTCTCAGCCTGGCCCCATCCCTAATGTCTACCCCAATGTTCTTTTTCACATTCAGAAATGGCTTTGCTTAATTTGAAACAGGATCACCCAAGTCTTTGCATGTCAAGATTCAGCTAAATCTTTCATGTACGCACTGGGAGATTTCCACTGTTAGTGTTCCACTTTCTTCTTCCTACGTCCTTCATCTGGCTTATGGCCGGTTTTTGATAGATGTACCTTTATTGTCTGTCTCCACACTGTTCAACTTCTAGCTTTTCAGCACATCACCTCTGCTGTGTGGGGAGTTCTCTGAAACATCTGTATTAAATTTACTTCTCTTTCATTTCTACTCCTCCACCCCCCCTCCTCAACATTATTGGATTTAGGCTAAAATGCACGGGGAGCGACTACTGTCACAGTATTGCACATCCTACCAATTATATATTCCTGATAATCTTTGCTCATTTTAAAGGATTGATCTTAAAGAAGTTAAGCACAGAAACCTCAGCATTTATTACAGCACAAAGTAGGGTAATTTAAATCCGTGCATTAATTTAGCCACAAAATGTGTTTAACTCTTCAGCAAGCTGGTTGGAAGAATATAGCGAGAATCAATGCTAGAAAATAATCTTAACTCCTGAGTTTACCTGTGGGAAGCCACATTCAGAGTTTCATGTATTGCTAGTACAGACAGCTCTCAAAGTGGTGACCGAGATACAATGTGCATGTAATGGACAGCTCCTTGCACCAGTGTTTTTATATTCCTCTAAGGTAAGACTCTAGGGTGATCAAAGGGTGAACAAAGAGGACACCTGGCCCTTGATGAGTTGCAGAGGCAGTTTCAGCAGGTGTGGCTTGTCATGGAGGTTGGCCCCTGCTGAAATTATGTGCGAATGAGCAGGTCCCCCTGTCCTCTTTTGCATCTGGCCCACCCTCTAGACTGTAGTATATAGCTCCCAGTCAGTGTGCAAGGCTAGAGAGGAATGCAGGGATGTGCAAAAGACTAGCCACATATGGGTGACACTATTTTTCACTTGCACGTGCTAAAAAATTCATTGAAAGCCAGGGCAGAACTATATACAATATGGGAGACATATGGAAACTGTTGTCTAGGGATGGGGGGATCTGTTTATTTCATTCACCCCTCAGTTTATCATGTTTTGAACCTTCCATTCAATCCTGCACATTTCCATATCAATTTACGAACCCCCTCCAAAGTACTCAAGAAAATTCATCAGCATTTCAGCGCAAATTACTCCCAGTATACATTTTTGTATGCACTTTTGGGGCAATATCCATGTTTTTGCAAGGCAATTAAACCTACTATAAAGCACCGGGGTATTTACATTCTTCAATGCAATAAATGGATGGAAACTAGCATTGCAAAATTCAGAGAAGGGCTACTATCGAAAGATGGCTGTGTTTCAGTTTGCATATTACTTCAGAAAGTATGAATTAGCTGTGTTTGCCTTTCAATGTGAACTGAATGGCATTTCTTCTCCACCCCGACTGCTGACCCATGGTCTCCGCAATAGCCACACATCTCCTGTAACATGTTGTTAGTTTCTACAACACAGATTAAACACTAAAATGGTTGTAGCTGTGTGGCGAAGACCTGCTTTGCATGAAAACATTCTGTTTACTGGTCAGGAAAGTGGAAAGATGTGAGAACGGGCTCTTAAATGCAGTAAAAAAGAATAGCTGCCAATTTTGCCACATGGAAGAAAATGTAACTGAGAGTAGCAGAAATCCAAGAAAGTTTATATTCCAGTGTTTGCAAACCGCTAGGATACCTAAGAATTTTTCAGACTTATTAGGCATCTAAAACTCTGTGCTCCTTTGATAGAAAAGTCTAGAAAAACCATTTTTAATCTAACAGACCCTTAAAAAAGTATTTGGTACAGCAGCTTCCTATTGGTGGTTTTGGCTCATGTGCAGAATTTTAAGGCCGCTTTCAAAGTCAGTTGCTGCACCCTTGGCTGGGAAGCCACAGACACATATGGCAATGGATTACTTACTGTTTATTAAAAACCATAGAGGACCCTGGCTTTTAATGGGAAAACTACATTGCTACTCATTAAACCTCTTCAGAAATGTCTATCTTCATAAATATAAAATATTGAATTACATATGCCAAAGAACAGAGTTATTACAGTTCCTTAAAATGAAATCTTCCAGGCTTTATAATGTTTAGTAATATTGACCTACCAACATCCTTCTGGTGACCTTCAATCAATTTTTTGGTGTTTCCTTAAAAAATTTAGAGAGTGACTGCTCAGTGATGATGTTTAAATAAAAACACAATGCAATAGTTAATCTTACAGGCAGGTGATATTAAATTGGTGAGTGAATTTCCCAAAGTATCCCAGCTAAATTTAAATAGTATATTTTAACCCTGGCAGTGCAAGGCAACCACAGTTACACTCAGTGGTAAGGAAGGATAGAGGAAGGTGTCAATTTTGGTTTCTCTCAGTTTCTGATTAAGTACAGTTTCTACATACCTCAGTGTATGATTTTTTTTAAAAAAAATGCAGTAAAATGCATGAGTATTTTGCCTAATTTATGCATCTTTGCAAACAGTGTTCAATAGAATAATGAAGTTTTGAATGTTATTTTCACTAATGCATGTATTTCTATTTTGCATCACAAAATTTGGAGAAGTATGGATTTCAAAGAATAGCTGCATTTCAATTCATTTATTGGATCTGGAAGAACAAATTAGATAAGTTTGCTGTACTTGATGGGCCTTTGGTCTGATCCAATAGGGTTCTTCTGTGTTGTTTGTGTACAGTCCCTTGTCATACAGAAGAAATGCCATCCCTGAAATAGACATGAAGGCCCTGATCCAGATAAAATTATGCACATTAAAATTGATAAGACTTTACTTGATCTCAGCAAATTTGCCCCAGTTCAATGGGTACACCCAGTTTGCTGGATTAGAACCAAAATATTTTCTTTCTTTTTTAGAAATTCAGGGAGTTAAAGCTCAGAGGTCTAATATTTGAAGTTTAGGCTGTTTGATTTTTACTCTTGTCTCACAGTTAAACCAGCTTTTCACCCCCATCCTAACCATGTTAGGAACAAATGGGAGGCACTTCTAAGTAAAAATGTTTGGAACCAGAATCATAAAGTCACCACAAGTGAAAATAACCCTTTTGCTGTATAAATATTGGGGTTGTGAGATATAGATAGATAGATAGATAGATAGATAGATAGATAGATAGATAGATGATAGATAGATAGATAGATATAGATAGATAGATAGATAGATGATAGATAGATAGATATAGATAGATAGATAGATTAGATAGATAGATAGATATAGATAGATAGATAGATAGATAGATAGATAGATAGATAGATAGATAGATAGATATAGATGATAGATAGATAGATGATAGATCGATAGATAGATAGATAGATAGATAGATAGATAGATAGATAGATGATAGATGATAGATAGATGATAGATAGATAGATAGATGATAGATAGATAGATATAGATAGATAGATAGATAGATAGATAGATAGATAGATAGATAGATATAGATAGATAGATGATAGATAGATAGATGATAGAAGATAGATAGATGATAGATAGATAGATAGATGATAGATAGATAGATAGATAGATAGAGATAGATAGATAGATAGATAGATAGATAGATAGATAGATAGATAGATATAGATAGATAGATAGATAGATAGATAGATGGATGAAAGAGAGAAAGAAAGAAAGAAAGAAAGAAAGAAAGAAAGAAAGAAAGAAAGAAAGAAAGCTCTGTCCGACATGCCCTAAAATGCACAAAATGTGGCCTTTCCTGGGTATTCCCTACATCTGTGCCATGAAACAGGTCCTTGAATCAACTGGGGTGAGTTTGCTAGAAGCCAGAATAATGAAGCCAGCATCATACCAAAGACTACAGCCCACCATATTATCCCCAGTGCACTATTCCTAGCCAAAGCATTGTCACTTGTAACAATAACTCATTTTGGGATACGAACAATCTCTGCTAAATTAAAAATCTCACTGGAAAAGAATATAAATCTGCCTTTAGTTTTACAGGATAATGTGAAATGAGGGACTAAATATGAACTGACACATAAATTACAGCCACAAGTATATGTATAAAATCAGCAGTGAGTTCTGATTTACAGAGACCTGGAAGGCTGCCGTGTTCAGCCCCAGCAGTTATAACAAAGGCAGCTTTTCAATGGTGAATTCTTGGGGGAAATTTACTGTGATTCTTTATTTGTCAAGCATGAACAATATGCTTAGCAAAAGGAAATAAATCAAGTAATTTTAGACAAGAGGTGTGTGAGTTGCACAGCATGGAAAGCTACATGTAAGGAGTATCCAATACATGATAAACATAATATGTTTAGTGCCCTGAGGGAAAGGCAGGAGAGGAGAAGTTCAGGCCAGGAAGCTCACACCAACCGGCTCCTGAAATAGACCACCAAGAGCTGGAAAGAATTCGGTTGTGACACCTTCCCAGGGGGCTCCCTGAAAACTTGTGTACCCTGAGGGAAAGTCAAGGCTCAGAAGCTCCTACACAGTGCAACAATGGCTGCAACAACGTCTGCTGATTTATTCTTCAGTCTTTTCTGCCTGCTATTTTTTCTTTCTTTTGACATTTCAAATCGTGTAAACAACTGCATTAGCAGGCAGGCCGTACATATCAGAAGTGGGGAAGCACTTTTCAGCCCGAGGTCTGCATTCCCTGATGAGAAACCTTCTGGAGGTCACATGCCAGAGGTGGGCAGGGACTACAGGCCAAAGTGGGCAGGACAATAGGTGGCGTTCCTCCCTTTGTACAGTGAGCTATGTTCCAGCCAAGCACAAGCCAGAGGTTTCTGTGCATACACATCCATGCTCCTGCCAGGAAAGTGATGGGTATTATAGCTGTTCAAGGACACATTCCAACCAAGCAAAATTATGCAAGGTGTGGAGCATGGGTGGTGAGGGACAGCCCTGGGGCCAGATAGATAATTCTGGAGGTCCATTTTCAGCCTATGGGCCTGACGTTCACCACTCCCCACTTACTGATGTGACACCAAAGCAAGCATGTAAAGACTTCGCTAATTTATATCCCAGTATCCACCTCTTAAGGAGCAATGGAGCCAATGATCACACACAGTCAGATACATACATACATACTGTTGCCCAAATTCACAACAAAACAATACTAGCCTTATTCAGGTGTTCCCCCTATGTGGCTGCAATTGTATGAGGGGGAAGTGTGTGTCTTTGTGTGTGTTCCCTGGCCTCTCCCCAGTCCTCTTGTCACCATCACTGCTCCAGCAACCCTCCCTGTGTCAGGGGCTGAGGTTCAGCCCCTAATACCTGCAGAGCTGTGGGGCGGGTGATGATGACAACAGGGAGGTGGTGAGGCCTGGGAGTACATCCCTCACTCTCTGCCTCATGTGATTGGAGTCAGGGTGAGGGATCACCCAAAGATGGCCACCATCTCCCTTCTTTCCTTTCTCTTTGTTACACACAGCACTCAGGTGAAATCTGTTCCACACAGCACTCAGGTGAAATCTAACTGATTGTATTATGCCAGTGGGAGGGGGCTTGCATGTGGCTCTGTAGTTTGGAGTCTTGTCTTTGAAGGATATGTCCTTAATGGATGTTGCCATTTTGAGGTGGTGGGGTGACATATATTCATTTAAGAGTGTGATTTGAATGAAGGCAAATTGCAAGCACTGCCTCATTTTAGTGTGTGTCAAAAATGAGAAGCATTCCAAGGTACTCCAAAAATTACAAGTTTGTTCCAAAAATGGAATAAGCATCTACACTGTTTGGATTTTAAATGCTGACAAGTAAAATACAGCAGATGTTTGGCAGCTGCCACACTCTCTTTCACTTGTTGATTTTGGAGTAAACACATGTTTATCCTCTTTGATGGGTGACTTGTTCTGGAGATGCCAGCATTTTGCTTGGGCATCCCTGGGCAACTGTTCCCTTTCTTCTCTATTGAGCCCACCACCAACAGTAGCAGGTTGGCTTAGAAATGACAATAAGCTACTTCTCAGAAACCTGGTTGTGAGCTGGCTTCTTTCTCAGCCAATCCAAATTTACCATTCTCTTGAGCTACCCAAATCCTTCTCCACTCCACTTACAAGGCTTTGCTTTCAGCACCAGCAATGGTGGAAAGCGTCTCTGAGGTCTGTAAAGTTGGTAGCCCAATTACATTTCTCAGAGGCTACTTTGACTTGGCCTGGTACTCAGCTACACTATAGGTAAGGCATTGGAGGAGATGAGACACATTAAGACAAGAAATGATACAAGGTCCTTTCCCTTCTTACTGCAGTTTCCCATTGCCTCCAGGGGTCCTGCCTCTCTACCCTGGTCAGTGGGGTGAAATGGTGGGGGCTCAGGGACAATCTGAGTAGGAGACAGAATGGAAGGGAATTCTTTTCCAGCTTAGGTTCAAATTCTAACCTGGATAAAAATCCAGAGGCCATAATGCTCGCTCTTATTTGAGGTGAGCATTACCATCACCTGAGACTCCACTGCTTCCAAGCTCAGAAGTATGAGTCCTAGCAACATGACTAATCAGCACAGTGTATCTCTTTCTGTGAATATTGTTAAGTCAATTTATTCCACGAGGAACAAAATTGCTGTCAGACTCAAAGGACATTCGACCCTGGTAGTCATTTGTTACTGGCTCAGGCAATTGCAGAACCTTTAGTCACTGAACAGCAATGAAACAACTACCCCTGTCTTTTCATGACAGTGAAACCTTAGGTTTCCTCTCTCTCCCTGAGAGAAGCTGCAAGTGAGATCAGTGCCAACAGCTCTCTGAGATAATGATTCACTGTATTCCTCGAAGGCTTTCTTTCATGAGCCTTACGAACACTCAGCAAGGACTGAAATGTAACCAGATCCAGGATTTGATACCTTGTTTCCTTCCAGTTGCCAGCCCTTTAAAGAGTTCATGTGCAGGTTTCCTATGGACAAATGTCATTATGTGGTCTATTATTGTAAGCAAGGTTGCAGAGTGAAGGACACCCTAATTGCAAACCCTGTAAAAGGGGGGCATTTTAGGGTGGGGTGGTGGTGGGAGGATCAGGCTGGAACAGACTCCATCCAGACTGAAACCTGCTTCCACTAAATGAAAAGTCAGACAATGACTTTCAGAGTATTGTTGCATTCAGCTGTGGCATTTATAGCATTGGCTATAGTGCTAGCACTGTGTGTGTCAAATCAGTTCAAACAAAAAGTCTGCAGGGTTCTCTTGTTGGGAAATTCATTGGACCACCACATCCAGGTGAACTCAGGAAGAGAGATTTTGTAGGTTTACTTCTAAATTAGAACTGTGCTGAATCAAATTGCTGCCCAGTACTCTCCATCCCTGCTGGTTTATGCAAGTGCTGTTAGATTTCATGTGTGTGGGGGGGGGATACTAGACATGGAGAAACAAATTAGCCACCCAGCATTTGCTTGTGGTTTCCAAGAAAGTCTATGCATTTGCTTGCTTATTGCAAATGCATGCTTCATGTGGCAACAGCAGCTGGAGCTGGTAACCACTACTGCTTATGACATGTTAGACGAGAACAAATTCTTATACAGGAGGCCCACTTAATTCAATTATGCCACGACGACAAAGGAAAGCCAATGGAGCTTTAATTCAGAACAGCCATATGTTTAGTTAGAAAATGGCTTTCAGGTCTGTGCTTTAATTTGCAAGCAATGAGGAGAAATCATCTGATGATGGTCAGGCCTGGTTGGGCAGAGCATGAGCAGCCTTTGTGCTGGAGACAAAACCACATTATCCAGTTTTAAGAGCAGGTATGTGCATTACTGGCAATAGGATGTTGAAATCCTCTCCCATTTCTTAAGGTCAGCACCCCAGGTAGGCCTAGTAGGGCCTTCTCGGTAGTGATGCCTTCCCTGTGGAACGCCCTCCCACCAGATGTCAAAGAGAACAACAACTACCAGACTTTTAGAAGACATCTGAAGGCAGCCCTGTTTAGGGAAGCTTTTAATGTTTGATGTATTATAGTATTTTAATATTTTTTTGGAAGCCGCCCAGAGTGGCTGGGCAAGCCCAGCCAGATGGGCGGGGTATAAATAATAAATTGTTGTTGTTGTTGTTGTTGTTGTTGTTGAGCGCCTCCGAAGGCCTACACCTTCTTGAGCCTCCTACTCATACACTTTTGGTGTGGCTACCTGTTCACTGATATCCTCCAAGACTCCATGCAACGACAAATGTGAGATACAGGAGTACCCACCACATCCCTGGCACTCTGCTTTGGGTGATTATGTGGACTGGATGCCGACAACCACATTTGGGACTAGCACTGCAGTCTCCACATTCTAAAAACTAAAGCCAGCACTGCGGTCTTCATACTGCATGAGAGCTGTTCTGGGCATTAGAGCCTCAATGGACACCAGCATGGTGCAGTGAGCACCTTGATCCAGGCAACTGAGTTTTCTAACTCCATAGTCCATACTCAAGGCTTCCTCACTTCCACTGGCCAGAAGATACCCATTCCGTTATGCGTTCATGTTGAAGCCAGCAGGGAGCAAAAGCTGCTAAGTGGTGCTTAGGGGAGTAGGAAGTGGGTGGTTGAGGTTTCATGCTATTGCACGCTTTTGCATTGTAAGCTAATCAGTCCCAATGCCTCCTTTACACATAATGGGGCAGGCCGATTTGTACATACACACGCCTGCTGCTCTCAGATGCAGCTTCACTCTAACACTGTATTCCTACAGAGGTGTTGCAAATTAGGTATGTGATGCACTCTGAATGCTTCAAAGCACTATATAAATGCTAATATTATCTCTCTCTCTTTTCTTTTGAGAGTTGGGTGTCCATACAAACCCCATCTAATAGCGGTACATATTTCATTCCAGATATACTGGGAGTTATGTTCATGCATGCATGCAGCCTATGGATCAGGATCAAAAGAATGACTCCAGATTATGCCAAAGATTGTATGTGCCGTGTGTGTGTGTGTGTGTGTGTGTGTGTGTGTTTGTTTGTTTGTTTGTGTGTGTGTGTGTGTGTGTGTGTGTGTGTGTGTGTCTTTTTGAACATTTAATCCCTATATCATTGCAAACTCCCTTAATTTTCCTTTTAACTGCTTCCTAAGTGGCAAAATGGGCCTGCTGCGTGAGACACAAAGTTTCAGTGCTCATGCAGGCAAGAATAACTAAATAACCAAAACCCCTAAGAAATACAAAGCTCAATGTTGGAATGAGATTCTTATCCTTTGGAGGCAGTCCATGAAACCTCATGCGGTATGAATTTGTTAGTTTTTAAGGATCCACAAGATTCTTTGCTGTTTTTGCTGCAACAGACTAACACAGCTGACCAGATGGAATTTGGGAGTTACATATTTTGAGAGGGCCAGTGTACTGGTTCACATTGATATTGGAGGAGATTTATGGTTGGATGATAGCATATAAAAATGTTGCATAAAATTGATGCTTTGCTCTTTCAACTCCATTCTCTTGATGACTAGCTCCATCCACTAGTTTGCTTCTCAAACTGCCCTCCTAACACAGAAGCCATCCCCTCCACCCCGCCCAGCAGTCTCACACTGTCCCCCTCGGATGGCAAGTCCTGGATCTGTGAGCATCCACAGGCAGTCTTCATTCACTGGAGATGCTCAATAGCTGCACCTATTTGGAAACAATGAACATTTCTTTTAAAACTTCATGTAAAGAGTGGGACATCTGTATGCTTTGGAGGGGCTTTTTCGGAAGCTACAGAACCTGGAGCCAGAATCCAAGGTGTGGTTTAATAGACCCACATTAGTTGCTAAACCTATCATATTACAGAACTGGAAAGCAACCAAACCTATCAGTAAACAATTGCATTTGATCACCTTGACTTTGGTGGCACATGAAAACAATCTAGATGACCCTATTCCAACTCCACAATTCTATGATTCTATAGAGAATAAATTCACAGCAATGTGGCAAGAATACATGGTTCATATGTATAATGCCATGAAAATCAAAGTGATCTTTATAAAGATGTGCTGCAATCACTTATGCACTAATCACAGGTGGAATTTTAGTCTCCTTCTTTTTCTCATATCTTTTCTCTTCTGTTCTCTTTTGTTTTGTTTTGGAGTGTCAGTCAAGGTTTTCCTCTGAAATGCAGTAAAACAGCTTCCACTTATGCCAGAACCCAATGCTTTTTTGCTGAATGTTTTCTGACACTCCTGATTTGGGTGAAAATACATAGTGGTTTTCACAATTTCAGAACACCTTGAGAGAGCTGTAACATTTGTGTGTGTGTGTGTGTGTGTGTGTGTGTGTACATGTGTGCATACACACACACAATGATGCTTTTCCTTCTCTTTCTACCTTACAGCCAATGTGTTTGTCTGTCCTGACTTTTGATTCTATACAGACCTGAAAAAATCAAGGCAGTTAACTCTGCAAAGAAGAACATTCATAGCTTCTATTCATAATGAATAGCTGTGGCCAGTTTTTTTAAAAAAATAAATAGACAGGCTTTTACTTTACCATTCTGTTCTGCCCCCAAAGAACAGAACTGATAATTTCCAGCCTTAACTTTTAAAAAGAAGTTGTTGGTAATAAGTGATTATAAAATATGCCACATCCCATAATAATAAGCTGTGAAAAATTGTTCGACATTGTTACTTCTAGTCCTACTACATGGATGTACAGTATGAGATCTGTTCCACATATTACACCCAGTCCTGCCACTCAACACCTGGCCTAGGGCGGGGCCTGATGGGCTCTATAAAGGACTGCTGCCACTGCTGCTGCTGGGCAGAGAGGGCTCCGTTTTGTTTATTGTTTTTGTTTAAATTGCTGTTATTTTTTACCTATGTCATTTTAAACTGTGATATTAATGCTGTATTCTTAGTTTTAGATTTTGATTTATGTGGAAATTGTTTCCCATTTGGTTGTGTGTTTTTTTTAGTGTGGTTGATTTATTATTTTTGATTTTTGTAATTACATAAATCTTGTTATGCTGTAAGCCGCCTTGAGCATTGTTTTTTTAACTGTGGAAAGGCGGCATACAAATAAAAAATTATGATGATTGGCTCCTTCAAATGCTACAACAGTTCTGTCCAGATAATTGTCTTGTTTTCCATTCCTGCCTATTCCACTTCCCCACAAAAATGTTCAGCTGAATGGGAGCATTTAAAAACAGCAGCAACCGCAACAATAGAGCTGGCATTAAAGAAATGCCTTTTTATTGAGGCAGTGCAAATGGTATTCGCAAGCCTGCTGTGCCTGGACTAAAAAATGACAAATCTCTAAAAAACAGTGATGTGAAGAGTTACATAGTTACTGTGGAACAGAATCTGTCATATGCTCTTATTATTGCTCTGGTTTGCTCAGGATTAATATCTCCCCCACATGTACTGAATTAAAATTATAATTGGTGAGATAGTGGCTGTGGAAAAAGTTTCCCCAGACTATCTAAAAGGATAAAGGTTTTAAAAGGGAAAAAAGAAAAGGGTTGGGGGGGGGGTTGGTCTTGCAAACATTGTGAACCACAACCAGAAAGACTTTTCTCCTCTTTGACCGCTCCTTGTGAATATGGATGCCAAGTGAGCATGGAGAATGGTCAGGCATAAACAAGCTGAGCCAGCAGATGAATGCTGGCTGACACATAAGGGCAAAAAGGAAAATGTGGAATGGATCTCATATTAAAAGGATGTTTGACATTCAGTACACAGCAACTCATTTTATAGAAGACGGGCCAGAAGATTCGACAAAGATACAGGGGGCATCTCCAGAAGATAGGCTTATTGCACATTCATCTTGATTTGCTTTCCCAAAGCTTATGTGGAGGGTAGACTCACATTTGATGGACATTATTTTCCCCAAAGAGCCCTGGGAACCAGTGTTTTGTTAAGGGTGCTGGGAACTGTAGTGCTGAAAGGAGTAAAATTAAGTTCCCAGGATTTTTTAGGGGAAGCAGTGTGCTTTAAATATGTGGTAAGCCTATTTGGTAATCTTTTGTAATATGGCGCCCTGTGTGAGACCAAAATTTGCATCCCTCCCAATAGATCTTCTCAATTATGGATCTTCTCAATTTTCTTTGCTAGGGACCCTGTGGAGGGGAATGGCTCACACTGCCAGAAATCTAGTGTTGGCCTATGTCTGGTTTTGCTGAGTATTCATTTTGATTTGATTGCAGGGAGATTATGCAATAATTAGCCAACATGATGATTTGCTTGTGCAGTGTTTATATTATATCAACCATTCACACATTCCACACTTTTCAGTGCATTTCCCTATCACTTTCTAAACCACAAAAAGTCCAGGGGTTTGTTTTGTTACAAAAGGTGGATTTGTTGTGCTAAAGCAACAGAGTTGCTTTAATCCACAAACCTAAATTTCCACTATTTGCTTGAATCTCTCCCACAAAATAGGCAGCCTAAGATGGCTCCAAATTATTAGTTTGTTGTTATTTATATCCCACTTTTCTATTAAAATGGTAGAAGAGGTTTATAGTAAACCTGAAGATTACAGTAACGTATTCCCTTTCAAAAGATAATTTCCCACAGCTTCAAACATCTCAAACAAGTTAAAGCAAATAGACTTAATGAGATACCATCAAGAAATAATATACAACAGAGACAGCAGAAAGGGAAAAAATGTGATCCAGATTCTGATATAATTTAGAGCCAAGATCTAAAGAGGCACTTTAAACATGGCCAGTGGGATCCCCCTCCTCAACAAGAACAGCAGATCGCAATGCAATATAATAACTAGTTTTCAAAACTGCCTTAAGTCTTAGAAGCAGTCTACTGTGGTCCAAAAGGAGTTGCAGTTTGATGAAGACAACTCTAAGCGCCCCTTGGGGATATGGAACTAATTTTGCCGTTCTTTGACCACAGCCTAAAAGCATCAAAGTCCACTTCAGACCTTCAGTTCTTGATCTCCAACTCATGATTTGGAGATAGGGCTCATTACTATGTCCTCCCTCCTTCCAATTCCCTAATTTCCTTTCCATGTTTTGCTGTAACCTCAGTGAAGGGGCTTGCATATTGAAAACAGCAAAGCCAAACTGAGCTTTAAATAGGATTGTAGCTTCCTTTGAGCACCTAGTCCCACCCCACTGATGGAACCTCTTGCTCTTAAAGGGGTTCCCCCTGCTTTGGAAGCCATTGAGCAGAAGGCCAAGGTTCTACTATTGCCTCTAAGATGGAGTGTGAGTAAGGCAGTGCAACCTGTTCAGGCACTGACATCATGTGCTCCTCTGGTGTGAGGGCACATTATCCTCTCAGAGGACATCTAGGACTATGTCCTCTGAATTCATGGCTTCGTGTCCTAAGGAGAAGGAGTCAGAGTCCTGGATCATGACAGATGCCCCTTTCTTATGAGTAATTTAATATCTTCAATCCATACAACAACTACACAGCACATCATATCATTACTTGAAGGCAAAGGTAAGTCAATAGCACAAGTATACATGAATATTGGTCATGATCCAGGCAATTTTAAGTACTTCAAGGTTTCAATCCTATACACACACATACCTAGGAAAAATGAGAGGTACTTCTGATTGTGCTATATATTTCAATGAATGAAATTAAACTCATGATTAACTCAATGAAATGCAAAGGACATGACAGTGCTTAACTGTGGTTAAATTATGCATATACAAAATCTGAAATTAGATGAAGGCTAGAGTGATATGCCCTGTACCTTAGCAAATTGTAAGAAGCATTATATTTCCAGCAAATCCACATGATTTCTTTTGTTCTGTTCTGGAATAACTTGATCTAAGGGATAATTTTTTCCCCACATTAGGAATATCCTAGGTCCTGGGGCCCGTTAGTATTAGAACAGCAAATACATTTCAGAAAAAAAAGAAGATTAGAGAAGCCACTTGCCAGTAACCCAGTCGCCATCTTGTCTGATGCTAATGGTCTTAGGACATGTCAACAATCTGGTGAGTTCCAGTGTGTTTGGCTGAAGCATGAAAACACTCCGCCTCTGTAATAGCACAGTGGAACACATCTTGCCAAACAGGGTAAAAAGTTTAACATGGAGCCCAATCATGTTTTTACAGCCGAAAGACTTACAGCTTTAAGAGCTGTTTGACAGTTGGGCTTTCCCTAGACTTTCAAGCATTATGTCTATTTTCCAGTTGAGGTTTTGAGTTACTATCTTGCTGATTTGCCAATGTACAAGTCCATGCAGGGCTGAATATGAATGATGCAGCAATACTCTGGAATTTTTAAACGTTATTTGGGGGAGGGCAGGGGGACCTTTTCATGCACTAGCTGCAACCAATCAACTTCTGCCTGATGCCAAGAAATTAAACACAGTAAAGCCAGACCCCTCTCAGCAGTGAGTTGATTGCTTTAAATAAGGGAGATTTCCTGAATGTTTAAATTGAAACTTCAACTATGATTAAAGCAACGAGAAGTACCGGGATGGCTTCCTAACTATTTAGTTCCTAAAATTCCTGTGAGGTCTGGAGATGACAAATTCAATTCTGATGTGCTGCATTTTACACTCTGCAGGCTGTAGTAAAAAGGGGAAACTAATCAGGCTTGGGTTTCCCAGGGGCTGAGCTTTAAGATGT
Organism: Podarcis gaigeae; assembly: GCF_964106915.1. Lineage (NCBI taxonomy): Eukaryota > Metazoa > Chordata > Lepidosauria > Squamata > Lacertidae > Podarcis > Podarcis gaigeae. The sequence continues at coordinate 59,446,203 of NC_139680.1, forward strand.
TTTCCTATTTAAACTTATGGAAATATGTTAAAACCCACATCGACTGGGTGAGGATTATACAATATGAAATGTATGCGCCAGTAGGTGTTTTGTTTTTATTTTGTTTTTCACTGTGTGCTTCTTTAGGCTTTTCAGTATTTGTTGTTGTTGTTGGTTTAAACTTTCATCCCGCAAGGGGAGGGGAATGCCTCCAGTCCTGTGAAGAACACTTTGATATAATCCATAAAATTTACTGCACAAGAATTTGAATAATTAAAGCTGCAAGCCTAAAAGCACTAGGAATTTCCATCCCCTATGGACACCATGACACTTACTTGTAGGTAAACATGCTGCAGCTTCAGCTTGGTTTAAAATGCAGTATGGATTTCTGTATAGTATATATGCAAATCCATACCATACCATACCATACCATACCATACCATACCATACCATACCATACCATACCATAATAGTATAGTACTGCATATGGATATACTAGAAATCCATAGTATAGCATAATAAGTCTAGATTTGGGTGTAAGGGCAGAAGAGGAAGGTGTATTTTCTGAAATTTGCATCAGAATTCCTTTCCTCTAGTTAATTTTAGCATCATAAAAAGGACAGATTTTCTTCTATTTTATTGTAATATGCTTGAATTTTTTTGGATACATTATTTTTATTGATTTTCCAATATCATTCCAATAACAGTCTCATTATAACAATGCCAATCTTATCGAACTAATACAATTATTAAAACCAATTATTTGTATACTGAATTATACTATTCAGTTAAAGTGACTTCCTCACTTGCTAGTTTTGATGGGTTTCTCTTTGTTTTTGTTTTTTTTTAATTTTCTGCATTCCAAAATCTTAATAATTTCAATACATTCCCTTCAAGATAGTAATCCCTTACACAACAGCTACAATCTTATGGTTTCGATTCATGTTAATATGCAATTTATAAAGTTTCAGTTGAGACACTCAGTCTGTAATCATTGTTCCTTCCTGTGTGTGGTAATTTCCCCCACCCCATGATATTGTCCCAACCATATATGGTGTTGTGTCCTTCATTCATCCATTTATATTTCCCACCATGAGTGGCTGTCTCACAATTTCCCAAAAGTCTCTGTGTCGCTTCGCCCCATGATTCAAGAGATTGTTAGAGATGCCTCTGTTCCAACAAATAAACTGTCTCAGCTATTTTTTCCCCAACCCAGATAGAGCGGTCTGATTCCAACCGCCAATGATTAATATGAAAACTTCTGACCTTGCATGTGGCAGGCTCCTTTCCTTGTTTCAGCTGAAAAAATTATAGTCCGTTATCTTTCCAGTTAGATTGCATTACAAATTGTCTCAATCTCCTTTGCATTTCTTTGAAAATAATGGAGAGTGGGGTGGTTTCATTCTAAATTCCAACATAGTCCTTTCAAAGGGTAAACTACCCCCCTTATTCTTTTCCATTCCTTTCACATACACAGTTCCAGTTTGATGCTAAATTTCATGTTAATCCAGTTTCTTCCACCCTCACTTTTTATGTTATATTTTAACCTTGCATTCCAGGGAGGGTTGCCGAATCAGAAATGTAGAAGAAAAGCTTTGAAAAACAACCAGAGGCTCCCCTCCCCCCATCATCTCTGGCACCAAATGAAACCTTATCTCAATTCCAACTTCTAAATCCTTGTAGCTGAGATGTTCCGCAGTTTGTCATCTCATCGCCTCTAGCACACACCTGTACTTTACTCCATTTAAAGCCCAATTAGCAGTATATCCTCTGCTTCCAGGAACAGATCAAGGGGTCACAACAGTCAGAGTGCTCCATGCACCCAGTGCCTTTGCCTGCCCTCACACTCCAAAAGGAAGCAAATGCCAGACTACAGGGCAATCTGCAAATGGGAGCCCTTTACTCTCCCACCCAGAGAGGCATTCAAAGAATGAGTTTTCCCCATCATTCTTTATCTCCCTGCGGTGTTGAGGGAGTCCTCCATTCCTGGCGCAAGCGGAAACTGGAAGTCATAATGTGCTATGAATAAATGGCTTCTAACAAATGCTATTGAATAAAGACAATCTATCAGTTGATAACAATTCTATCAGCATTCCTAACAATAATCAGTATTAGTTTTTTCTTATTTTGCCTACTATCTGAAAATTTTAGGGTTAAAGAAATTAGGTCCTATGGAGTGATACAATGAAGATAATCTTTCATACTAAAGACAGTTGATAATAGCAACTTTATCAGTGTTGCTGAATTTGCATTCTCTTTGAAAATTTCAGGGTTAAAAGCAACAAATGAGAAAATGATTTTATTTTTTTAAAAAGGAGGGGGGAAGCAGAGAGACCAATTTCCATGCTTTGCAGCCATTGCTCAAAAAGAATTTGGCTCTTGTGGTTCCTAGGAATTCATACTTTATGTTAGCCTGTGTTTATATGAATAGAAAATTAGCTGTTTCAGAAGCAACAAATGTCATCTCTTTACAGAGAGATTCTTTAAACATGCAGTTATATGGCTTTCGTTAGGCTTGAGCTTGTTCTGCGATAAACCGATCTCAGCTCCTGGTGTAGAGAAGCCATTTTCTGTTTGTGCTCCAACACAAATGTTGGTTTTAAATTTCTTCTTCCATAAACACTATCGTTTTGACTGATGCACCATAAGTGACATCTGTTGATAAGTGTGGCTTAGGTTCCTTTTGAAATAAACTTGAACCAGCCTATTTGTTGTCGAGAAGCATTGTGCCGTTGTGAGCTCTGAAACACCAGTTGTAGCATTTGCAATTCCACATACAGCCAATCTGTTAAATTGTGCTCTTTTGCTAGGGCTATTTTATATATGTTGGAAGCTGCCCAGAGTGGCTGAGGTAACCCAGGGGGTACAAATAATAAAATTATTATTATTATAAAATAGTGCTTCCTCAGTGAGAAGTGGGTTCAAGCAGAAAGCAAAAATCTCTCCTCTTGTGACTGTTGCAATATGAGTCAGGGATAGCCAAGGTTGCACCTTCCAGATGTTATTGGACCAGGTTGATAAGACTTACTCCAAGTGTGCACAAGATTGAGGCACCAGAGTCTACTCTATTTGGAAAGAGTAAGGATGAGTGAATTTGTGAATTTTGGTTTCTCCAAGTTTTTCCTTTTTCCAGTCTTAAGTTCAGTTGTCCACATGTCAATATCAGTTTGCAATTTTGTTTGAAGTGCAAATTTCTCCAAATATGCACATTTGTGTGTGCAGTTTTGCTTACTGTACACATTTCTGCAATGCAGTTTCTTTTTTTGCAAATGCATTTTTGTATGTTAATTTCCACAAATATATTCATTTTTATACCCACTTTACCTTACTGCATGCATCCTTATACACATTACACGCCTAGAGAACTCCACTGCAAAATTCAGAGAAGGTTGTGTTTCAGAGGATGGTTGTGTTTCAGTTTGCATCTTGTTTCAGAATGTGTGACTTAGTTGACATTCAGAACAGCACTATTTCAGCTTCCTGGCATTTCCTAACCTGTTAATTTCCATGTTTTATGTGATCTTTCACATAATATAAAAGCAACTTCTGAAAATCTAGTGCTCAACTTCATGTTAATTGTTTTCCTGGGGGGGGGGGGACTGTTTTCAACCCCATTAACTCGGAAAATCACAGGGCTTTTGTAGTGTGATTTCACTTGATGAAACTTGGGATGGAATTGCAGTATACAGTTCTTTCCTGTCTTTTAGAATTTAGCACAGCGTTGATCAAAAAGCTGCAGGTCCATAACTCAAAAGGTGCGTCAGTAGAAAAGGAAGGTTAGAAATTGGGACAGAAGTGCTGTGACGTTAACATATGAGAGTGCTGGAGGTGAAATAGTTAAACAAGTTACCCAATCAGAACCCAGGGGGTGGAGTCAGAGGGACTATAAAACCAGCTCTGGGAGGCGCGAAGGGAACAGTTCGTTGGGAGCTGAGTGGTTGGTTGGAGTGGGAGTGAATTGGGATAGAGTCTGTGGGTAGGTTGAGTTAGTGTAGTGAAATAAGCTAAGTCAAGAACAGTTAGGGGCTAGGAAGACAAGTAAATATCTGAGAGGTGGTTTAGTGAGTGAGAGCAGGTAGCGGAAGTTATAGGTCTGGATAAGCACCCCATGAATGTAATTGACCGATACCGTTTATATAAATATGTAACTGGATGAACGGAGCACAGCTGTAGGCACCCTTAGAAAGTAAAATCAACCTTGGTGGTGCTGCATAAAATCAGCAGCTTCCAGGAACCCTCCTCTTCACTGTGAGATTTTGGCTGTGATCTGGGCTCTGAGTGAGATTCAGGGTCAATGTATGGACCCCTGAGAGAGAGACAGGAAGCTGAAAGATGTTAAGTGGGGAGGTGTACAGGAAGGATAAGAAAATGCTTTGTGTGTGTGTGTGATCTATATTAATGGTTTTATTATGTATTTTTGTAACATTTGTTGTTCTAGTCATCCACACACTGCTTACAGATTTTTAACATTTTTAATGCTATAGAATTGGTCTTAATTGGTTAATTAATATCGCCTGTTTAAAAAGAAACCTGCACCAGATAACCAAAAATCCACTGTAAGCTTAGCTAAACTATGTTGCTTTTATAAATTAAGGAAATGAGGCGAAATGTACACATTTCTCAAATGCTGCATAATTTATTCTGGAATATTTTTGCCTTGGAGAAGGACAAGAAGCTAGGCAAGGTGCTGATGACATGCCCCAAACCATGGGGGACTTTTCACTAGCCAGTCCTCTGCTGCCTTTGCAAATGTCAGCAGTCACTGCTGATACGTTACTCTAAGCCCTTTGGCAAGGTGCATTTTTTTAACAACGGACAGGCAAGGAAGCTGAATTTTGCAGTCGGAATTGCAATCTTTACTTTTTCCTGTGTTCCTGTGGAATTGTCACAAGATATACATGCGGCACTGCATGTTAAAAAGGTAGGCTGCACAGTGAGTCGCATGCAAGAATGTGCCACCCGTAATTGTTTAAGAATTACATATATCTCTCCATCCAAAAGGGGCTGCAACTGGCATTACCTTAGGAGCGAATCAAAGCAAAACGTGGCCAGGCAGAAGCCCCAGCTGCACGCAATTACCATATCCACACAGACTAAACAAACGGGCTACTGCTCCCCCACCCTTCCCGATTTCAAAAGATAGGGAATCCTCGGCCAGTGAGGGAGTGTGTGAATTAGATTTATGCCAGTTCAGCAGCAGGATCATTCAATCAGACTGTTATTTCGCATAATTGAACATGCTAAGTCCTCCATCAGAACCCCGGCCGAGTTGCAAAGTGATTGCAAGTGACAGGCGAATGCAGCGAAAGAAGGGTGGGGTGGGGTGGGAAAGTTTTAGCCCCCCCACCAAAACCAACCCCTTCAGAAGCACCGTGTTCCTGCTCAGCTCAACTTGAGCCTTATATTTTAGGGCTTTTCACTTGGGGAGAAGAAAGGGGTTTCTGTGCTCTTTGAAGCTTGTGTGTGCTGCTTCGACAGGAAGCCAGAGTTTCTGTCAGTCAACAGCACATGCAAAATTTATCAAGTATATTATTTGACACAGAGGTTACTCTGTCATTACTAACTAACAGGGGTCTGCCAGGGAATTATACTCTCTCCTGCTCCCCCCTCTCTTTTTTTTAATGGAAGCATGTGCTGCCAAAGGCAAAGTGTCCATTGATTGACTGCCACAGCTGACCCAAATATACAGGAATCACTGTGTAATAAGCTCTTTATCATATATATAAACCACCCAAACCTAAGTTCAAGTAAAATTAGTAATCTTGCTAATGCACACAAGGCCAAGGGGTTGGGAGTAGAGAAGAGACTCCTGTGGTGTTTGGCTTTTGGTTGGGCTCTGCCGCTTGAGGTTTTGAGGTTTAGGCATCTGCTGAATTGTCCTCAGTTCAACATCATTTTCCTCCTGTCCTGGTTGTTGCATCTGATAATGCTCTTCTGTGGGCAGATTCACACCAGGCATTGAAAGCACATCCAGTGCACATTTAAAGCCCAGGAACTTCCCTCAAAGAGTCCTGGATATAGTGGTTAGTTAAGGGTGCTGAGAATTATGGCTCTGAGAAGCGGAATCAACAATCCCCATTATTCTTTGATTAACTATTTACAGTGGATAGGTGGGAGGAAATTGAGGACTGGGAGCAAAGAACTGCTTGCTGCTGAATTTAATGTCTAGGCTTTAAGAATGAAATTCTGTCTGGTATTGATTCTTCTGTTATTGTGACTTGGCAAATTTACACGGGCAACCAAAGCCAAGAAGTTGTGGTGCTAGGAGAAGGAGCTGAGTTTTTAAAATTCAGCCAGCCAATTATTTGACTGCAGTTATATTTAGTAACTGACAATATGGCAAGCAGGTATGACAATGCTGTATTTATTTTAAATATTTACATTACTACTTTTCCAAAAAGAAGCCGCTCATAGCATATACCCACACGTACAAAATGCCATCTTAAACCAACTGAACAAGACAAAGAAGATCACAAAAGCTAACAGACCAACACCAGCCAAATGCTGTTGTTTTGTGCATTCAGGAAGCATTTTCCATGTTGACCTGTCTGCAACCCGTGAATGTCTGCCACTGATGCTTCACTGCAGAGGCTAGGCTAGAAATCCTCTCACTTATGTCTAGTTTTCTATCTGAGAGAACTTCTTTTACCAGAAGGAATATTTAGTTATGAGAGCCACACCTGCAGTTTGAACCGGCAATGCCCCAGACTTAGATTTACAATGTCAGTGAAAACTTGGCCTAAAAGGCTGAAATCCTGTGTACAATTACTTGGAAGTAAGTCCCGGTGAACACGATGTGACTTGCTGCTGAATGTGAGTAATGCACAGGATTCCACTATTAGCTTCTCTCCCATTTAAGTTAATCACAACAGAAGTAGAAGTGGCTCTGGACAACCACCTTAAAGCAACAGAACAGCATTGCTCTGAGATTGCTTTTCTTCAGCTTTTGCTGCAACCACTGCCAAACAATTACACTCGCCTGTTCAATTTAATTCCCCTTTATCTGACCCTACAAATATTTTTGAGTCTGGCCCTCAAGACCCTTCCTAGGCCACACCCACCCAATTTATGACCCTCATCAGCTCTACTTTGCACCTTCCTCCATTGATTTTACTTTTAATCACTGACTGACTTTGGTATGATTTCTCCAACCAAAAATGCATACATTAAAAACTATCCTTTATTAGGGGATATTGCTTGCAAAAATGGTATGCACCAGACAAAACTACATATGGAAAACAAATGTTAGGAGAAACATGCATGGAAATGCATATAAAATGGAGAGAAATTGAAAGCAAGGTATTGTTAAATATGGTACAGCTCTCCCATACAGGTATACTATCCCCAAATTCTTGCTGAAGTTCTGTTCCACATTCAAGACTTGCATGTTAGAGAACATGCTATGTTAGAAGACTGTTGTGATGGCCTGGGACTTGGGCTCAGACTTGGAACCAGAGGAGTCTCAGTCTGCACTGGATCGCTGGCCTCAGGCATCATCTGAACCAAGTCTGGGGCCTGATTCTGAAGAGTCCCAGTCTGCACAGGTTCCTCTGCAACAAACACCAGCTGGGCTGCGTCAGGGGCCTGAGCCTGCCCTGGCTCCAGATGAGGGGATGACCTCGTTGCCTTCAGCTAGGCCATCACTTACAGCTGCTCCACTACCCATTTGGTCAGGGGAGGCTGAGGCAGCCCCTAGGTCTAGTAACCCACCGATGTCTCCCAAGCTGCAGAGACTAAGGTCTGAGAGAAGGAGAGACCTGAATACTCGCAGGAGGAGTGCTCGCCTTCGGGCGAAACAGGGATGTGAATCACCAGGGGATCAGGACCGGCCACTACCCTGACAAAGATAAAAGGCTGTTGGACCCCACCCCAGGTTGCGGGAGCAACATTGCTGTGTGCTAGATCCTGCCTGAGATCCTGTACCTGTCCTTGCCTGGTTTCCTGTCTTGGCCCTGTTGGACTGACTCCCAGAGGAACCTTTGGATTCTGGACCAGTCCTGGACCGCATTTCACAGGTTACCCCCAAGCCCAGCACAACTGTTTTAACATGTAAGCTTTTTCCATTGAACAGAAAAGATGGCACTGATGTGGAATGCTTTCAGTCAAACAATCCTCAATCCTCACATGAATTCTAAGGTGATGGAATGGTATGAGAAAATTGTTCCACATCCATTTGTTCATGCTTGCATCAGTTTCTTTATTCTGAAGAAACTGTAGATTTTTTTTTCCAGGCAAAGAGAGATTGAACCCAACTTCTGTTCCAGGATTTATGATAGCTTTGCTGTTCATTTCACAACCCCTTTTCATAATGTTGAGCACAGTCACAAACGAACAAATTTATGCCTTTCCAGTTGAAACCGTATAAAACATGGGCTTGCAGAGTTGGTTTTCATATGGCATCAGTGTGAAAGCAAGTGATGCTTGGTAGCTTCAGGTGGGATTTATATTACATTTTTTGTTCACTTAACCCTGAGATTTAATGTGAAATTCAGGAGGTAAAAATTCACTTGGAACAAAACCAAAATAAACAAAGCTCCCCTGAAAAGGGCTTTTCAAATTCATAAATAAACTTCTGAGTATTTGTGTTCTTTAACAAATACTCAAATTCACATTTACCTCCCTTGGAATGTTTTACTTTGCTTTTGATTAGTTTGACTTCAACCTCAATTAGTTTAGGTTGGATGTTGATCAGTTGCCCTTTGATTAGCTCTCACACAGTACAATCCATAGGACACCACTTGCATGAAAGCCAACTTGATCTCACAAGAGAAGGGAGAGGTTACAAACGGAAGTACTCCTGATGGAGCTAGGTTGTGGACTGCAGCCTAAGTTCATTAAAATCAAACTAATACAAATTACATTTTTTAAAAAAAAAGCTATGAAAAATGTGCTCATTTAATGCAGGCACTGTAATCCAGAAACCCCTGGATCTGGAGCAGTCCTGGTGTTCTAAGGGTTTGCTGAAAACATTTTGGAGGGCCAGGTGATATTGTTTGTGAATCGAGTGCTGCTTGCCCTGCTTTGTGCCTCTGAAATGGTCGCTGTGATCAAATGCCTACCTTTTAATGTTTAGTGCCATTCTGCGTCTTTCTCAAGTGTGTCCCTTCACAACATCTCTTCCCATCTAGTTTTCAATCCCTTGGTTAGAACCTGAGTTAAAACAATTCTCCTATTTTACATATCATTTTTCTCACTTCTACCTTGGGGAGAGAGGAGCATGAGAGGGTAGTTTCAGAAAACTTTTAATATTTTTTTTAAAGAATAATCATATTTAACTATGGGAGCTGGGGCTGGGAGGTGCAATGTTGGACTCACAGCCCACTGCAATGCAGGCAAGTACCATAGCATTTGATGCATGGCATCTGATAGGCTGACTCAGACCACAGACCATCATTTTCTGAATAACAGTTAAGGACGAGGTAGAAATTCTCTTCCATTAGAGTTTTAATGCCAACCTACCTAACACAGACTTTCCCAAGCAATAGATGAGCTGAAGCACAGCTGTACTTCAAAAATTGCATTTCTTCATACAGAAATCCAAATGTTGGGGGAAAGTGTGGATAAAGTGCACATATTGGTGAAAATAACATAAAATGCATTATATTAGGGGACATAAAAAATACATATATCCTACAAAAAGCATGCAAAAGGTGTATATTCAGGGTGGTGGTGGAATACACTAAAATGAGGGATTCTCGTCAGGACTTTAAAACAACAACAACACAAAAAGCCTTGTAACCTGATGCAGAAATGTGTAGAAACGGGCTGGAAAAACAAGAACCTGAGAGAAACAAATTTGAGAGATTCATCTGTCCCTTTTAACAGTGCAAGCCCCACTGAGTTGGAGTAAGGGTTTGTAGGACTGCAACTGAAATCTTATTTGAAACCATAGTTGAAGAAACTGAATAAAGAATGAGCAGGCAGAATGGAACGGAATGGAACAAAGTAATGATCAGAGGCACGAGTGGCTAATTGCCCCCATATGCACAGCAGGGAGGTCTTGATGGCTGCATCTAGATGTGATGATGGTTGCTAGACAGAACAATGCAAGCCTAAGATTTCCAGGCTGAAATCCTGTGGCTGTGCATGCTTATGTGGCTTGAATCCCCATTCAACTTGAATTAAATGTGTATGTATTTATTTATCAGTTTGTCTATTACATTTTGAGCCTGCTCTTCCTCTCAAAGGAGCCCATGGCAGCAAACAACAAACTAGCAAAATAATGCAGTTTAAAATTAAGAGGATGTAAAGACATTTAAAATCATTAAGAAGATCTAAAAACATTTTATAATGTCTTGTACATCTGTGAAAATATTGCTTCCTTTGAAAATAATAATAATAATTTTAAAAACCTGCAACCATTTGGCTCAGCCTTGTTGTCTCTCATAAACTGAGTCTGGATTTTGCTGTTGGATCCACTTGGAGTGAGCTTGCAAAACTCCCACCAAGCCCTGCTGGTTACCAACATTTGGTTTCTTGGGTCACAAATTACATAAGTTGAAGCCATACAAAGTCCCATTTATAGCTTTCATTGCTCTCTTAAAGTGCTTGATAATTATTATTATTATTATTATTATTATTAAAAAACTGTTTCAAAGCAGGTCTATGGCACTGTAAACTTCTTTAGACTTGTGTCTGCAGAATGAAAAGGAAGATCCTGACAAGATGGAAATTCTGTGGGTGAGCAATTCCTGGGTCTTGCAAGTTCATTGGTTGCTTGCCCTGGGTGGGTTGCACCAGTGGTGGAGGAAGGGGGGCAGTCCACCCCGGGTGTCATCCCTAAGGGGCTGACATCACCGCCTTGCCCCCCGGGACACTCACCGTGGGCAGCTAGCCCCATCCCCAGGTGCGCTGCATGTGGGCCTCTCCAGGTTCCGGAGCAGCTAGCTCTACATCTGGGTTGCAATCTTTGGGAAGGATGAGGTACATAGCTTTGTAGGTGCTCCTAGATCCAGCTCTGTGGATGGAAGTGCAGGTGTCCTTAGCGGCTTGGAGTCCCTTTTATGTTCATGCATTCATCTACTTTAATGCTGAATTACTGTCATGTGCTCTTTGTGGTGTTACCCTTGAGGTTGTTCCAGGGGTTGCAGCTAGCACAGAACATGACAGCTAGGCTCCTTGTGGGAGCAAGCTACCCCTGTAGTGCCTTGTTTGCAAGATCTGTACTTGCTGCCAATCTGCTCCCAGGCCAAGTTCAGGGTTCAGAGTACATCACACAAGAATCCTACACATGCTTACCTGGGAAATAAGTGGCACTGAATGAGATCAAACCTTCTTTATTCAGACATCTATAAGATTGTACTGTATGTGTAGTAAAATAAGAGGAACTCTCATGTACCTAGATGAGATACCTGGCTCACCTACAGGTATGTTAATCAATTTACACCTCCTTCCTTTGAAGGGGGCTTTCTTAAAGCACCACTTGGAGAGCTGGGGTTGCCAAAAATAACATTTTATCATCTTTGCAGCTTGTCAAAACTAGCATTTGAGCTAGACCAAGTGCTTAGGTGAATATGATGTTTTCTCAGGAGCAATTTCCCCCCAACATTGAAAATTAAGAACTGTTGGCACATTATTCTCACTAAATCCATCTTTCCATTAAGCGCTCCCATTTTGATAAAAATGTTATTCTCGCCAATCTCCTCCCCTAATAAAACATTATTTTTGGAACAGCCCTGCTCCTGATGGAACATTTTTTTTCTCAAGCAAAACTCCACCTTCAGTAGGCCCTTAGCTTAATTAAACCACAGTGACATCTATTCCTGATAAAATGTTTTATGTAACTCTACTGTTGATAAAAAAGTTGCTTTTTCCACACTTCTACTCCTGATGAAATACTCATTTTGCCAGGAATGCTTCTGAGAAAATATTATCTTTGGCAATGTCTGATCCTGATATACACTATTTTTGTGTGCAAACCTTTTACTAACCATTTAATACGCCACATATATAAAATTTCTTGCTAAAGCTTCTTAATGTGAGAGACTGGGCATTACCAGGGCATCCATGTAATGTGCCCACCCATGTCGTAGCAGCAATCCATGTCATAGTTGAGTCCTGTGAGAAAGGACAGGATTCCTGCATTTCCAGCGCACACCAGGCAAACGTTTCCTTTGGAATGATACTACAGATGCATGGAAGCTGCTGGGGGAAATGTTACTAGTCATATCTTATCAAAACTATCATTATGTAACATTTGTCAACTATCTCTCCTCTGAGGAGCTCGAGACAGCTTACATTTCACCCAGGAAAACAGGTTTTAAGGTTTGTGGTTCTTCAGACGTCGCTGAACGCAACTCCCTCCCTTCCTGATCATTGGCCAAGTTGGCTAGGGCTGATGGGTGTTGGGAGTCCAAGAACATCTGAAGGGTCACAGGTTTCCTATCAAAAGACCAAAGAGACCCCATCTCTTCTCATATATCAGGCACTAGCTAGCAGGAGACCTTATATTGTCTCAAAACAGCAGGCTTTAGCTTTGGCCTCATAAATTAGCTAGAAGCAAGTGGTGCATAATTTTGGTCTCCCCAGTAACCTTTTAACCCAGTTTGAATGGGGAACTTTCAACCTTTCTGTTACTTTTTAGCCCTCCCAACTCATCCCCCACGAACCTCAAAAGTAACAATGACCCATTGCAATGGTCATGACATGAGGCTGCCATCATCCTGGCCCTTGATCTTGTACTTTTTTTTTTTGCATTTAATGCTAAATTTTATTTTATTAAAGATAGAAAGAAAAGTACAGAAAAGTACAGAAAAGATGAATATCAAAAGTTAATACATCATTTAATAATTTGAGAATTTCTTTCATGGGGAAAGAAACAATAATTTAGAGACATGTTGTTTAACAGAAAGGGGACTGAATGTCTTAAATACGTCCACTCAAAAATCCCTTTTACCTTTTTTATTGCATCTTTTCCCTTTTCTTTTTTCTTTTCTTTTACCTTCCCCCTTTTTCTTTTCTCTTTCCTTCTGGTTATTTTTAAAAATCTACATTAGTTATCTGTATATTTCTGTATTATGAAAAGTGAAAACATTAATACTAAAGAAGAGAGGGGGGAAATCAATATCAAGAATTGATACATCATATAATTAAACTAATTAGAGAGCCCTTTGTGGGAACTTTTTTCTTTTCCAGCTGTTTTCTTTAAATTTAAATTAGTGAAAAACTAATAAAAATCTTAATACTAGGGGGGAAAACACCACCATATGGGCTGTTTTGAAGTAAACGTATCCATTAGGTATTGCAATTATCAGTAAAATACAAGGCACCACATCTGAGAATCACTACTTGGAACAAATAACTAAACTTATAAGGCAGAAGCAAAAGAGCATGCTACAGAAGATGTGAGTCACAGAAACAATGACTGATCAGATTGAGAATAAGGATGGATAATTATTTTAAATTGGAAAAAATAGTTGAAAATGCAGAAACATGAATGAGGACGATATCTCTAGACACCTGGAACATGGGAAGTCCTAAATTTTTTATTTAATTGGAATATATAATTGGTATATTGCTGTTACAGATAGGTAGCCGTGTTGGTCTGCCACAGTCAAAACAAAACAAAATTTCCTTCCAGTAGCACCTTAAAGACCAACTAAGTTAGTTCTTGGTATGAGCTTTCGTGTGCATGCACACTTCTTCAGATACACTTCTTCAGATACTGTGTATCTGAAGAAGTGTGCATGCACACGAAAGCTCATATCAAGAACTAACTTAGTTGGTCTTTAAGGTGCTACTGGAAGGAAAAAAAATGTTTTGGTATATTGCTATTATTGTAATTTGGATTGATTTGGTTTAATTTGTCATTAATTGGAAGATTGTTATTGAAAACGAAAAAAAAATTAACACAAAAAATAAACTTATAAGGCACACAATATTTCAAACTCTAAACACACAAAATGAAAGTTTCCTCTTCTTTTGCACTTCAGATGTATGGAACCTCTCTGAGAACATATAGTTCTGTCTATTCCCTTCCTCCGATCTCTATGTGCCCAAGTACCTACTCAACCACTTCAATCAAAACACAGTAATATTTGACCACTTGATATATTTGGTCTTTTTGAACTCTTCAATTAATTATATGCCGTTTGTGTTGGAGGCAAATTTTCTCTGGGGGCAGACGACAGAACCATGAGACTGATGTAAAATACTCAAACAAGAGTTTTATTATGACTATACAAAGAACAAACACAAAGCATGTGTTTCTGCAGGCAGTTGCAAACTGCAGCTTCTTCTCTCTTTATACACATCACCAGGTGTGCCTAACTAGCCTGGAAAACCACACCCAGAACTCATAGAAAACGTCCTTAAAGTTATCTGCACCCTTTTCCTGTTTCTTGACAAATGATACCTACAGTTTGTTGCTATCCTTTTATTTAATCTTAAGTGAAGTTGAATAATACATATAGCAATGAAAAACAGATTTGTGAAGCCAAAGTGTTGTTAGCCGCCCTGAGCCCGGCTTCGGCTGGGGAGGGCGGGATATAAATAAAAAGTTGTTGTTGTTGTTATTATTATTATTATTATTATTATTATTATTATTATTATTATTATTATTATACTCCGCATAGAAAGGTGTTCTCTCAAAGGCCCAGAAACTGGTACCTTGTACCAGTTTAATCCTTGCCCTTTTTATCCCAGTCCTATTTCCCTAAAATTTTTACTGACCAGCAAAGTACCAGAAAAAGAAACTAGAAAATCCCCCAAACAAGCTGTCACCCCTTTACCCTGGTGACCAAATTGTAACTGTTGGCTTTGCAAAATGAGATAAGAAAAAAGAGACGTTGCCATAGGGATCCCTTATGCTGAACACTGCTAGCCAATGGATCATAGTACAGTGGTACCTCGGGTTAAGTACTTAATTCGTTCTGGAGGTCCCTTCTTAACCTGAAACTGTTCTTAACCTGAATCACCACTTTAGCTAATGGGGCTTCCCGCTGCTACCGCACCGCCGGAGCACAATTTCTGTTCTCATCCTGAAGCAAAGTTCTTAACCTGAAGCATTATTTCTGGGTTAGCGGAGTCTGTAACCTGAAGCGTATGTAACCTGAAGCGTATGTAACCTGAGGTACCACTGTAAAGTCTAATCAATGTATTTGAAATGTATAAATTTGTGTGATACCTGCTGTGTAAGTTTTGTACAGGATTCGGAACTGGATTCCCCTGCACACATTTTGTTTTTCCCACCACCGGTGTGGTATTATTCGGCTCGTCACCCCAATTATGTCCCATCGTTAAAATTTAGCAAGGGTTTAGGTATCAAGAGCTGCATAGGAATGGGTTTCTGGCAGGATTAGGAAAACAAAGGCAGGGGACAGGCAAATGAACCAGGAGGTGGGCCAGGCCATGTACTGGTTCAAGGAGAATTAGAATAGGAAAGGACAGTCTAACTGGGACTCAAAGCCAACTCCTGCTAGCAACCCCTTCTACTTCCCCCTTTAACATGGCTGCTAGCAAGGTGAAACCAATGTAGCGGGGCAAGTCAAATAGCCTCCCATAAACTTCAAGACTGTGTGGGGCCAAGGAAATCTTCCCAGTATCCAAAATCAAGGTAAAGGCCTGATTTAACCAGGACTCCTAGATGGGATCGACTCACATTTACTTTGAGGTTCAAATCCTCTGGCTGCCCTGATTGAAAATACGACTCTCGGAGCAATATAGGGCAATGCCCAGACATTTATTAAACATTTGAAAAACCAAACCTTTATTACCCCTTCATAAGATGCTCTGTCAAACATTAACCAATCACAGAAGCTACTGTAATTCTGTTTTCCAGGAATGATTATTACAGTTCATGGTGTTGTTAAGATCTGGTCCTTGAACTTTCAAAAGTTTGGGACTGACTCCACGGCAGCAGGGAGCAGTTTAGAACTTCCCCTGAAATCATTTTGCAATTCTTGTAATTGGTCTATTTTAAGGCAGACATTTGCTTTTCAAAATTTAATCCCTTTTGACATCTCATACACTATTCACCAGGAATCTTTGGATGCTCTTCAGCAGATAATTTACATGCCATATGAACATGTAAAAAGACTACATTTAAACCAGCAGGAATCAGGTGTGAAAGCCAATTGCTTTCCTTTATTTCCTTTTATTTGTATTTCTTTATTTCGTTTTGAAACTGTCCTTCATCTATATAGCTCCCTAGGCAATGTAGAGCAATCATATACAATCCAATTACACATAAAAAACAATTAAAACAAGAAATCACAATAAAACATATGGCACAGCAGAATTAAAACATCTTTGGATCTAGTAGACATATTCAGCCTTGCTATTAATCTCCCAAAACACTTTGGGGAGGGGGGGGTTCCGTCAGTTGTCGTTGGAAGATGAATACTGAGGGGGGGATGATATAACGGGGAATAGAATGCATCCTTTTACAAAGAAAAATGATTTTTCATTTGCCTTGTTATATCTCCTCCCATGACTGATTTATTAAAATTAGCCTTTTGAGAGGGAGTGTTGTCTAAAACAATACCATCCCATAAATGCTGTGACATTGCCTAAGAAAGATATATTAGGAGACTTCGTTTTTGTATTATATATCAATAGATCTTATATTATTAACAGAGCTGTAACATGCTATTTAATCCTGTTCTGTGCTCTTAATGCTGCTAGTTTATGTGAATATATTGTTTCATGGAGGAAGCAGAATACAATATTCTTTTAGCTCTACAAGCACTGATGGGGCTAAAACGAGTGGGGGGAAAAACATTCCACTGCTAACGCAGTCCTGTTTGGCCATTCTTCTAATCACAGCTTAAGGGAGAGAATGCAGATATATCAACCTCTGTTCCCCCTGTGTCGTATCAGCCATGCTGGCTTCACCCTCCATACATGCGGTTGGGCATACATGCACTCTGGGGTGTACACAGAGTGGCTGGGGAAACCCAGCCAGATGAGCAGAGTATAAATAAATTTATTATTATTTATTATTACGGATGTAAGAAGTTACAGTTTTCCATTCTAATCTGTATCCATCACAATCAGCACTGTTTCCATTCCACTACAGTTCATTCTCTGCCAACACTGTAAATTACATAAATAATATTGTCCTGGTGATATTCCACCCCATTCATATCAATGCAAATGAAACCCAATGCAAATGGGGGGTGGGGTATAATCAAACGGAATGGGGTATGTATCTTTGCAGTATTCGAATACAGTCAAATGCTAACTGTATTTGCTGGATTGATTTCAGCTCTGGACATGGGGTAAATAATCAAACAGCTGCAATTTCTGCTCCTGTTTCTGTTTTTCCCAGAATTATCCAGCATCCGTAATTGGGGCTAGTCAAATGTCTGCAGTGGGGAGCCTGCTGTACTTATGAGGGTTCCCTGCCTTCTTTGGAACCCTGCACAACCAGGGTTCTAAATTCTTTGGTGGGTCCCCTGCTGCAACTATCATCCCTCCAATCTGTGGAGGTCTTTGGAGTTGGGCCTGAAGATGCAACAGAATAGGCCAGGCTAGCAAGTGCATCTCTACTTTCCCTCATGCCAACTGACATGGGGAATTGAAAACTCAATTGTGCCTGTCAGAAAATATCAGATTACCCTAGAGGTCATTATATCACTGCAAGAGCCTCAAGAAAAATGAAGGAAGCCCACTTGCCTATATTCTTTACAACTTCCTGGCCTACAAATTAATAGACACCAAATTCTTAGATTTAAGCTGAAATACAGCCTTTTCACAGCCACACCCAGGAATTCCATACACCACACATGAAGCTTTATAGAAAGCATATGCAAAGTAACATGTGACTTTAAGCACACATGCACAGATGAAGTCCTATTGACCTTAGGAAGGTGGCTCAGTTGTTTCCATTTGGCCTCCACAGGCACCAGTAGCCTTGGAGACTAATATTTTGTAAAATATGTGGTAAAATAAACTCCTTTTACTATAAAATAGATCTTCCTTCAGTGAAGATGAGTAGACTATTCTGCCCTCTCAAAATTCCTTCAACTTTTTTTCTTCTACTACTACTACACGTTGGGGAAAGATTTAAAATACTGGATATTGTCTTATCTTTTTTCCAATTGTATTTAAAATATTTTCATTCATTTTTGGACTGACCACAGATTTATTGCTATGAGTGCTTTGTAACACGGTTGAAAGAAGGCCACTAATGCAGGTTTATGAGTACAGCTGGTACATTTACTGGTGGGTTTATAAGAACACCTCAAGAACCACTCCATGGCTGCGAGAGGTATGGTATCAACAAACGCCACCGGACATATGGGGCTGTTGGTTTGCAAGACCCTATAAAGCTACCAATAACCATTGCAGCTGGAATCATAAAGCTTTTCTAAAAGCTTTTCTAAAAGCTTAAAAACTTGGTGCAAAAACATAATTCTAGTTTTGAAATAAACAATAGGGAAGGTCAGTGGTCATCATTTCTGTGTCTGTGTGCATATGCACGTATGTGTGTGTGTCCTTTTAGCGTCTATGAAAAAGTTATTACAATAACATTATTTGTTCTTTCAAAATCGATGGTGTACCTAATACTGACCTTTATTAAAAAATCTACTGAAGTTCTTTAGAAATTCTGCCTTGATCCTAGAAGGCGACTATAAATTTACCTGAGTGAAGATGGGATAAAGACATGGTGGCCGCAACTGTAATTCAAAACCTGTGCCCTGACCCTATGAGATATCAACTTAAATGTTATCCGGAATAATTATTCTCAAATAGTGACTCAGGATCAACCAATAACTGGCCTAGGGCTCAGCAGATCTTTGCCAAACATCTGGGAAGGGAAAGCAATAAATCACGCCACTTGCTGTTACACTCAACTTAGCCCCCACCCCATTTCCTTAAAAACAAAAACAAAAAAACCCAACATCACCACCAAGAGATGGGATAGCAATACTGGGCTGTACTGCAGGTTTCTGATGCGTGGTTCTCTCTTAGTCTCCCGCCGAACAGCAATCTTACCATATGCCCAAGTGGGCTGTTTTGCAGAGCTGATGTCACCCCTGCTTTCTCAACCACAATAATCACTCTATCCAAATGATATGTACAGTAATGGTGAATTTTATTTGCAGTTACGCAATCCCACTTTCAGTACTGTTCGCACCTCCAAAGGTTTTTAAACAGGTTTTGTTTTTCAGTAAGTGTCCTGTAACTTCTTGCTGACATCCTGTAACTTTTTATACTATAGCGCAGTTGGCAGAGCATGAGACTCTTAATCCCAAGATCATGGGTTTGAGCCCTACATTGGACCAAAGATTTCTGCATTGGACTAGATGAGCCTCATGGTCCCTTCCAATTCCACAGTTCTATGATTCTATAAATGTTTCAGGGTGTTTTGTGTTTGTTCCAGAGTGTTCCATCAGAAAGAAACTAGCAGTGAGCCTGCACATTATGTAACATGTAACCGCGTCCGAAAACAAACATCCCAAAATGAAGAAAGCATGTGTTCAATTTGTGTTGATGAAATTTCTAAAATTATTATGCCAAATTAAAATAACCACAACAAATGCACTTGAAAATGCCTACTTTAATCCTTTATATGCCCAAGAGCAGCCTTGGCTGAAAATCCCACCCCGACTTTGCAGTTTCTTTGCCCACCTCCTACCAATGGCACCTGAAATTGTGTACCAGAATGGCTACAAGCTAGTTCCACCCTTCTCCACTGTCCCTATCCATCCATTTTTAAAATAATAATAATGATGATTTTTATTAAAGATTATCCTTGTTTACAAAAGCATATCAATTATCTCTTTCTTTAAGTTGTTTTTTCCACAGATCAGTTACATTTGTTGTAAGACATTGGTGTTCTATGCAGTATAGGGTTGGGAAGAAAAGGGGGGAATGAGAGAGAGGGAGTAGGGTGATAAAGCTTATGTCCTTTTACTTAGTATATGTGGGGGAGGTTTTGTGTCAGCGTCACTTGGGTAGGTTCTCGTTCTATTCGCTTGCTATGTTTCCTTGGTGGTGAGAGAGGTTGGGGATTTGTTTGTGCATGTGTGTGGGGGGGGCAGGATTGTTGGGTTAAGTTAGTCATATTGAATCATATGCTGTTGGTGGGTTCATGTTGTTGACTTGTTGGGCTGTGTATGTGTCAGGGACTGGGTAGAGGAGGAATGGTGGAGACCACCTCCCCAGCCTGACCCTTCCAGAGAAGAGGAAGACAGTTCAGAATTACTACAGGGGGTTAAGGAAAGTCACAGCTCAGATGAAGATGGGGGGGGGGGGGAGTTGGGAAATAATGGAGAGGAGGAGGAAGCAGAAGCTGGAGCAGCTGCTGGCTGAAACATTATCACTAGAAAGCATTCCAGATGCTTTCCCGGAACCATCTCCCAGAACCAGGAGAGCTTTAAAAGTAGGAGAGCAAAGAGCTTGAAGACAGATGACTCCAAGTGATACCCATAGAGGAGGTGATGCTGATGACAAATGAGGAAGAGAAGTGGAGTGGAGATTCACTCGGGACAACGCCATTATCCAAGAGGCTGTGTTCCAAAGCCTCTCTCTGTAAATATTGAATAAAAAGCAGATGGTAAGAAACTTTCCCTTGTTTTTGTACATTCCTGGCAACTGGCTGTGGGAGTTGCTTGTAGGCCCCTGACAGTATGTGATAAAGGGGAGCCATACCGTAGTGAAGGCGTCCTCTTCTATTTCTCCCTGGGTCAGTTTCAGTCTGTTGGTTAGCTTTTCTAATAAGGCTGTTTTCCATACTACTTAATACCAGTGTTCCATGTTTATTTATGACAAGTCCTTCCACTGTCTGGCTATGCTTATTCAATGCCTTTTGTGGCGAAGAGTGGCAAATATTTTTATTTGCATTAGGAAAAGAGACCTGTTGAGTGGGCACATTAGTCTTGGAGCTCCCACTAGTGACATTTGCATTTCGTCCATTTGGGGAGGTGGAGACAGCTTTAAGAACTTCTTCCGTTTTAATCTGGACTGTATTCAATTGTTTGTACAGATTAGATATTGTTCTAAAAAATAATTCAGTTTGCTGGGCCAGTATAGAGTTTGTTTTAAGAGCCTCTGCACGTTCTATGTTGAACTTAGGGGTCTGCTCTTGTTGTCGCCAATTTCCTTTGGTACTATGGTGTTCTGTTGATGCCTGTTTGTTATTAACTGATAAACTGTGGACCTCTTTGGATAATTGGGTTATTTGAGAGGCAATACCTCTAATTTGTTGGAAGATATGCTCAACCGTTCATGCAATTAGAGTTAATTGGGTGCTCTCCCTACTTGTTATTCCTTCCTCTCTGAGGAGCACAGGATCAACTTGCCCCATTGCTGGATCCAGTCTCACGCTCTCACCTTGAATACTCTCCCCACACTCACAGTCATCTTCAAGAGGAGAAAACCGTTTTTTTGTTGGAACTATAAAAGCAGATTTGTTTAAAAAGTCCTCTATTTTAGATTGTTTGGGAACCGGTGAGAGAGCTACATTCTCTGGGTCCCTGTGGCGTTTACTAGGAGGCATAGCGTCACCGTGGGGAGTAAACAAGGAGAGGTTTCACCAACCAAAAAAAGAGAGGAAAAATAGAAAGTGCTCAGTTTGTTCAATTTAATTTTTTTTTAATTGATTTTAATTCGTTTTGCTACATCAAACATTAAAACAAACAAAAGAAACATACATAACACATACACATAAAAAAGAAATACATAAAAAAGAGAAATAATAATAACGAAAACAAAAGAAAAAACATCTCCTAACATAAGATACCAACAAATTAACTTACATTTACTAAATAACACACAACACTGATTGACTTCCCTTCATCTCGGTTTCAGAATATATTATATGATTTTTTATCTGCAGTTTCTTTTCCTCAAAAAACTCTTTACATCACAAGTGTTACGTCACACCTACTGTGATTTTTAAATTTTTAACCTCTGTTTCCATGTATGTCATAAATTTATTCCATTCTTTGTTAAACTTTATATCTTTTTGATTTCTTATTTTCTGTGTCATTTTTGCCAATTCTAAATAATCAAATAGTTTGGATTGCCACTCGTTTATAGTTGGGATTTTTGATGTCTTCCAATTCTGCGCTATTAGAGTTCTGGCAGCCACTGTCGCGTACTGAAAGAGTGTTTGATCTTCCTTTTTGATTTCCTCTCCAATTATCCCCAGCAAAAAGGCTTCGGGTTTTTTTATAAAGGTATATTTAAAGATTTTTTTTAGTTCATTGTAAATAGATTCCCAGAATTTTTTGATAGGCTCACACAACCACCACATATGATAAAAATCTCCCTCCTTGATCTTACACTTCCAACCTAATTTATCACCAGTTTTACGGGCGTTACGTACAGTTTGTTCAATTTAAGAGCTTCTCTGTGTGGAGACTGCCAGGAGTTTCAGGAACAAAGTATAGAAGGGAGTTGGTGGTTAATAGCTAGTCAGCTGGCAGACTTCCCAGGATGCTTCACAGAACTTGCCCAAGATGTTTCTCATAGCACAGACAAGAAGGTGCTGTTAGAATCTCAGTAGGTTGGTAAGTTAAAAAGTAGAGAAGAAAAAGGAAAAATTACTTCCTTTGGTGGCAGTCAATGCTAATTACAGTCCTGTTATCTGCGGAGCTCCGAAGCCTGCTTGCTAAGCCGTCGCCATCTTGGACCGCCTCCTGCTGGGCCAGTAAAATTATTCCATCAGCTGAGTTAGATGGAAGGTTCTTGGCGCTGGAATGAGCAGTGGAGTTTAATACTTCTCCCTGCAAGCAGCATGATAAAAAAGATTGTGAGTCTTGCAACGTATCTGGGCATTCCAAGGCATGGCCAGAACCTCTGTATTTTACCGACAAGGGGGTGCAGATTGAACTCACATCTAAGTTCTCAAATTTATTTGCTGTTGGTATAAGGTCCACATCAGTTAGGAAAGTGTTAATTTTCAATTGTTTCTTGGCAGAACTGGGTGAGTTTTCAGAAAGTCCCCTTCTACGCATCTTTCCTCCCATATCTCAGCGCAAGGCTTCCCTCATCCACATCTCAATCCTCCAAGTGTAATCTCCCAAAGTCGCCCTTTCGTACTAGTCCTTTACCTTAATTTTCTATCTGTTGAGAAGGGAAATCTCTCCAGTCTCCAGCACTGCTGTTTCTCTCAAAGGCAACAAAGAGTTAAAAGAAAAGCCTCCTCTCCCATTCACAAAATGATCCTCTCCACTCCTTATTTTGGAAGGACTTATTGGTTTGGGAGGAGACCCTGTAGGATTTACTTCAGAGGCACCCCCCTACTTTTGATAAGAAGGGGGATAAAAAGTTAAAAGAAGTAGGAGCCCCCAACATATAATTGAGGAGAGCTCTAACAAGCGGATCTTACCTCGGTGCCATCTTTATCTCCTTCCCTGTCTGGCTATGATGTTTCTGGCTGCTGAGAGTAGGTGGGTTGTGAGCTCTTTATAGTGTGAGTGGGCACTGTTATCTTGGAAGATGTTCAGTAGGGCCAGTTCTGGGGTGGCTTCTAGTACTTGTTTAGTTATTTTGCTTATTTCTTGTATGACTGTTGTCCAGAAGAGTTGGGTTTTGGAGCATTTCCACCACATGTGGAGGTATGTGCCTGTGGAGGTGCAGCCTCTCCAGCATTTGGGTGAGGTTGCTGGGCGTATCAGTGTCAGTTTCCATGGTGTTAGCTACCATCTGTAAGTGAGTTTCAGAGTGAGTTCTCTCCCCCCCCCCCCCGCTGATATGGGTTTAAAGGGAGGTTTAGACCTTCATCCATTCTTTTGAATTCATAGCTGCAGGTCCTGTACTTTGGCATGGAAGGCAGATGTGGTGCTAGTTTATATTTTTGAATAGGTCTTGAAAACCATGAATATTCTAGGTCTTCTCATTCTACATCTGAGGTTTGGGTCACAGTTTCTCCTTCCCCTGCTGATAGACCATTTCAGATGCTGTTGCTGCATTGCTAGTGGCAATTCTTCCCTTTTTGGATGAGTTCCATGGCTGTGGAATCCCAGCCAACCATTTATCTCGCAGCCTTTCAGCCTTGTCAAAGATTCAGTTTCTCTTCTATAACAGAAGTGGAGAAAAATATCCCCTGAAGTCATAAATACGTTGCTGGGGAGGTCACAAAAAGCTATTCTTTGAATTGGAGGCATTAACATGTTACTATGTCCTAAATTAGACTCCTTTTCTATTCATGGATTTTGTGGGAATTGCAGCCATCAGTTGGCTGTTTAGATCCATGTGCGCTAAGCTCACACATGACACTATGTATGGGAATGTGTACCTGCTTGTTTGAGAAAGATACCAATTTGTGTGAACTGGCCTTAAAAAAATATATTCGAACTCATGCCATTATTTTCACACTCCTAAACCTTATGATCCTAAAGTGCGAAGCAAATATTGTCAAATAATGCAAGACCAATTGAAATCTGGGACCTCAATCTTAGATACCTTTTCTTGGCAGCCTGGGGCCAGTTCCAAGTAATACAGGCAAAGGCAGCCTGCCCCTCCCAATGAGGAAAAACTGAAAGGCATGCTGCTCTTTAGTATTCTGATGCATTACACAGAATGAAAACCATACACGGTGCCAAGAGAGGTGAAGCTGAAAACAATTAAGAGATTGGGCTGAAAGAAATCCTGACATCCATCATCAGCAGACAATTCGCTGGGAAACCAATGGGTATCCCAGCTATGCAACTGACAAGAGAACTTTGTCCCGAGCTACAGCTTCCATAATTTCTCAGACAATGTTTTGCATACATAAAAAGGTAAGGTAAAGGTACCCCTGCCCGTACAGGCCAGTCTTGACAGACTCTGGGGTTGTGCGCCCATCTCACTCAAGAGGCCAGGGGCCAGCGCTGTCCGGAGACACTTCCGGGTCACGTGGCCAGCGTGACATCGCTGCTCTGGCGAGCCAGAGCCGCACACGGAAACGCCGTTTACCTTCCCGCTGGTAAGCGGTCCCTATTTATCTACTTGCACCCGGAGGTGCTTTCGAACTGCTAGGTTGGCAGGCGCTGGGACCGAGCAGCGGGAGCGCACCCCGCCGCAGGGATTCGAACCGCCGACCTTTCGATCGGCAAGTCCTAGGCGCTGAGGCTTTAACCCACAGCGCCACCTGCGTCCCCATGTATTTGCATACATACTTCACAGCAAAGGTGTTCCACCTCACTGGCAATCAATAAGACCTTATCTGCACCAGAGCATCTCATGCGCCCACTGTGGTGTCTCAGAGCATAATTGGACTTTTGGGAGCATTTCAGAGCAAGTAAGGAGATTTATTATGGTGCACAGGGTTTGGTGTATCTAGATGTGGTACGGAGTCCATTCATACTAATTCACTCTTAGCCCAACACAGGCAGCTGTGGGTAAGCACACTGAAGACCCAAGAAGAATTCATGTAGATTGCTTTCCCTTTTCTCTTCTAGGTAAATTCACCCAAGGATGGCTGCAGCAACAAGGGCCGATTCAATTCTGTGAAACATGCATTGCAGCTCTAACGATACACCATTAACTATGGTATCAGCTCACAGCATGCCAATTGTTTTTTCCTTATATAACAGAGGCAGTTCATAAATTTGGGCCAAGTCGTCAAATGACAAACCTTGAGGGCCAAGACATTGGAGAAAATACATTTATGTGTGAATCTATCCATAGCTAGCTCCCAGGGGCTGACAGAAATTGCCTTCTATATTTTACATGAGATCGTATGTTTGGAATTTCCAGTACCACACAAATATTAAAGCAGATCCTAGACAGTTTCTGGTTGTGGGTTGCTCCTTGTTAAGAATATTATTTGGGAGGTTTAAGTGAGAGAGTTGGATAAGTCTGTAATACCACACAGGTGTTCATCAAGATGCAACCATAATTCCTTTCAGCGTCTGATCTTGCCACCTCCTGGCATTACCTACTTTAAAAAGGCAAATGCCACCTGACACCTGTTCCATTTGTTTGTTTATTTATTTATGATCACATGAAGAAAAAAACTACAGGTAATACAATATGCTGCAGGTGTGAAAACAAAAAAAATACGGGAGCGAGCTGCTCAGGGGCGCATTATGTAGGTTATGAAAGTTCAGCAACATTGTTGTCATGTTCTAGCACATAACAGATAGGGGGAAAGTTTGAGGCATGTCATGTGCATTTTTATATGGAGCAAAATAACTATCAGATTATGGGTAGCTTATATGGGCGGTTCACACAGAATTTTGTGAAATAATTGTCACCTCCCACCATTTTTCCATTATTAAGCTCAGTTAACCAGATTTCCACATCAGTTTGCATTTTTTTTAAGTCCTCAAGAAAATTCATTGTTTTTAAAGTCTTCAGGAAAATTAGTGTTCTTTTATCCACACATTTTTTCATACTATTTTCCCTAATACAGTATAATGAATGTTTGCTTGTTATTTTCACTCCTATCTGCAATGCATTCTATGTAGGGTTCCCCTGGGGACTGACCCAGAGGCTTAAGCATATAACATTCTGCTTTGTGGGATTTGCACTGTCTGTCAATCTGTTAATGGACCAAGTACAAAATGTTGGTACTAACATATAAGACCCTATACAGTTTAGGACCAAGTTACATGGGAGCCCGCCATCCCTTATACACCCAGTGGATCACTGTGACCTGTGAGAGTGCTTTTCCTAAAAGTTTAAGAGGTCTCAGAAGTCCACACTGCAGTAACTCAGAGAAGGGTTTGTAGTGTGGCTGTCCCTGGTCTATGGAACATCATTCCTGTTGAGATACAAAAGTTACCCATTATCTGCACTTTCTGGAACCAGTTGAAGACATTTTTGTTTCAACAGCTTTCCTCAGCTACCTACTTTGTTAGGGTTTTCTTTGAAATGCATGGATTGTTTTAGTGCTTATAACTGTTTTTTAATAATGTTATGCATAAATTGCCTTGTGGCAGTTGTTTGGAAGGCAATTAATAAATCAATAACAACAGCAACAATATATGCATTGCATGCACTACATGGTAAAAATCAGAAAAGTGTGAATTTCAACCGGTGACTGCTTTTCAGTTTGCACATTGTTTCAGGAAGTGAGAATTAGGTAGATTCGCCTTTAGATGTGAACTGAAGCATAGTTTCCCCCCATTTCTATCTGCCACTCATTCCTTGAATGCTATATTTCCCAGTGTGTATTAAATCTAAACACCATCACTAAATCTAAACACTGCACCAACAACCCTCAGCTGACCTGTACTGGACTAAGTTGGGTCCATATAAAGTAGGTTAAAAAGAAAAGCTCAAATTCAGTGCATTAAAGAAAGATAGCAGTGCCAGAATTTCCCAGTGGAATGGAGAGTGGGTAGATTCTCAGGGGTGTGGGGGTGTGGAAAGAGAAACACACCACGTACAGCATGTCATGCTTGCAAGACCTGCAGCAGCATTCTGAGTACCTCAGCTCCCTTCCTTTACTCCCTTCCTTTACTTAAAGAACAAATGCTTCTTGAAGGTAAGCGTTAAACTTTGTGGACGTTTGTGAAACTGTATATCTCCCAATTTCTCAGGACTCAGATGATGAAGTTTCCGTAACCAGCAAAGCTCCCTTATGCTCGCCATGATTAACCAAAGAAGAATAAAAGATGCAAATACTTAGAAATCAATATGGCTTGTCTTGCTTGGCATGCCCAGGCTTCACAGTTCAGCTTTCTTTCTTGGCACAGAATTGAGCCTACTTTCTGTGGCATAGGAGGGATGCCAGTATGTGTTTGTAGTGCAGAGAATACAGAATGCTTTACCTACAGCTCTTTCTGTGCCCAAGTGGAATGTGTCTATGTGGCTTTTTACATATGGTTTTGTGTGCAAGGCCATAGCCAATAGCCCTTATACTGCCTGAGTTACCTGATTCATTAATCATATCCACTTAGATGCAAAAACAAATAAGACTTAATCCTCATTAGATAGAAGGGGCATGATTCCTCTGTCTTCTTCCTCCCCTTTCCTCGCTTGGCTCAGAATCCATATTGGTTCCAGATCCAATGTGTTAAGCCTTTAAAGGCTTCTGCATTTCTGCTCTACCTGATTCTCTCAACCTGATTTCATTTCATCTACAGCAGGCATGTCCAACAGGTAGATCGTGATCTACCGGCAGATCACTGGACACCTGTGGTAGATCACTGATAGATCACTGGCTCCCCCCAAAGAAGCTCAGAAACTTTGTTTCCCTAAAAAAAAAAAAAGCTCTACATCTCTGCCCTGTGCCCCTAAAAACGGGGCTTTCCTTCCTAAAAAAAAGTTCAACATCTTTGACCTGAACCCAAAACAAGGGGGTAGATCACTGCCAGTTTTTAACTCTGTGAGTAGATTGCAGTCTCTTGGAAGTTGGCCACCCCTGGTCTACAGCAATGACCCCCTCCCAGTCTTTCTCTTTTATATCATTGTGCTTATATGGATTCCTTCTAAGCTGTACAGCACCTTTGGCTGTGAAAAGGGGGAATAGTTTGGCTGGAATGGCTTTTTGAGAGCCCCACAAAAATGAAATGTATGTAAACTTTTTTTTTTTAAAGGAACACAAAATCAGAGGCTGTTTTCATGTTACTTTTTCCCACGGCATAAGTAAACTCTTGTTTCTATATTTCAAGGGATGGGAGGAGTATCATGCAAGAAACTGCAGAAACAGGGGAGCTGTGATCAAAAGGGTAACCCAAATTCACCTGGCCTGTTGACCTCTGGTGTCTCGTCCATTTTGCTCTCTATAGTTTTTATCTTCGAACAGAAAAGGCCAGAAGTATGGGGGGGGAGGCACATCTAAAAAGGTAAGGAGATCACATGGCCTGATCTCATGGACTGCTGCACTGTTTCCTATGGCTCATCAGAATGGCACATGGGACTCTGAGTACAACACATGGACTCAATCTAGAGTCATGTACCAACACAACACTCACCATTGCTTGGCCAATAGCCTGGCACAGGACAGAGTTTTAGTGCCTCAGCAGCCAAAGGAACCCTTTAAGACTGGACCATGCTAGAGACCATGTCATTAGGCACTGCATTGAGAAATCTTAAACAGAAATTATTTGACCGTGTATAACTTTATTTTCTTCTGTGCTTCCCTTCCACTTCTAAGGGCAAATTTGGCCTACTGTGACAGAATAATCAAGTGCTGCTAGATGTGAGAAGATGCTGCTTTTGAAAAATATCTGGAGCAAACAGATATCTGGCCAGAGTCTCAAATCTGGCCAGAGTCTCAATTATTGAAATTTCAGTGGGATTTAGATATATATACCTAAGTGCATTTGGCTATGCTGATCGGCCAATTGCTGTCTTGGTATACTACTGTTGTTATGTTTGGGAAATAGGTAAGGCAGCAATCAACTCTGGATGGGATTCATGTTGGGGCAAACTAGGCCTGAACTTGTCCATGTGAAACTGTTCTTACTTTGTCTCATGCCGTGTTAGACCGTCTTCTCAGAAGGAAAAAAACCCAACCCCAAACCAGTAAGGTAGACTTTGCAAAGTTGATACAGCTAACTTTTTAACTTTGTAGCAGCTACACTTGGCACACGGGCCCTCCACTAATGTATTTTCCTTGTAAATCTCACACAAATTGATTTCATTAAAGCATGAGAGAAGTGTTGTAGGCATTCTTAGTAATGTGGAAATCTAAACAAGAAGAGAAATTAGCTTACATTTTGAACATGAGCCCTTGAAGGATCATTATTTACTTCTGACATTGCTTCTGAAGTCACTCATTTATCACCATCCAGGTACAAGTAGGATACTTTTCTCCCCTTTTAAAATGATATATGTACGTACATAAATAATTTCCCATGCCAAAAATATGTCAGAGAAATTATAACTTCCAGGGCTAGTGTTGAAATGGTGCCAAATCCAAAGTTTTGTAAATTAGGCCCTAAGTGTGAAATCCCTCCAGCTGTTAGAAGTATCCCATGTCTAATTATATTCACAGTTTTTCAGGAAAAAAAGTGCTTCAGTTTGGAAGATCCAGAGAGCACATAATCTGTGTGTTTGCAAGCCAGGTCTCATGCATTCTCTTGACCTCAAACATGAAGACAGTGAAGAAACAAAATAGACAATCCACATATTTTTGTGCGGCTCTTAATAAGTGTTTTCCTATGTGGTTTCCATTGCTTTTGCAGCGCTTCTATACAAGAATGATTTACTGTAATGTGCCCACCCTATCTTTCCAGATGCTGTGAATGGCTTATATGTAAGAAAGTGCCCATTATGTTGTTTTAAGTATCTGTTACTATGCGAGGCTGACACAACAGCTGCACCAGAGCAATGGGCTCCTATGGGGATGCAATGTTTACTCATGCTTTCTGCTTACATTTTCCATTTGATCAATTCCAGAAGGTTTTCCTTGCCTCCTAAGATCCTTTTACTTGG
Source organism: Podarcis gaigeae (assembly GCF_964106915.1). NCBI lineage: Eukaryota > Metazoa > Chordata > Lepidosauria > Squamata > Lacertidae > Podarcis > Podarcis gaigeae. The sequence goes on from NC_139680.1 coordinate 59,476,446, forward strand.
GAGTGACTCCTACATCAGTCAATATGACTTTGCCATGACTTCAAGCAGGGCTCAGGCCTTTAGGGTTGCGTTCAGCAAACTTTTACTCGTGAAATAGATGGCCATTTATTCAAATAGGTCTACTCTGATTAAAAGCTGGTTGAATGCAAACCTCTGTATATAAGGATACTACAGTGGTACCTCGGTTCTCAAATTTAATCCATTCCAGGAGTCTGCTCAACTTCCGAAATGGCTCGAAAACTGAGACATGGCTTCCAATTGGCTGCAGGAGCTTCCTACACTCAATCGGAAGCTGCAGAAGCCACGTCGGATGTTCAGCTTCCGAAAACTGTTCGCAAACCAGAACACTCACTTCCGGGTTTGCAGTGTTTGGGAGCTGATTTGTTTGGGAGCCAATCCATTTGACTACCAAGGTACCACTGTACTTGCTAGCACTAATGAGCAGTACTGGCAGGGAACCAATGTGCTGCTCTCTAGATGTTGTTGAACTAAAATTCCCATCATCGTGGACCTTAGGCCATGCTAGCTGGGGATGGTGGAAGCTGGAATCCAAAGACCTCCAAAGAGCACTATGCTGGCTACCCTTAGACTGGGAGTACTAGTTTTTTGACTTGGGAGCATAAGCACTGCAGGGGAAATTCACTCGTTAATGGGACCAATTTTAGCTAATTAGCAGGAGGAACTGCAGTCAATTTCAGTCATTTTAGTTTCATTTTCAAGGAGCATACTGACTGCCTTTCTGCATGTCTGTACTCAGGGTGGTTCACAACCCACAGAAATGACAAAACACAAAACAAAAATCACAGATCTAGCTCTACCAGGGTGGAACGAGTTGCAGTGAAGAATACAGGGATGTCATCCAATATGGCAGGGCATGTTGACTTTCCTCTCCTGTCCCTGTAGCATGTACTGGAGATGTGTGATGGCATAACATATCATGTGTTTTCCTGCCCTCAGCAAGTAGCAAAGTGTGTGTGTGTGTGTGTGTGTGTGTGTGTGTGTGTGTGTAAAGGCACAATATGATTACCACATCAGAGTTTTTCATATCCAGTTCTGTCCCTCTGAACCTGCTCAGATTAAGCACGGCTAAGGCTAATTTTCTTTCCTTACTGTTGCTCCTTCCCAGTTCTTCTCAGCTTCTAATCAAATAAGAGATGCCTACCCTATAGCTCTGTCTACTCCTGTTTGTTTATTTGGCACAGTATACAAAGGTCACTGACCTATTCGCTCATACCTTTCTTTTGTGAGATGTGTCTACTACTTTAGGTAATCATGGCTGGGCTTTCTAACATTCATCTTCCTCCACCATCAGTTGACCTCCTCCTCATGTAATATTTACATGCAGCATAACCACTGTGTTCAAAGGAGCATACACCCAGCAAAGAGTGCCTAGGAGTGCAGCCTTTATCTGATCTGTACAATAAATTGTATAATGGTTTAGGGGCTGTATCTGACTAAGTCATACTCAGAGTAAACCCTCTGTAATCAACAGACTTCTGTTGTCACAACTATTTTACGTGCATTGATTTTGGTGAGTCTACTCTGAGTATGATTTACAGTGCAAGCCGAATTGCATCTAAACAAAAGTAAGTCCTACTGAATTCTTTTTTTGTATAATTTTTTGATTTGGATTTTAAAAATATAAACATACATCATAAAACAATTCAGAATCAAAATATCGAGATTACTCTGAATCTCCTGACCTCCCCACATCCCTTCCATGGCTCCCAATGATAATATTTACAACGGCGTATCAATACTTGTCCAAATTTTTATCCATCTAAATTATCCATACTTTGCATTCCTTTACAAGTGAGGTTAAAATCTTGCTAATGTTTTAACCTGCTTATCACAGATAAATTATAAACTTTCCCCATTCTTTTTTGAAGTTCTTGTCTTCTTGATTTCTGAACTTCCCAGTTTATTTTGCCATTTTGGCTTAGTCCATCATCTTGGTTTGCCATTCTTCTCTGGTTGGGGTTATCTCTTCCTTTCATCTCTGGGCTAATAGTATCCGTGCGGCAGTTGTCGCATACATAAACAGTCTTTTTCTGATCCTTTAGTATCTCGGTACCTTTAAATTCCTAATAGAAAAACCTCTGGTTTTTTTAACAAAAGTTATTATAAACAATTTTTCATTTCATTATATATCATCTCCCAGATAGTTTTAGTTACTTTACACATCCACCACATATGGTAAAAGGTACCTTCTTTGTCTTTACATTTACAGCAAGTATTTGTATATATTTTTGCTAACTTAAAAGGAATCAAATACCACTGGTATATCATTTTCATATAATTTTCTTTCAGTGAACAACATGCCATAAATTTCAAATCTGTTTTCCATAGCCTCTCCCATTAAGTCCTACTGAATTCAATGGGACTCACTCCTAGGTAAGTGGGGTTAGAACTGCAGCCTTAGTCAAATACAGTGGTACCTCGGGTTACATATGCTTCAGGTTACATACGCTTCAGGTTACAGATTCTGCTAACCCAGAAATAGTACCTCGGGTTAAGAGGTATGCTTCAGGATGAGAACAGAAATTGTGCTCCAGCTGCGCGGCAGCAGCAGGAGGCCCCATTAGCTAAAGTAGTGCTTCAGGTTAAGAACAGTTTCAGGTTAAGAATAGACCTCCGGAACAAATTAAGTACTTAACCCGAGGTACCACTGTACAACTCTTAATAGTTTTTTGCTCCTATACTGTTGATCTACCATCTAAAAAAAAGGATAGATGGTTGAAAAAAATAAATGGCAGTCTAATGACAGGTCAAAAGAGAACATAATCAATGTATTTAAATAGTCAGTGATGCCATTTCATTATTAAATTTTAGGTAAGATCACAAGTTCAAAAATGATTTTCATTCTTTCTGACATATTGAACCCTAATTTTAGTACATGTGATATTTAGAACCAGACACAGTATTTTTTACAAAGCAAAGTCTTTAAGTTGTGACAGGCTAAAAAAAGGAAAAGGTCCAGAAACTTCAGCTGGTGCAAACTTCAGCAGCCAAGTTGCTCACCAGCGACTAATCAACACTGGTGAGTTATAACGTTATAAAGGTGTTACAAAATGTGACGCCTGGGGGCTCTGTACAGCAGTCAATGGAAAATTGCATTGACAGCTATATAACATTTTTTCTTTAGAGTTTTTTTGGATCAGTGTAGATCCAGCCCAAGGCAACACAGTTTGAGCATATTACAGTGATCCTGGTCTGACTGCACTGGCTGCCAATTAGTTTCTGGGCCCAATTCAAAGTTCTGGTTTTCACCTATAAAGCCTTAAAGGGCTCAGGACTGCAATACATCAAGGACTGCCGATCTCCATTTTAACCTACCCAGACCTTAGATCATCTTATGAGGTCCTTCTTTGTGTGCCTCCTCCATGAGAAGTCTGGAAGGTGGCAACATGAGAATAGGCCTTTTCTGCAGTGGCTTTGTGAAATGCTCTCTTCAGGGAGGCTCATCTGACGCCTTCATTATATATCTTTAGGCACCAGGCGAAAACATTTCTTTTCAACCAGGCATTTGGCTGATTAACAATTTATGGCTATTTAAATGTGTTTGTGGGAGAGGGGTTTGTTTGTTTTTGTTTTATGATGTATTTTGTGTTCTCATTTTGTATTTTTCTGTTGTGAACCACCCTGGCATTTATTTAATAATGACAACAACAACAACCCTATATTTTAGTATAGGAATCAGTAGTCAGCTTTAGAAAACTGAACCAGTTCATGTACTAACTCCCCAGTGGAATTTTGCTCATTTTATTTAAAAACAGCTCCATGGAATTTCTCCAGTACCCTTGGGAGCAGGTTGTTCCAAATTTCCTGCTGCTGCTATTGTTCAAGAGCAGCTTGGAGATATTCAAAAGATCCTTGAGGAATTTCACTAACAGAATTATTTTTAGCTTTCAGACACAATTTGTACAGGTGTTCTGCCTAAGCATGATCTTTTGAATGAACTTTGTTTTTTCAATAGCTTTATTGTTAAGAACAAGCTAGGATGGCAGCACTCATTTAGCTGGCTGCTCAGTTCTTGTCACAGCACCACCTATTGTTAGAAGAGCGGCATTACAGAAAAAGCAATTCCACTGCAGATGCAGTTTTCCACATAAGACTGTAAGAGAAAACGAGAATATTATAGTGTTTTTATATCCTATTTTACAGAGAATTTCTTCTTGTATTTGTTCTGTATTTCCTAACACCTCTTAATACCTGCCATTTCTATTAAATTCCTGATTTATTTCTACACAGCGTAGAATGATGGATTCTACTCCATGAATAGCTATTTATTTAAATATTTATAAATGGAGCTTTTGTTAAAACAACAAGAAGTACTTCAACCATGCAAAAAGTTCAACCACTGTAACACATCAGTAGAAACCTCAGTAAAAAGATCCAGAAATAGTAACTGGTTAAAAGAAAACTTGCATTTCCAAAGCCTGTCTAAATAAGAGCATTTTTAGGAGACATCTAAAAGAAGACAGCGGTGATTCCTGCCAAACCTCTGCTGGCATGGAGTTCCACACGGCAGGCTTACTTCTCCCAGAAAATTCATTCAGATGATTAAAAAACAACAACATGATGGGCAGAACAGAACCAAAAGGTATTCCACAGGTCAAAAACCATGGCGGTAGAACTGAAGTTTCCCAGGTCCACCTTCTGATACCTTCCAGTTCCTTTACTGAATAGAAAAATCCCACAGAACGTGGTGTTCCAGAGAATAAAAGCCCACATAAAACAACGCATGCTATTTCAGTCTCATGTGCTATCATTGTTCCACTGTCACTTCTTTTTGACACTTAGATGTCATTTAAAATGAATAACCATGTTCACCACATTGCCGCCCATTTTTCTTGTTGTGTTTTTCTTATCAGGCTTTACAGAGCAGTCCCCCAAACCCCTTGTGCTAGGTTGATGTGTGTGTGTGTTGGATTGTACAGAGTGACACAAGCAAACATGCTGTCTTAGTGCCCCTCACCCTTCTTCCCCCTGCTGCAGTCTGCAAAAAAAAAGAAAAAGTGCTGGTCTGGCTGCTCCATAAAGTGGGGTGGAGGTTTGGACTGCACCCTCATTTAATGCAATTTTTACTTCAACTTATTCCATCTTCTTTGGCCAGTGCTTTCATACAAATTTCAGATAGATAGATAGATAGATAGATAGATGATAGATGATAGATGATAGATGATAGATAGATAGATGATAGATAGATGATAGATAGATGATAGATAGATAGATAGATAGATATAGATAGATAGATAGATGATAGATGATAGATAGATAGATAGATGATAGATAGATAGATAGATAGATAGATAGATAGATATAGATAGATAGATAGATATGCATGCATTTATTTTACTTTCTTTCCTTGAATTCAATTCCTTTAAAAAAATGCACATCTGGATAGCAAAACCACAAAATTCCCCACAAGTCCTGAAAGAATGCACTGCACAGAAGCTGGCTAAGTCTTTTTCTTGCTTCTAAAAGGAATTTTAAGTGTTTGCATACATCGCACCCAAAGTGTTCGACATGAAATCATATCAAAGGGTATGTAAATGAAGGGTATGCAATAGTTGACAATCAGCTAAATCTGAAGCTTGGTATATGAGCTTCTAATCCGTTCAATACATTGCAAAAGAGGGGATGAAGGGCAGAGGGTAGGCTTCAGTTTTAAGGCCTACAAACCTCCTTCCTCTTTTTAGCTCCTGTGTACTTAATCAATGTCAGATCCTCAAGATCGCTTCAATTAGTTTATACATATTGCATTTCAGGGTTTTTTCTTTCTTTCTGAAAGGCAGTTCTCTTTATTTGCTTGCCACAAAATATAAACACCCATTACAATGTAGATAAGGAAAACGTACAAAACGCTACCCAAGTGGCAATGAAATAAGTATGTGTCTTGCCAATACTGTACCTGGTAAATTAAGATAATGCCCCCTGTGGCATAATCCCACTGTGGACTTCTGAGGCAAGGGAGTCGGGCTGAGCAGCCTGAGAGCGAGCTAAGTCTTCTGTTGCTAGGAGCTGGCAATTGTCAGTAGGGACAGGTAGGGGGGTTCAATTCAATTCTCCTGTAAAGGTGAACTTACCAAATTTGTGTTTCCCAAAACAAGGTGTGAAACAAAATGCTCTTACCCAAATTGTGCAATGCAACTCTCCAGTCAAGGAATGTTTCCAAAAATGCATATGCAATGATAAAATGTGCTTTCTTTCTTTCTTTCTTTCTTTCTTTCTTTCTTTATACGCCACCCATCTGGGTTGGTTTCCCCAGCCACTCTGGGTGGCTTCCAACAAAAGATTAAAAATACATTAAAACATCAGTCATCAAAAACTTCCCTAAAAAGGGCTGCCTTCAGATGTCATCTAAAAGTCAGATAGTTATTTATTTCCTTGACATCCGATGGGAGGACTTTCCACAGGGCGGGTGCCACTACCTGAGAAGGGCCTCTGCCTGGTTCCCTGTAACTTTGCTTCTCACAGTGAGGGAACTGCCAAAAGGCCCTTGGCGCTGGACCTCAGTGTCTGGGCAGAATGATGCATATATTAGTGAAAATGGGCTATAAAAATGCATATGTTTGGGGAAATTGCTTCACAAAAACTTGTATATCGGGCTAAATTGTGTAAAAAAATATGTATGGTAGAGTAAATTTGCACAGTAATGCTGGCAAATCTTCACAAGGTCAAAAACAACAATAGTACCAAAACCCTCACAAACTGATGTAGAAATGTGGAGGACTTAACTTAAGGTTGGAAAAAGGAGAAACTGAGAAAAATTGACATTGACATTTTTGGCCCTCCCTTAGTTTGCCCCCCCCCCCTTAGTTTTGGCCCTTAGTTGCCAGGCAACAGTAACACCGTGGGCCTCATGTAGCATATCATGACTGGACATATGGCCTTCGCTCAGCCCATGCTGAAGGCAAGTCTTCCCTAGCTGGTAGATGGCAGTTGTCCTAAACAATTTTAAGTCTCATCAATGGTCAGGGGCCTTCCATGTATGTTAACTAAACTGTAGAATTGCAGCCATGTATGCATGTGAATTGTATCCTTCCCTAAAGAGTCACTTTTAGCATATAGACTGAGATCAATCTGCCTTTCACAGTATTGTTTTTTTCCCTGCACAGTTATTCCAATTTCCCTGAACTTCTAAGTGTTGGGTCTCCAACAGGATGGATCCTGTTCCATGTGGAGCTCTGTTGTAGCAGATTGTTAAACATGTGCAATAAATAAATTACAAGTCTACTTTTTCAGGAAATAATGTTTTTCTAAACACAAAACCTTTGGTGTATTTCTGGTTTGCTTCATTCTCATCTCGAGGGTTAAAAAGAGTTCACAAGATTTCATCTTAACTCTTAACCTTTTTAGAATTTAGAATTCCAGAAAACTACAGGAATACATAATTTTTTACTGGAAGCTTTTACAATGTAAACTTAGGCATTGGTGAGCTGCATCTTTTCAAAAGTGTATAAGGCCTGTTTTCATTGGTAATGAAAATTTAATTGCCTCAATTTCCAGATTTGGCAACTTCTCTAGTGAGTGCTTAGACGTAAAGAAAATGATTAATGTGACAGGCCTAAAAGAAGACAGTATTTATTATGGTACATATTAAACTATAAAGCAACATCCCTCCATGTTTAAATAAAAATAATAGTAACAACAACAACAACAAAGATTTATTCTACATTACAAGCCATATTGATAGTAATGCATGTTTGAGACTCAAGTCTATTACTTTTCACTCAGTCACAACTAACAAAACTACAATCTAGGTAGGAAAAAGCCAGCAAGTAAAGAAAGACTTTCAGTAAAGATATACTTTCAGTTTTCTGGCCTGATGAAGGATAACTGGTAAAGGGTTCCAGACCCAGGGAGCTATTACAAAGAACACATTTTCCCTCGTACCTGCCAACTTACAGTACAGTCCTAACAATGTCTTCTCAGAATTAAACTGGGTTTACTCTCATGTAAGTGAGGTTAGGGTTACACTCCTTGTGGTAGGCAGGTGAGAAGTTTCTCCACTTCTGCATACTCTATTAGTTTCTGAATCCAATCTTCTTTCGTTGGAACTTCTTCATCCTTTATCCATCACATTTTCTGGACTGATTTCCATTCTGTACATGAAATTGGCAATTTCCATTTTCATTGAAAATTTCTGTCATCCCTCATGGTGACATATGTCTAGCTATGGATACAAAAAAAAGGAGGGCTTGTGAGCATTTAGTGTATACTTTGGTGCAAATCCCCAAGGACTATTCCAAGGTATAAGTAGCTATGATATGTGTTAGTTATATATACAACCTATTCCATCTTATTTAGGAGAGAGGTGGGCCATTGTCTTCAAGTCAAAGAGAACTTTCACATTCCATCAACACGTTCCATTTTCATACTCCTAAAAACTAAGCCACATTTTCTATCATTTGATATTTTTAATGCCTTTTACAACCATGGATGTGTTTCAGGAGAAGAAAAGAAAGCCCAACTTTATGAAATGTTGTATAACATACTTGAGGTTTGTTTCTTTTTGTTTTTACTGATAATTTCCCCACAACTTTGAGTAAGTGTGTTGCTCTAATGCCTTCACACATTGTTTTGTTTACAGATCCGCATTTTGGTAGAAAACCATGTCCCTATTAAAATGAAACTGAATTTTTAACTAGCTGAATTTGAATTAAGTTTTAAGAAATAGTCACTTTCCCCATAATCATTGTGTTAAAAAATGCTCATGTCCATTTGCATTAATGACCTCATGGATTTTGCTAGTTAAAAATGAAAGTCAAGAAACCAGGACTGATGCCTGATTGGCAAAAAGCCAGTTTAGTGAAATTAAGAACATATGTTGAAGAATCCATTTGTAACAGCTTTCCCATTTTTTTAATGGCAGCTTAAAACCACCACCATGTCTGTCTGCTTTTGTTTTTTGTTTTATCTTATCCTCTCCCCCCTCCCTCCCTCCCTCCCTCCTTCCTTCTTTCTTTATATATTTCCTGGTGTAGTACCACATTGACAGAAATATTCAAAATAATGTATTATGCACCTTTCGCAGTGCATTCCTGTGCAGGCTTGTTCCGAAGTAAGACTTCTTCAATTCTGTGAGTCTTACTCGCAGGTTAGGCCACCATCTGAACTCCCACCCCTTGCTGGCAGGCTCTGAGGAGTGGCAAGCCATTCCCCCCCCCATGGAAGGCAGGAGGGGGCAGGTGGAGAATCAGGCTCAGTTCAGACCTGGTCTTTGCACCAGCAATTTGACTTGACTTGATGTTCTGTGGTAGGCCAACTGAGCCAGGAGAGCTGGGCAGAAGGACACTTCTGCCTGATCTAATCCCCCTTCCATCCCAATGTAAGGAGGACATTGCACTGCTCTGCTTGTGTGCACCAGATTGCACCTGAAATGGTTCTTTTGTAGCACTCTCTCTCTCTACCAATTATTCTAGTGATTTTATGATTTGGGACAAGAAGAGATAATGAATGCACTGAGTCACTATTTATCAACCTTATCCTATCTATCTCATGGAGGGAACTAGACATCATGCAGAAAACAAAACCATGATTAGAATCTCCTGCCCTCCGGTGTTTTCCTGGTTAAATACACACACACACACAGAGAGAGAGAGAGAGAGAGAGAGAGAGAGAGAGAGAGAGAGTGCAAAGCTATGTGCAGGTATTATACAGTATCTGTGTATCAGTATCAAGGATTATAGGACAGAAAGCAGTTGGTGGGCAACACTCCTTTCTTCAGACATCACCTGCATGAGCAAGTTCCCTGCAGGCAACTCTCTTGTACAGCCGCTCTAGCATGCTTCAGCTTTGTTGCCCAACAGCTGCTAGGCAGGAGAGCCAAAGCCTTCTTTCCCTTGCCGGTGCACACCTGAGAGGGCACTGGCAGGCTCCTGATTGTGCACTGGCAGCTGCATGTTTACCTGCCCACATGTGATGTCAGGCATGGGGCAGATGGGTGTGGTTTGGGGGAAAACAGCCATGCAAGTAAAATTTGAACCCCTGATAGGACTAGCTTGGCCTGTAGGTCGGAGGTTCCCCACCTGTGGCGTAACTAAACATGCCTCTGACTTTGAAGAAAGCACCTCTATTTAAAAGACGCCTGCTTCTTGGGAGAAAAGCAATGACAAACCTAGACAGCATCTTAAAAAGCAAATACATCATCTTGCCGACAAAGGTCCGTATAGTTAAAGCTATGGTTTTCCCAGTAGTGATGTATGGAAGTGAGAGCTGGACCATAAAGAAGGCTGATTGCCGAAGAATTGATGCTTTTGAAGTATGGTGCTGGAGGAGACTCTTGAGAGTCCCATAGACTGCAAGAAGATCAAACCTTTCCATTCTGAAGGAAATCAGCCCTGAGTGCTCACTGGAAGGACAGATCCTGAAGCCGAGGCTCCAATACTTTGGCCACCTCATGAGAAGAGAAGACTCCCTGGAAAAGACCCTGATGCTGGGAAAGACTGAGGGCACAAGGAGAAGGGGCCGACAGAGGACGAGATGGTTGGACAGTGTTCTCGAAGCTACCAGCATGAGTCTGACCAAACTGTGTGAGGCAGTGGAGGACAGGAGTGCCTGGCGTGCTCTGGTCCATTGGGTCACAAAGAGTCAGACACGACTAAACGACTAAATAACAACAACAGTAGTTTCATCTTTGGTGCACACATACACCCATATTTGTTTGATGACTCTGCAGGATCAGGCCATTAGCTCAAGTAGTCCAACATCCTGCTCTCAGACTGGCCAACCAAATGACTACAAGAAACCCACAAGAAGGACCCAAACACAAGGGCTCTCTCCCCTTCTGTAGTTTCCAGCACTTGGTATTCAGATGTATTACTGCCTTTGACCATGGAGGCAGAGCTTCGGCATCATGGCTAGTAGCCATTGGCAGCCTTCTTATGGATTTGTTCAATTCTCTTTTCAAGACACCCAGGTTTGTGACCATTACTGCCTCCTGTGGGTGTGAGCTCCATAGTTTAACTATACGCTAATGGTGATGAAGAAGAATATGTTAAATCAGCCTTCTACCACATGCAACCCGACCCTCAAGGATCAATATTATGGTCAGGATTAATAAGTGTGAGTGTCAGAGTGCAGTGATTGGAATGTAGGGATACTAATTAGTTGAGATTCTTTGTGATGACCTAAATAACTAAGGAAACCATCATTTCATTTGGGTATCTTGTATTAAACAATTTAACACATTTAGGTGTATTTTTTGTATCTTGTGTTAAACAGCAGAATCCATTCTTAGGAATTGTTTTGACTACGGCTGAGTTCTAGCCATGTTTTAAACACGCCTTATTTCCCAAATAGAACTTGACTCCTTATATAGTTTGCATGAAATTATATTGGGCTTATAAACTATTTTAACTTTATCTGAACTTTTTCAAAGCAGACGTTTTGGAGCAGGAGTGCTATAAATAATGTGATTTGCATGGTGTAAATGAGAGCTTACAAATGCACACATTAGTTTCTGAGCTCGGCCAAGGAGTTAATATTGAATAGTTTAGTGCAGCTGAAATGAATGCCAAATTTACTCAGGTTGTCCTGCAAAATGAGCACAGATCACATTACTTATGATGGAGCGCTAGGGGAAAATGAAGGCACAAGTTAAAATATTACCTGCAATTTCTTTGTTTTTACTCAGCATACAGTTAGAAATATGATAACTGATAATGAACTTTGTGGATTTGTTTCCAGAGGGGTAGCTATGTTACTCTGCTGTAGCAAAAAACAACAACAGAGAGTTTTGAAGCAGCTTTAAGACTAATAAATTGATTGTGGCAGAAGTTTTGGTGGACCAGAGCCTCTTTCATCACATGCATTATATTTTTGTTTTGCTATGTTATTATAAAATTGTTATTCTTGTGTTTATTTGAAATGCATCCCTGTTTCTGTGTTGTAAGCCACTTTGAGCATGAGATTTTTTGTGTGGAAATGAGATGATAAAAGCTTTACCTTATTTGGACTTGATCAGTCTTTGTAAGCAGGGTGCAACCTGCAGAAATAATAGAGGCAACCCAAAGCTACTTGTGTGTTTTGATGTGTTGTGTTGTATTGTTATATCTGATATATTTGCATATTTTGCTGGCTTAAAAAAGAGATAATACAAGTAATTACATTTTGCTTGATAAAATCAAAACACAACTTTGTTAATATTAAAAAAAATGAGCAACTCTTCACATTGCCTTGAAATGATTGTTTAAAAAGATGTAAACCGAATGCTTGGAGAAGACCTGCCTTTGCATAATACCCTTACTCTCTGTGTCAATGGACAGTCCAATAAATTGTCAGGGAGTTCTTTTATTCCTCCCATTACAGCAAGAACATACATTACATGGGATTTTGGATCGCCTGCTGTCTAAAGCAGGAGATGGCATCTTTTGGCATCTCACTAAAGTGAGTTCCAGTTGGAGTTTATCAGTTTTATATAATTATCCTTTGGGCCACTTTTACACATAAGGAGGTTATCATATCATTCATATCTTTAGTGCCTGCTTTGAATTTGTTTGCTGCCACTTACTTATGTAGGAGAAAATTAGATATGGATGATCATTTCCCTAAGAGCCTTTGATTTACCTTGAAATGACTAGTGTTTTTATTCTTTTTAAAAAATGCAAAAAATGTAAGTACTTTTATGATGCACAGAAAATAAGCCCCACTTTACAGCTGCAGTTTCTCTTCATGCAGCCTTGTAAAATAACTTCAGTGTGCAAACAGTGCAGGTGATAGCTTTTGTGTGCGGGCTGGCTGCTTTCTAAGGCTGTGTCGTGGGGTAGATGAATCTGTCAAATTTGGTTTCTCTCAGTGTCTCATTTTTCCCATCTTAACTTAGGTCTCCCATTCTCATATCCATTGGGGTTTCAGTGCAGATTTCTCCTAATAGAAACATGTGTGTATACTAATGTACACATTTTTTGCAAAGGAATTTCACCTAATGGAATTCATTTTCACTAATATGTTATTTTTTATGCAAGATTTACCTTAGATGATTTCTGCATGTAAGTTAAATAAGCAGGGAGACGATATAGAGCCTTGTTGTAATCCTTTCCCAATTTTGAACCAGTCAGTTGTTCTATATCCAGTTCTAATTGTAGCTTCTTGTCCCACGTAGAGATTTCTCAGGAGACAGATGAGGTGATCAGGCACTCCTATTTCTTTAAGGACTTGCGATAGTTTGCTGTGGTCGACACAGTCAAAGGCTTTTGCATAGTCAATGAAGCAGAAGTAGATGTCTTTCTGGAACTCTCTAGCTTTCTCCATGATCCAGCACGTTTGCAATAGTGTTCTCAAAGCCACCAGGATGAGTTTGACTAAACTGCGGGAGGCAGTGGAAGACAGAAGTGCCTGGTGTGCTCTGGTCCATGGGGTCACGAAGAGTCAGACACGACTAAATGACTAAACAAGAACAACAATGCATATCTTTTTCTGTACACACTGTGTGGTATGCAACTAAGTTTTACTCTGCCTAGACCCACTGAAATGTATGAACATGACTAAGTTCGGCCCATTAATTTCAAAGAGTCAACTTCATTACTCGGCATCACAACATTCAGAGAAGTGGAAGATTCAAAGGATGGCTGTGTTTCAGTTCACCTATTGTTTCAGATGATGTGAATTAAGTAGATTTGCCTTTATATGTGAACTGAAACTCGGGTACACCCGGGGGGGGGGGGAAGTGTTATATGGCAACCATCCATCCTCTATGGGAGGTTCCAAGATATTGGTGCTTCTGTCCAATAGCAGTTTTTCCAAATGCAGCCCTTGAAAGCAGGCGAAAATTCAGTTCACACTTCAATCTAAAACAGAGGTGAATGAAGGGGCTTCTTTTATGCTTGCCTTTCCTTTGAGGTGAGTATTACCAAGTCCCTGAAGCTCATTTTTGAGCCTGATCCCATTGAACTCTGGCAGGGTTCCTAGAGAAAATCACCCTCAGGTCATTTCCAGATGAGCTGTTTATTGAGCATCCATCCTGATTTGTTTGCCAGGAGATTGGATTCTGATTTGGTTCTGCAGAGGTTAGACAACCGTCAGCTGTTTATTGAGCATCCATCCTGGTTTGATTGCTGGGAGGTTTGCTGGCATGGTGCCAAGGAAATATCCCATACTTTCCAATTCATTTCCCCCGTCACTTTCTGAATTGCACAAAGTTGAGCTTCAAATCAACTTTAATTGTGTAACCTGAATTTGTAGGTATGGGATTCAATCCCATCCCAGAATGGCAATAGTGTGGAAGCAGCCCAATCACATTTGGACAAAAAACAAGTCAAAGTTGGATACCAGATTGATTCTTTGGATAGCAAGTGCAACTTGATCCATATAAAAGTTTTCTGTCAAGCGAGATTTAGCCTACTGAAGTTTCATTCAATATCCAAGGACTTGTGGTGTAGAAGATCACAAGCTTTCGTTGTTGAGCTGAGAAAAAATGACATGTAATGTTTTTTACTAGGAAATTAGTGGGGGGGTTTTAAGATATTGACGGTCGCAAAAGAAAGAGGCGGCTTCGCCCTGCCAGACTTGAAATTGTATTATGAAGCATCTTGCCTCTGTTGGTTGAAGGAATGAATGAAATTAGAAGACACGGATGTGTTAGATCTTGAAGGTTTTGATAATAGATTTGGATGGCACGCATATTTGTGGTATGACAAGAGACGAGTACATAAAGGTTTTGAAAATCGCATTATAAGAAGGTCTTTGATTGAAGTGTGTGAAAGATATAAAAACTTGTTGGAACAAAAAACTCCATATTGGTTGTCGCCGTTGGAGGCGATAAGTGTGAAGAAAGTCAATGTGACAGGGGGTTGGGTGACATATGAGAAGTTAATGTGTAAAAGTGTCGGAAAATGGAGAACGAGATCATTTGAAGAAGTTAAGGACTATGTGAATGACTGGCTGCATTATTTTCAAATTAATGAGATGTTTAGAAAAGATTTAAATCAGAGGGATTTTGCTGACAAAGAATCAATATTTCAGACAGAAATATTGAATAATGATTATAAGAATTTAGCAAAAATATATAAGATATTACTGGAATGGTGTACGAAGGATGAGGAGTAAAATCTGTTATGATTGACTGGGCCAAAGATATAGGGCATAATATTCAAATGGAGGATTGGGAAAGACTTTGGAAAGATGGTTTAAGATTCACTGCATGCACAGTTATAAAAGAAAATGTTATGAAAATGATGTACCAATGGTATGTAACACCTGTAAAGTTAGCAAAAATGTATAAGATAAGTAACAAATGTTGGAAATGTAAAGAAAAAGAAGGTACCTTTCTTCATATGTGGTGGGAATGTAAGAAGGTAAAATGCTTTTGGGAAATGATTTATAATGAAAAAAATGTTGAAATATACATTTGTTAAGAAACCAGAAGCATTTTTACTAGGCATTACAGGTAATGAGATAAATAAGAAAGAAAAGAAGTTATTTTTATATGCAGTGACAGCAGCAAGAATATTGATGGCCCAGAAATGGAAACAGGAGGAATTACCTACGATAGAAGAATGGAGAACTAAAATGATGGATTATGCAGAACTGGACAAAATGACAGGAAGGATCCGGAATCGGTGAGATCAAAGATTTACAGAAGATTGGGAAAAGTTTATCTAATATATGCAAAAACTGAGTGATAATAAAATTACGTTTGTAAGCTTTAAGGAAGCTCTGTGAGGGGAAAGGGTTTAAAGGGCAGAAATGTGTAAAAAGTAACAATAGGAAGGAATGGCAGACAAATTGAGGGAAGTCAAAAAAGAGAAGTGAGATGTAATTAAGATGTATGGAATGTATAAATTTGTTTTTGTATTTGAAAACTAATAAAAATATAATATTTAAAAAAAAGAAATTAGTGGGGGTTTTTATTTGTGGGGAAAGGGACACCCTTCGTTCTTGCAGGGCTTCATATTTGCATTGCGATTAGGTTCAAAGGACAGCCTTGGCTCAGGTTTACCCTCACAAGCTCCACAATCGGTTTTCTGAAAAAAGAATTGGGAGTCTCATGTCACTTCAGAAAATGGCTCTTCATTCTGGCAGCCTGACTTGCTTTCAAGGGACCCCCTTGTGAGGACTAGAAACCTGCATACAGCCTAGCTCAGGCACCCCCAAACTCGGCCCTCCAGATGTTTTGGGACTACAACTCCCATCATCCCTGACCACTGGTCCTGTTAGCTAGGGATGGTGGGAGTTGTAGTCCCAAAACATCTGGAGGGCCGAGTTTGGGGGTGCCTGGCCAAGCAGTTGGAAGTCATAGAATCACTGCCTGCATATATTCCGCCAGTGTGATGTTTCTTTCCATTTTCAACTTCATTCCAGATTCTTGAAGCAAAGCTGGTGCAACCATCTGAAAGTGGGCATACTCGTTTGGGAGGCTTAATTTGCCTTTAAACTTTCTTTTACACTGTTTCAACTTCTGTTGAAGTTACTGACTTTTTGTTTCCAAGCCACAAAGTGGGGGGGGGAGGAGGAGGAGGAGGCATTTGTAATGCAAATGAGTATTCTGGCCAGTTTTCATAATTGTATTAGAAGCCCAGGACTGATGTAAAAACTGCTTCAAGCCACTAGTGTAGGAAGTGCCCTGTTTGATTTGTTCTGGCAGTAAAAGGAGAACGAAGCTGAAAAAGAAATCCTTCAGTTCAGTTCAAACAAAATATGCAGTTCACTTCACTGCAAAAATATCTTTAACTCCAGCCCTACAAGGTTAGTTTATTTTTTGTTGAGACCTTCAAAAATATTTAAAATGCTAGCTGGCTCCATCTGCAGATGCTAATTGCTGTTGCCGAGAAGTAGACTCTGAAGAGGGCTTTGGCCGGCACATGACAGAGAGCATAGAGGGGGAATTTTATTGCACTTTGAACAGACATCTTAGTCTCTTGCATCACATGTATAACATGTCAAGAGACAGTTCCTTTCTAACCACATAAACCAAGGCTTGTTCCTTCTTCTTTCCTGCTCTTGCAGTTTGAAGAGCTTTGGGCTGACTTCCTTGAAGAGAGAAAGAGAGGGTGAGAGGTTTCACGATGTGTTTTCTTTCTCTTTATAAATGAAATTATCAAAGGAATGCTCATCGATGACTGAGAAGTGAAAAGTTGTGGTGAAGTTCTATTTTTTAACTGGAACATGCACCATGCTGTGACACACACGCACACATCCAGGAAAGGGGGAAGATTGATGGCCAGACATGTGGAGAGAACTGCCACTGATTGAAATCAGACAACTGCAAACTGCAAGGGAGAGCCAGGGGGAAGCGTTTTAACCACAGCAATCCTCTTTCAGCACAATGTCCTTTCCTGTGACTGCAGTCTGCACCATGAGACACAGGGAAGTTGGAGCAGTAGGGCAGGGGCTGAATACCAAATTAGATTCTGTGACACTATCTAATAATACAGTGGTACCTCAGGTTACAAACACTTTGGGTTACAGCCTCCGCTAACCCGGAAGTAGTATCTTGGGTTACGAACTTTATCTCAGGATAGAGATAAAGTTAAGAACTTTATCTCAGAAATCGCACGCTAGAGGCGCCGCGGCAGCAGGAGGCCCCATTAGGTAAAGTAGTACCTCAGGTTAAGAACAGTTTCAGTTTAAGAACGGACTTCCGGAACGAATTAAGTTCATAACCAGAGGTACCACCATATTGTTATGAGCTGGGGATGGGCGGTAGGTTGTATGCCGAGACCCTTCTAATTCCTGGATCCAGCATGTGTTAAAATCTATGCGAGGATTCAAATTCCTGGAATAGCAAGGTGACAGCCTAAATATGGGTCGTTAAAGTACCCAAAAAGTGGCTCTGTAACAGATGATAAATGGGTGGGTCCCCCTCCATCAACTTGCTGGTAGTTAGAAAGACAAAGGCCGGAGTTGAGAGTTGTGATGTGAACTAGAAGCTGAAAGCAACAGGCTGGGAAGCCAGAGAGACCGAAGGATGCTTGATTTCTGCTTGAATCCTAGCTATGTGGCTATGGGAAGAAGCAAGACCCTATTGATGCTATGAAGCCCTCCATCATAGGCTCAGGTTGAATATATGTGTAAATAAGCCATATATCATAAACACACCACAGTCTCTCCTGTACCGCATTGCAAATAAACATGGGTAAGCGTCTGGAACTTCTGGAATCCTGCACCGCTTGGAGATTGGGGTGGCATGCAACAATATAATGGATTTGGTGTTAGCCAGCAGCTTTACACCTAAATTCTTTAAATTTCTCAGGTGCAATCAATGTGAACTGAACTGAATTGAATTTCTTCTTCATCCCTTGAGGGGACATCATACTTGACATTGAAAGGTGTAGAGCATTCAGAGGACCAGGAGAATGATTGTGACTGGTTGCCATTAATTCCTGTCAGGAAAAGCAGGACACTCAACTCAGGGGCAATGGTGGAAAACCTGCCTACCCTGGTGGTTAGTGGTTCATCCTCTGCTGAATGAGGCACTGTGTGAGAAGTGATATCCGGTCTTTGCCTCCAGGTGGGGCAATGTGTTTCCAACTATTCCTTCATCCCCAACCCCTGGATTGAGAAGGGGTTAAGAAAACTTCCTTAAGCTTAGTCCCTTCTCAGGGCCTCGAGGTCACGTTCCGTTTGAAGGAAGAGAAGGTGGGCCAGAACTGAGCCTATGCCTTGCTCCATTAATGGCTTCAGCAGTGGACGGGAGACAGAAGAACAATGGTGTTCAACTGCTGGGCCCTCCAATCTTCTCTCGCCCAATTTGCTTGGTTGGCTGGATAGATGCCCGTTCTTCAGTTTCTGTCATAGACTAGAATAATGCCAAAAAACAAAAACTGAGAATGAACAAGACCAGCTAAATTCTCTGTATAAAATGGGCTTGTACATTGGTGGTACAAAAATGCCCCTCTGTGTACACCCCTTTACATTCTCTCTTAGATTGAAATGGCTGCCGTTTAATCCTTTGGGGGAAAGTACTAGGAGAGTACAACATGTCCACTAGGTAGGTCTGGGAACCCATGGGGGTTGCCATGTGCTTCTATGAACGCAGTCTGAACTCGGTGTAAGGTACGGCCTGTTCTTCTTTATATACACCCTA
Source organism: Podarcis gaigeae (assembly GCF_964106915.1). Lineage (NCBI taxonomy): Eukaryota > Metazoa > Chordata > Lepidosauria > Squamata > Lacertidae > Podarcis > Podarcis gaigeae. The sequence continues at coordinate 59,495,476 of NC_139680.1, forward strand.
TGTTTTTAAATACTGTACATGCTGTGGCCAGTAGCAGGGAGAGAGAAGAAGATTCTACGTCTCCTTACCCCCCCCCCCCCCGATTCCACTGTTGGTGAGCAGAGAGTGCAATGCTGCTGCCACCTGCTTCTCCAGCATGTTGCCAACTGGTTCAAGCTTGCTCACTTTGCATGTACCTGTACCCTGCTGAGAACAGGCAAGCGCAGTCAGCATGAGTGCTGGAAAATGCTTGAAAGCCCCATGCTGCACTTTGCAGAAGTTTTTGCCTACCTCTCCTCCTCCCCACTGCCTCACAACCACCATCTGACCTTCTGACAGCCCCAGATTGCTCTGGGTAGGCTAACCTGTAATCTGGTAGGTGATCTGGTGCTATCTCAGCCTGATCTGGCCAAAGCCCGGATCCCCCCAAATTGATCCAAATCTCATCCACAGCCATACTAAAAAACATATTTGTGATAAGCATAGATTACAGATTTATAAATGTAATAATGAAATTATTACTCCTTTTATATATTCAGCTTTCTTTAGCTCATTTCCTGCTGCCTTAGGAATCAAAAAGCCTTCTGGAACGTGTAATCATTTTAAGGTTCATATTACCATCCTTTTGGCTTTATTTATCTGATATGAGACTTTGTAGATAAGACAGATTAAACTCCCAAATAAATAATGCAATTTCATCTCTGGTGTGAAAAAAATAGATATACTGAGACATCGCACAGAGCCCCTGCGCTGATTTTTTTCTGTCTTTTTAAGTAAATGCACAACCATGTCAGTGAATTCTCCATTATGTTCCCTATCTCTCTCCATGCGCACTGAATTTAAACATATCAAAGACCACCCCCCAGTGCCACCATGAGAGGCTAATAAAAGAGCAAAATTATGACATGGAAAAGTAAGACACAATCCTTCTTTGATTCCTGAAGTGTAGCTCTTGTTCCCCTTTTTAAATGGGGAAAATGTGCTTCCAGTGCCTCGCTTAATGCACATCACTTAGATTACAAAGAGTTTGGTGTTGGTAACAATTGTGGAGCTATGCACTTGCAATGAGACATTTTTATGTCATTACAGGTATCGGCTTACAGCCATTAGCAAAGCAGATTGGTCTGAACCAAAATGCTCTTGCATGTGTGTGTGTATGTGCACTCACACACACACACATGCACGCACACCTTATCACTAGATCTCCTCCTTCCATTATTCAGGCTTTTAAAAAGAAATACAGAGCGAAAGAAGGAGGCTTTAAGTGCATTATGCTCCGTGACTTGTCTCTGTCCTCTAGTCAGAATTGTCTGAAATAGGTTTTATTGGAAATCATTATTTATATTCCTCTGCTGAAAAGAGGAATATTGATCTCATCTACATAATAGTTACCAGACTGCAAAAAGTACCAAAGAGAGGCTACGAGGGCCTGACAAAATGTCAGTGACAATTCTTTTTTTTTTTTACCAGTTAGGATGCTGGTTTAATATCCTGAAAAAAGCACTTAACACCAGCCTTTTCATAGCATCTGTCAGGGCGCTTCCACTTGGCTGTTTGTCACACGGTGTGCTTCCAGTCAGCCTTGAGGCCTAACTCAGAAGCATACCTCCCTCAGTGGCCTTTGAATTCCTCACACACTCAGTCACTCTCTCTCTCTCTCTCTCTCTCTCTCACACACACACACACACACACACACACCACCCCTCACCACACACTCCATTATGGCACTGGGAATACAGGAGACCAACTACTACAACTTGGGGCACATTTCTAACTTCCATGTAAGCCGTGGTGTGTTCCAGTCCAACATAGACACATGCATGTTCTA